>NC_064623.1:187452756-187778892 GCF_023898315.1 Schistocerca nitens
CTTTTTATTAGCATTTTGATATGAGAAACTGTCAAACATTTTATATTCCTGGATTTTATTCTCCCTTTTGAAAACAAAACATGCCAGCAAATGAGGGGGTGGTGTTCTGGGCAGTTTACCCATGTCGGGGGATGTACGCAAGGTCTGCCTTCAGGCGCTATCCTAATCACATGCCCCACAAGCAGACTCATTAGTACAGGACAGAACATGTGGTCAAACCTCTGGCACCTAATGCGTGTCACAGGTGGAGGAAAATACAGTTTCACACCACACTTATACACCATAATCTTAACTTTCTCAGTTAAAACAACTCAATCGAAGACTATGTTGAAAGCTCTGGTGCCTACCCTATTATTCTTCAGTCCTCTCGGAATCGAATGAACAGAAAGTGCTCCATGCTGCTCTACATTAGCGCGCGTTTCTTTATTTCTTTGTGGCATTTGGTCCCAATGGAAGATGACACTGTGGATCCTGTTAAGTCTTTTATAAGAAGAGTATACCAACAAGTTCTTTACAGGTCTGAAGTGCCTGCGATTAGTTAGAATTTAAAATTTTCATCAGCAGAGATCCAGTTCTCATTTTCTCTATTTCAGCAATTTCTCCAAACCTATCCTCAATATTTTCAAGGCATTGCAAGGAAAACGGTAGCTTCATTGTTGCAAAAGATTTTCCATCCATTCTGGAGCATACCATGAACTGGGTGAACTGTCTACTTTCAATTTTCCCTACCTGACTCTCATCCCATGGCATGGTCATTGATGGGAACACTGTGGCATTTTAAGTCTCTGTGTAGATATCTTGTTTTCTATCTGCTGACATGATTGTGTTGACATGACTATCTGTATGGGCAAGTTTGATCCTTTCATTGGGGATTGTTCACCTTCATGCCACTCGCTCCAATAAGAGGCTCTCTCCATCCATGGACGCGCACCATATTAGCAATTCCTGGCATCCTGGATAGGCATCCTGGATACATAGGAAGTTCGAAGCTCAGCCAGGCATCGGCAGCGTGATACCTGTGCTGTCAGAGGGCTCAAACCACCATTAGGAAACATGATGGAACACTTTCCCACAATGGATTAGCTACTGCATACCATATCAGAAGTGAACATAAATTCACTCAAATGTTATGTGCAGAGAATCACAATGTGCGGTCGATAGATTGTGCATGACATACAGCTTTCTCCCCAAAATGCCTCACACTTCTGTGAATTTTAGAAATGTGGAGGTCACTACACCCAACAAGTGACGTAAGCTAAAACTGACAGTTGTGCTGATAATACCCTAGTCCTCAATGTGAAACTTTGACTAGATATGACTCCTTTTCATTGTGTCTTATGGAGCTACCTTGGGTCTATTCAACGCCCCACCCCCAGATACCACAAGGTGCTTTTCGGTACACAACTTGTCGAGATGCTTAGCTTTGGATTACGGTAAGCAATGTACTAGTGCATGCTTGATGCTGGCATATCGTGGCCTAAAATGAACCGATTCCCTAACCACAGCAACAAGTTGTCTTGCCATAACTCCAGAGACTTTGTCGTGATTGAGCTGACTATTACATATTCAGTAATCACATTGGTTTTTGGATATGGAACCTTTATAGTGAATGGTACCAACAGATAATTTAAAAAGAGACAGCTGCCATGACAGAATCTACATACCACAGGTACTGTGACTAGAGTCATGGTACAAATTTGTTACAGATACCTGCACACATAATTGCTGCAGATGATTACAGAGATATTTGCTTTGGCTGCATGATTGGGATCACAAAAAATGTTGCATTCTTAATTACTGCTTTGTTAAGTTACAAAACTTACAGATTACAAATTGAGCACAAGTAGTGTATCAGCAAAGAGGACTGGCCTTCATCAATTACAAAGATTATGGTTATGATCTCACAAACTAAATGCATAGAGATGCAACACAAGAAAGTACGAAACCAGAAAAGACCTACATATCATTTAGTGGCATTCCAGAAACAAGGCACCATTAAATTTGTACAAGTAGACAAGGGAGGAATATTTGTAGTTACAAAGCAAATCTTATATCTACATTCCCTAGAACGTATAAATGGTCATTGTGGTGTAGGAGTAGCGCCTTTGCCTACTGTATCCATCCTGGGTCCTGGGTTTGATCCCAGCCATGGCTTTAATTTTGAATAAAAATCATTAACAGCAGCATCTGATGACTTCCAGAACAAGGAGTAACCCTTAAAATGCCAACAGCCTTTTCAAAGAAGGCAGAGGAGCAGATAGAGATTCAGGGCACCCTTTTGCCCTTGGTGTAGGAATCTGCTCCTAAAAGACAGACGAAGCAGCAATGACCAATAGCATGAGGATACACACGGCAATGGAAACCACTGCATTACTGAGACATATTGTGTGTCCACAGGCCATGTAGCCTGTAATTGGAAAAGTGTCATGATGATCTCTCCATTGGCAAGATTCCAGATTAGTTCCCCATTCAGATCTCCAGGAGGGGAGTGCCAAGGGAAAAGTGACCACGAGAGAGAGAGAGAGAGAGAGAGAGAGAGAGAGAGAGAGACTGAGTTATCAAATAAAGAGTAACCTTCTACAACACACAGTGTGGAACATCTGAAGTCTGAATGTGGCCTTGGCATTCGAGGCCAACATATTTATTTGGATGCAGACTCTTTACAGCAATACACCACCACTCACACCTCAGCCTTCACTGGATGTTATTACCCAAGCAGCCTAGTTCAAAAGCAGATTTCCCAGGCCATCACATCCAATCCTGGTACTCTGATCCCCCCCCCCCCCCAAAAAAAAAAAAAGTTCAGAGCACACCACCTGTCACTCGGAATTATCCTGGTCTGGAATGTATTAATCAGCTACTTGGATCAGGTCATGACTTCCTAAAATCATTCCCTGAAATGATATCCATTCTGTTTGAGATTTTCCTCACCACACCTAGAGTAGCTTTTCATCACCCTCCCAATCTCCACAATATTCTTATCAGACCCTGTGCTCCTCCTGCACCTATCTTCCTGCCCTATGGCTCCTACCCCTGTTACTGCTACTGCAAGACTTGACCTATGCACCGTCCTACCACCACCTATACCAGCCCTATAACTGACAAAACATATACTATCAAAGGGAGAGCCACCTGTGAAATGACATATATCATATACCAGCTGTTATATAAACACTGTTCAGCCTTTTATACCGACGTGACTACCACCAAATTATCAGTTACGATGAATGGGCATAGGCAGATGGTGTATACTGGCAACACACAATATCCTGTTGCAAAGCATGCTCTACAACATGACAGTTGTGACTTCAGTGCCGTTTCACCACACATGCCATCTGGATTCTTCCCACAGTCACAAGTTTCTCAGAACTCCGCACATCAGAACTAGCACTATTATATGTCCTTGGTTCTCACAACCCACCTGGCCTTAATTTACATTAATTTCTTCCGTCTCAGCATTTCTTCACAGTGACTACTCCTTTCTTCACTCTTTTTAGTTTTTTACATCTTTCATTTTCTTACCTGTCTATTTTACGTCATCCCTCCCCCCCTCCCTACCCCCACCTCTGTTACATACAATGCACTTAGCTTTTCACTCTATTAACTCATGCACTATGTTTTAGCAACAATCTCTGTCTTCCATATTACAATGTCTTCCATCTTTAAGCTCTCCGGTTTTCAAATCTCATCCAGCGCAGTCCCCAAAAACCAGTTTTTCCTTCTCTTCCCATCCGGTACATCTTCCCTGGCACATGGTTCTGGATAACTTTTCCGAAATCTACTCCTTTTCATAGACCTTTCCAGTCCTTCTCCTTCACCCCTCTTCCTTCACCTTCAACCCATCTGCCGGTAGAAGGAGCCAGTGGCATAATTATAACCTTCCTCTAGGTACCACCTGGTGAGTAGATTTCTTATCTATCCAAATACGGTATAGACATCTGAATGTGGTAGGAAATCTAGACAACATGAAAAGTGAAATGTAAAAGCTCAGTGTACATATAGAGTATGGGCCACTGAAGTGTGATAGAAAGAAGGTAAGAGTACCTTGTCAGCATAATATAGGGTAATATCAACCACAACAGAGAAAGGTTCAATGGTACTAGGGTTCATTATGAATAGGTAGGCAGTACAAAGAGTGAGTTGCTATGAATAGTTCAATGGAAGGACTACTCTCATCTCAATCAACTGCAAACCAACACCACCAACAACAGCGGTTCAGCTACACATGCCGACATCATAAGCACACAACAATGAGATGTGAGGACACTCAACAGGTAACTCACAGTGCGAAGGGAGATTAAAATCTAGTGATCTTAAATGAGTGCAATATTACAGTACAGAGACAAATAAAAGCCAGAATTATGGGAGAATACTCTGTACAGTCTTCGCAGGGAAAATGATTTGTGGGGGTTGAGGGAGGGATTTTTTTAGTTCTATAATATATTTCAGCTAATAATAGCGAATGCTCTGTTGAAGAATAACAAAAGAGTACCTGGAAAGGCCTGGAGATACTGGTAGATACCAGCTGGATTACATTCTGACAAGACACAGATTCCGATAACAGATATTGGATTCTAAGGTGACACACAAGCATATTTGGACTCAGATCACAATTTAGCAAAGATGAAGAATAGAGAATTGTCAGGAAGATGCAATGTGTAAAGAATTATGTTACTAAAGTATTGAGGAATGCTGGTGTGTGTGTGTGTGTGTGTGTGTGTGTGTGTGTGTAACTGTAGATGCTGTGATAATGAATACTCCAGTAGGCAGTACAGATGAAGAGGAATAGATATCCTTACAAAGTGTGGACACAGTAGTTGGGCAGATAAATACAGGCATAAGGAACGAAGCCATGAAGAAAGCTAGGATAACAGAAGGAGTAATTCAAACTAATTGATGTAACAAAGAAGTACAAATATATTCAGGAAAACACAGGAATACAGCAACTTACGTCACTATGGAACGAAATGCTGTATATGTGACTTGCAGGGAAGCTAAAGCAAATTCACTGTAAGAAATACGTGAAGGAATCAAAAAGGTAATTATCTTTGGCAAGACGGATTCAATATGTAGAAAACTCAAAATAACTCAGTGTGAAAGTGTCAGTATTTTAAGAGTACCAAGAAATTCCACAGTTACCAGCCGAGGAGAGAGTAGATACATCTAAAGAGTACACTGACGGCCTCTACAAGGGGAGGTACTGCCTGGTCATGAGATATAAGAAGAAATGTTCTTTGATTCTAACAGCATAGTGCTCCACGAGTTCTTGCCACAGTCATATGATCAGTAAGGAGTACTATTTATAAGTTCAATGCTATTTGTGTGAAACAATTCGAAAATCCCGTGGATTAGTAGCAAAAGAATTCGCGGTTTTTGTGTCACGATAATGCGAGTGCTCATATTTTATTAGTGTTCATGACATTTTCACCAAATGTAATACTGTAATGATCATACAATGAAGGCTTTCACAACCGGTATTGTCTTCACTTAAAACTTCCAGGCTGATAGGCCGTGGTTGATGTATAAAACTCCCCCCTGATGTTTTTGTCTCCGATTGCGGGAATCATCATCTGAGGTAAAGCGGCGAACTACAAAGAAAACTCAAGGAGGCGCCGATTACATAGGCAGTACAAAGGACGCCACTGTCCATCACGTGGCGTTGGCTATGAGACTATCTCTGGTAATGCCAACATTCTCGATTGAAAGTAATCGATCATTACACTTGTGGTGGAAGGCTGACATCAAAATTTTATCCAGTTTAACACTTTCATTTTTCCTGTTAAAATTATTACGGTGTTTATCAATCTTTATAACCTCTCTATAAATGCGTGCATAATAATGCAAGGTTTTAGATATGACACTCATCTCGCAGAATTTTATTTCATTATCACCTTCCTGGTAAACATATTCTGCTACGGCTGATTTATCCATGTGACCCAGGCGGCAATTCCTCTTATTTTCAACAATACGGCTGTTCACACTTCTCTTTGTGTATAAAAATCGTTGTGGTTGTGGACAGGTTTATATCGGTACCACAAGCAAAAGTGCGAACTCCTGTCTTGTTGAACATAAGAGGAATTGCCGCCTGGGTCACACAGGTAAAACGGCCGTAGCAGAACATTTTACCAGGAAGGTGATCATGAAATAAAATTCAGCAAGACGAGCATCATATCTAAACCTCACATTATTATGCGCACATGTATAGAGAGGCTATTGAGATTGATAAACACAGTTATAATTTTAACAGGAAAGACGTAGCTGTTAAACTGGATAAAATTTGGATGTTGGACGTCACCGTTGCACCGAAAGCATAACGGTCGATTACTTTCAATAGAGAATGTTGGCATTACCAGAGACAGTTTCATAGCCGACGTCATGTGACAGACGGTGGTGCCCTCTGTACTGCCTATGTAATAAGCACTTCCTTGAGTTCTCTCTGCAGTTCACTGCTTTACCTTGGAGGATTTCTCCCACAGTCAGAGATGAAACGTCAGTGGAGAGTTTTATACATCGGCCATGGCCTATCAGCCTGGAAGTTTCAAGTGAAGATAATACTGTAATGATTCCTCAGCCTCCACGTTTGCCACACATGGCCCTATGCCAATTTTTTCTGTTCGTTTTACAAGCACAGATGAAATTAAAAATGTATGACAGAGGGCTAAAAGCTTTCACAAGAGTATTTCAGGGAATGGAGAAAACACTGGAATATGTGTAGCAGAAACTTGAAATAAATAACTATCCCACACAGTCACAGTCCACAAACATAGCCATTATGACTGAAAATAATTATGATTCAACCAGCCAAGTTGTGAAAGTATTTCGTACACACAGAAACATTAGATTAAAGTTACTTAAAACATGTCTTGACATAAAATTCAACAATACCTGTCTATACGAAAACATAGTACCTAAATATGTGAACATTAAGACTAACTGTAAATCTATCACAGCACAACTTGCTAAAGCTAGAGGTGAGAAGTTCTGGCTAAGATGTGAAGTAAAACAGTTATATATAAAAAAAGAAGATCTAAACCGATTAGCTTACAGCACCTATCTGGAATTAATGTTATTAGCACATCCAGCACAGATCCCATTACTCCATGATATCCTTGGAAACATAATAAAAAACAAATACAATAAAATAAACAGCACTCATCAAAAAAATCTTGACAGTTTCAGAAAGAGAAACAAGCTGCCTATTGATAAATATGTAAATAATAATACTAATCCCCACAAATATTTCCCAAGAGTTGTAAATTCAACCAACATTGAATTCAGTCAGACAGAAATGACACTACTAAATAAGGGTTTGAAGCATAATATAAATCCAAGCATCAATCACAAAAACATAAAAACACCATATGCTCACTAAAGATAGCCAGTGACTGCAAAACTTAATGACAATGAACAAACGGTAACAGGTCACAAGGCTAATAAAATTATACAGAAACACATAACCACAAAAGCAACAAAAACAAACAACTTTGAAATAAATGTACTCCAGTCAATCAATAAGAAACTACAAAACCATAATGCCCTGGCAGTAAAATCTGATAAATGTTCCACAACAATTATTGTGTTTAAGGATGATTATATACACAAAACACTCGAATTCTTTGCAAACAACCACATACTGGAAGTCCAAGTTGACCCCATACCAAAGTTTCAAGCTAAAATAAGAAAATGCCTCAACGACAGTAACTTCCTTTTCACTAAGAATGAAGTATGAGACTTTATTGTGATGAACCCAACAGCCCCCAAACTCGGAGCACAACCAAAAGTCCATATAACCAACACACCTATCAGGCCTATTGTGAACTCAATTAATAACCCAGCCTACAAATTAATGAGAGAACTAAATGACATACTTGTAGAAAAATACACATTTGAAAAATCATATTCCATAAAGAACAGCTATGAACTTATCGTCAGTTTGAAAGATTTGACGGTACCACCTCAAGCCAAGCTTCTATCCCTAGATATTGTTAACCTTTACAGCAGCATACCTGTAGATGAAACAGTTGAGATAATAAGAATGAACCTATTGAGAAACAAGACAATGAACAAACCAGAAATCATAGAACTTGTAGATGTACTTAATCTAGTGCTCTCATATAATTACTTCTCTTTTAACAATAAAATTTACAAGCAGGACCAAGGACTAGCAATGGGAAGCCCTCTCAGTGGCCTATTAGCTGAAATATTTATCAACCATATAGAATATAAAATTCTAACTCTAAATGATAACATCACAAGCAAAGTTAAATTCTATAAGAGATATGTAGATGACACCCTCATTCTATATGATGGCACAGAAGATGAGGTGACAAACCTCTTTAACAAATTCAATAGCCTACATAAAAATATTCAATTCACCCTTGAACAGGAATAAGACAACACCATACCTTTTCTTGACACAAAAATATCAAAACAGAACCAAAAGGTAGCTTTCAATGTTTACAGAAAACCTACTGGCACTGACACCACTATACCAAACTCCTCAACACATCCCTCCTCCCACAAAAAAGCTGCTTATAGATCAATGCTGTGCAGAGCACACAAATTTCCACTTCAAGATACAGAACTCCAACAAGAAATAGAAACCATAACATATACTGCAATAAACAATGGATATGACCCTTCTCTAATTAATACCATGTGACAACAGATAAAAAATAAACTGAACAAACAACATCAAACTACACTCACAACTGACAGTGCCCCAACAGTCAAATATGTAAAAATGCCATACCTCGGAATAGTATCTGACAAATTAGCAAGACTATTCAAAAACACAGAAGTAAAAATTAGCTTCAGCACCAACAACAACCTAAGTAGGAAGCTTATTCACAATATAAAACCACCAGATACAAGTATTGATGCATCTGGCAGTTACAAAATTACCTGCAGCCAATGTAATAAATATTATATTGGCCAAACAGGCAGAAATTTCAGAACCAGATTCAAAGAACATTTAGACTGCTACAGCCTTGATAAATGTAACAAATCAGCAGTAGCAACTCACATTAAAGACACAGGCCACCCTTTGAAAATCGAAGACAACCTCGAAATTTTACATAAAATAGGAAAAAGTAAAAGAATGGATATCGTGGAAGAAATGAAAATTTTCATACATAACACAAAGAATGGAGATAACATTCTTAATGAAATAACCGTATTCAAAAACTCAAAATTCTTCAACAGTCTTCAGCCAGTTCTAACTCAATAGATTCAAGAAATGTCAACGTAAATAATTGACTAGAACCAAGAATATCGATACAAAACCTCGATAATCGATACAGACTCACATGTTACAGTCCACCATCTCGTGTTGTGTGTATAACATCAAAGCAATTTGTGCAGTGGCAATCAGTGACAAAATATAATGTGCAAGAGTGTAATGTCAAACAACAGCTCCACCATTACACCAGTGATGCAAGTGAAGAAGCAAGAGGATGAAATTGTAAGTGATCAACTGTCATATAAAAACCTTTCACATTATTTTCGTAACACATAACTGAAGCAAATCTATCTACATCCAATACAGGCTGTAATATACATAGTCAACAACAAAGAAGAAAACCAGCAAGACATCACTGATTTCGGTTTCTAGAAATACACTGCCCCCTCCTTCCCCCCAAATGCCACATCAGCAGCTACATTAAAAAATTAAAAAACAATGGACATAGTATTCTAGTTTAAGACTGTTTATTTTTAAGTAACATTTCTCTATGTATGTATGTATGTATGTATGTATGTATGTATTAACGCTTGAAAATGAACAGAATATGTTCTAAACGCATTGCATTATGTCAGATTAAGCATAAAATAAAATAAAAGTGACTGGTAGGAGAAACTTGAAATAATGTGTACAACAGGTAAAGGGTATTATTTTCAAGAAGTTAACATTGATACATGTGAATAACTAAAATTCTTTTCCAAAACACAAAAATTCCAGTTATTTTTTTAATTCTTCTCATGTGTCAATGACTTGTCACAGTTTTCGGACTCGTGTGAATTTATGCACTGAAGTCATTCAATGCACAAATTCAATAAATCCTCAATATTTTTATAAAACAGAAACTGGGATAACAGCTTGAAAGCTATATTAAAATTTAATAAACATTATACATCACATACCAGTTATTTAAATGTGTGACTGGAGAATATGTCAGAACTCACCAATGTTTTCCTCGCCATCTGCAGATTCTTGCACCTAACTTCAAACTGGGCATAAAGCAACCATATCTTCGAAAAGGTAAATATCTTATGAGGCAGCAACTGAAGACATGCCCTGTAGACCTGCCTCGTCCGTTCTTCATCTTCTGCTTCCAGCTCTTCAAACAGGGCGTAGTTGATCCAGAGATAAATATATCTCCGCCAAAATTGCTTCTCCTGGAATGTACCACAATGCAAGACCATGAAGGCTAATCAAGGAATGTTAGAGAACCTATTCCATGTGAAAAAATGCAATTTACACTTTTTAATTCTTATGTCTCTCATTAACTGCTAGCCCAAATTACACTCTAGTGACTATAATGATGTTAAATGGTTAACAGTTCTAAACCATGGACTGGAAGAACAGAAGTCCATTAAAACCTAGAAATACATGCATTAACCCTTTGACTGCTGGGGATATGTTAACTCGTCATGCCTCAGCGTTCCCCTGGCGCACCCGATGTGTTTAAGTGCGGCCCTTGGTCTTCCCTACAGCGCTAAGGACACGTTGACGCGTACCATACCACCGGCCTTTCCATCGCTAGGGATGAGTTTAAGTGTGCTGAGTCACAGCTACCTGAGCACAACAGATGTGTAAACATGCAGAACTGTCTTTTTGCCTTGCTCCTCTAGTAGCTGTTCCGTGGTCTGACTGTATTGTTCGAGAGTGCATGTATGTTTGTTGCTCTATTGCCTCTTTGCAGAATTCGACTTCGCTTCCCGTGTTTTCATTAATTTTCTTGTGTTCTAAAGGAGAAATGTCACATCACTGTGGTTGCACAGATTAATAGATCCTGGATATGCTCACTAGGAGTGACAGCGAGTATGAATTATCTGATGTTGCTAGCAGTTATGAGTCTTCAACAGAATCTCAAAGCTTTAATCTTCAGCCTTTTATATCAGAGGGGAGAGCAAGAATTACAGTCAGCAGTTCTTCTGAATCCGAGAAATCAGAAAGTGAAAGTGAAACGGTTCAGAAAATAGTGCGCTTAAGTGACACATTTGACTGAAAAGAAACCAATTTCACCTTTAAATCATTACTCTGCAGACTCTAGTTCAGGACACAAATGCAAATTAGATACTGACCCACGCATTCTTTCATTTTTTGCAATATTTAGTCTGAAGAACAGTTGCAATTTATTGCAGACAAATCAAATCATTTATACGTTTACACCAGACAAAATACTACAGAATCTTTGAATTCTCGACTGTCAAAGTGGAAAGACACTGGATTTGAGGAAATGTATTGTTTTGTTGCTATTTGCCTTCTAATGGCGCAAGTTAAGAAGTTAAAATTAAGTGATTATTGGTCCAGAGATACACTTTTGAACACACCCGTTTTCAGCGAAATTATGTCCCGAGACCGTTTTTGTCTACTTCTGAGAATGTTACACTTCAGTGATAACTGTGTGAGCGCTGGAGGCAACAGTCTATTTAAAATTAGACATGGTTCGGAAGACATTTCGTAATTCATTTCATCCACATCATAAGCTTTGTATAGATGAAAGTCTCTTGCTGTTCAAAGGACGATTATTTTTTAAGTACTTTATTCCAACCTAGCGAAGTAGATTTGGAATAAAGACATCTGTTCTGTGTGACTGTAAGAGTGGGTATATTTTCGATTTTATTGTACATACAGGCACAATAGAAATTGGGTTCCACCATTTAGGAAAAATTGGCGAAGTAGTGGCAACTCTTATGGGACTGTATTTGGAACAGGATAACATTCTATATATTGATAATTGCTACTCCAGCCCGGACCTGTTCCTCTTGCTGCACAACCATGGAACAGCTGCATGTGACACTGTTCGTAAGAACAGGTGCAACATGCCAAAACTGCAGAAGAAAATAAAAGAGGAGAAACTGAGTTTAAGTCCACTGACATGACCCTTGCTATCAAGTGATGCGATATGAGACAGGTGGGCATGTTGACCACAAGTTACACAACACAAACAGAGAAGACTGACAGAAATACTGGTGAAAAAATAAAGAAAACACAATATATTGTAGATTGCATTTCGAGTATGGGTGCAATTGACCATTGTGACATGTTACTGAGCTCAGTGGGATCAGTGTGTAAGACTGTGAAATGGTACAAGAAATTTTTTTTTTTTCTCCACATTCTGGATTTGTACATTATATGTTCATGCTCCCCGCCGTTTGGTAACACGGCGAAAAATGGCACTCACAGAGTTTCATCTTTCTCTCATAAGGGAGACTAGAAGGAGACTAGAAAAATAATCGCAGGGAGACATTTTCTGGCTGTTATCGTGAGTGAACATTCGCAGAAAAGTACGTTAATGTGCAGATGCGTGGTTTGCACGAAACAGAAAGTGCACCACGAAACTAGATACCAATGCAAAACTTGCAATGTTCCATTATGTGTTGTACCCTGCTTTGAGATTTAACTTACAAAGAAGCATTACTAATCATTGAGAACTAAATCTGAGAAAATTTATTGACACTTTTGAATGAATTACAAATAAAAGAAAAGGCAAAAATGTAAAAAATATATAAATTTATTTTTAACTTCGCCAGTGCTGGTTCAAAGCCCAGATCGAAAAGAAGGATGGGAAATAGATGCAACAGGTGTAAATTTATTCAAACAATGCCTGACTACTTCGTGTGTAACAGATCACAGGCAAGTGAATGGTCTTGGTGATTGAGATAGCACAATAGCTGTACTGTGGCAAATGTAATTACACCGAGTATGTTGCACCAGTATAGCAAACCCCATATATTAATCTACATACAATACATTGAAATTATTAACATGTAACATAGATAGTTATATTCTTTTATCCTTAGTAGTACAAATATGGATGACATTCGACTCACTGTTCTGGAGAGGGTGGGGGGCTTAAAATTGGTTGTTCGAATGAGACTGGCTTTGAAGAAAATAGTACTTGTAAAAGTAGTATCGAATATACCCTGATTTTATCTTCTCATAAAAATCAATATCATTTCGGCTAATTTGTAGATTATTGGAAAACAGTAGGAGAATAAAAATTTTTAATCCATATCATTGTGATATCAATCTAGTCCACCTAAATTTCATTTTCATCATTGTTCGCTCTACGAGATATGCAAATCTGAAGTTTACATTGTTTTCGGGCATGATTTTTGTGCCCAACTTTCATTCAAATTGTACAGCTAGGAATGTTTTATGGAGTGTAGTTTTTTTTAGCAAAATCAGAATGAAAATACATTTTTTATGTTTCTACAAAATCTGCAATTTTGCATTTAATTCCTTCAGTACTGGAAAGTGCTACAGAAATGAACTTTATATTTAAGAAAATTGTGTTGTTAGATTACTACATGTCAAGTTTCACGTTCGTCATAGCATTAGTCCAGGGGATGCAAAAAGCCAAACTTCGAAATTTTTTTGGGCACTTATGTTTTGGCCAATTTTACCTACAATTTTCAGACTCAATACGGCTCGTAAAATTCTTTTCATTATTATTCTTAAGAGAACGCATAAAGTTGTAAAAGATGGCTATATTTGATTTCTTTGCAAAACTACTGCCCGAGATATTACAGCTCAAAGTTGCCAAAAATTCAAACTGGCTTTGTGCGGATCGTAATCAGCCCAGAAGTATTCAGCCACAGGGTGGGTTGGGCAGCATAGGTTGCTCCGGTCCTGGCGGTGACTCCGAAGGATGGGCATTTAGTGCAGGTAGTCAGATTATGCCACAGGCCGCGGCGCCTCAGCACGCCAAGCAGATGGTGCACCTCCAGCAGTCAAAGGGTTGGTGCATCAGTTCTACTGAACTGTAATTGTAACTGAAATCAGTCAGTAAAATATATCATTATACTAACCTTTGTAGGTGGAACATTTGCTATGGCTCTCTCATACGTATCCCGAATAACATCTAAATTTCCTTCACTCTCAACTAGTCGCAAGTAATCAAACCATGCATCATAGTTAGTTGGATTGGCTTTCACTTCCTGAAAATAAACATGTCAGACAATCATTTCACTTATTCAGGGTTACAGAATGCTTGCTGTACAAAAATGTTCAGGGCAATGAGATCAACAATATAACATGTCCTTTACAGCATTTATTCATAAAACTATAACAAAGTGCTATAAGTCATTTTTTTGAAAACTATAATTCAGCTGCTACATAAAATGAATACAATAATACACTATTCAAATGTAAAAACAAAGTCCAAAAAATCATATTTAATCATATAGACTATATAACACTAAGTAAAATTTGTGTCAGTGCAGCTTTGCAAGTGAGACAACTGTTATTTCTTGATAATATAGTCTTACCTCCATAATATTTCAACAGCACTTATTGCAATAGTTTTGGCTATGTGAACATAACAGCAAGTCCACCTGCTAAAATAGTGTGTGGTCTACGAGTGACTTGAGAGTCATACACACCAAAAATACTAAAGAAGATAGCAAATTTCTGCTTTGACACTGAACAATGCATGCAAGGGTTTTGTCATTTCAGAGAGGCTGAGTAGCAAATGCAAAAACGTTCCAGAATTATTCTTCTGAGCAAGCATAGCATGGAGAAACCCATGGACATACACAATCATCATTAGCTGAACGCGTATTCAGATATATCACCTCCATGAATAAAAAATTAATATGCTGATCACCCTCTGTTTCCACAAGTGGTGGAGCTGTTTGCATACAACTGTACGGATATCAAACCAATTGTAAAATTTGAGAAGGATGGCAAAATATAATTTTTTGATATCATCATAAAAGACTGAAACATGAAAGACACTGAAATCCCTGGAAAAGACACAATCATCCCCAAGTACCAAGCAACAAAGTAACCCACAAGTCTTGTAAAAGCTCCCTTTTATTATCACAAGATGATCAAAGAGCCAGCAAGGACTTGGCATTTTAAATTTTTAGGACTGAAGATAGATACATGGCATTCTTGGAAGTTTCACATTGAGCATCTTACCGTATTTACTCGAATCTAAGCTGCACTTTTTTTCCGGTTTTTGTAATCCAAAAAACTGCCTGCGGCTTAGAATCGAGTGCAAAGTAAGCGGAAGTTCTGAAAAATGCTGGTGGGTGTCGCCACAACTAACTTCTGCCATCAAATACATCTAGTGCAACACAGGTATGCTTTGCAGGCACAAAGATAAACACTGGCACCAAAACCTCTGCATCAGTAAATAAATTAAAAGAAAAGGTAGAAAAATGTAAACATTATGCCACGTATTTTTTAGTGTTTGCTGCTATCTCATTTAAATCCTATCTGCCTAATAAACTACAAAACTAGAGTGAGACAACAGCAAACGCAGAAGAATATACATATCATGTCATGTTTATATTCATATTATTCTTATGCTGAATAGTGATACAGTCAGAAATGAAGCATGGCAACTGACTAGATTTTTAAATCTAAGATGACTTTAATTTCTATGCAGAATGTAATGTACCAAAGAGGCGTCTGCAAAGATTTTCAAACGGAGAAAAATTTTCACTAAACTCTCGTTCAGAACATCATCTATCATACGCAGTCTATTATTTGGTTCTTGCTGATCATTATCAAAGAAAGCAGCAGTGCAAGTAACAACAAATAGCAGTCTCTTGCCATTGTTTCGCTTATGACACAATTCTTCTCTTTTTGTTGTTATCGTAAGCCACAGTAGCGTGCACAAAAGCAAGCCATGCCGCGAGAGGCGACAGGTCATAAACACTCATTATCAGGATGCGACAAACAATGCGTGACACAGTTCAATAATGCATTTTCAGCTTAGAGTGACGTAAACCCCTATAACAAAGAGAACAGCACTTATCAGATCAAAGCAAAATAAGCAATCGATTCAAACCAGATGAAGCATGCGAAAAAGGAAGAGTACCTGTATAAATACGGACGGAGCGCCTGACACATAGCA
Organism: Schistocerca nitens; assembly: GCF_023898315.1. Lineage (NCBI taxonomy): Eukaryota > Metazoa > Arthropoda > Insecta > Orthoptera > Acrididae > Schistocerca > Schistocerca nitens. The sequence continues at coordinate 187,468,851 of NC_064623.1, forward strand.
ATGGCTACTTGGTAAAGCTTAACTGTTAAGCTTACGATTTGAACCAAACTACTGCAGCTATATCTTCATCCATTCGACCTCAATTGTGTTTCACGTTACAATGGACCAACTTTGTTTCGATTTGGAGAGGCGGTCTAAAACTTTTCTCTCACCTTGAATTTCGAGTCTCAAATTTCAGGAGCGGCTTAGATTCGGGAAATTTTTTTTCCCTTGATTTTCAGGTGTGGCTTAGATTCGAGTAAATACGGAATTTAGAAACTAAGTATTGCAGCAGTTTCAGCAGTCAATAAAACTTCAATTTGACAGCTTTTAAATTTGGCTTTTTTACTGCTGGATACCCACATATTCATGAAAAATATTCTTAGCCCAGCAAAGTCATCTCAGAGCAGTGTACAAGCTTCATGCAGGTCGCTGTTCACTTGCCTTTAAATTTGAATACTGTCATCCCAGTGGACATGGGGATTTGCAGTTATTAACATTGTCTTGTCTGAAATGTAGTGTAGTGCTCACTGAACAGTATATAGAGGATATATTTTCACATGGATAACATTTCCTTATCAGGGAAGTAGACAACACACAGACATTCATGCAAGCACAGCTCACACACATATGACCATTGTCTCTGGCCACCAAGGCCAGACTGTCTCTCCGGCTAGAGACAACAGTCGTGTGTGTGTGTGTGTGTGTGTGTGTGTGTGTGTGTGTGTGTGTTTTGTCTACTTTAAAAGAAGGCCTTTTGGTAGAAAACTCACTTGTTTAGCAGTCTTAATGTTGTGCCTGTCTGCAACTCAACATCTCCACTATATGGTGAGTAACAAGCTATTCTTTTCATAATACTGTCACTTGAACTATGTATTTTATATTGAACCACACTAAACCTCACTAACTACATTAAAAAAAAGAAAAAAAAAAAAGAAATAGGCTGCCTGTTCACTGAAAAGGCCATAAATCTGATCTGTATAAAGAATACAAATTTTCATTGACTGCACAATAAATAAGATGAAAGTTTTTAAGCATTAAAAATCAAATTTATTCAATTAAAATCAAAAGACAATAACGTAAATTAGCTGTTCAAAGATGTTAGGTCAGTTCCAACCAGTTCATCACAAACGTGTGCACAGTTTCACAGGGGGAAGCAATGCTTTCTTGTTCTGTGAAGTACAAGTGTACATGCTCACAAAAGGTATAAATAAATGATTAATAGATAACATACATTATTAGCACTGCTTTCCTCCTCCTTTCCATTATACTTTATCCAGCCAACACCAGATTCAGACTGGTATATGGCTCTTCTCTGATTTCATTAGCATTTATACAGGTTCTAATTACAATGGAGTCACCTTTCCCATCAGCAGTTTAAAGCTACTGCCAGCAACTATCAAGGGAGGAATCCATGTATCCCTCCCGTCTGTGTCTGGTGTAATCAGACAGGTAAGTGTCGCACTGTTTTCCAAAACATACGCAAATTGCCTATCTGAGGCGGGATGCAGAACTAGCCCTACATTTATTTAGGTGAATGTCAAAAACCACAAAAAAAACCACATCCATTCTGGCTGGCACACCAGCCCCCGTAGTTAATTTGTAGGCCACATTCAATCCTGGGCCAGTTCACCTCCCCTTATCTCACAAGCTTGTGCTTTAAACAAGCTCAACTATTCGGGCAGGTAAATGATTAGCACTGTTTTATGATATTAATTTATACAATACGAGGTGTGGCTAGAAAAAAATTAATTTATACAATACGAGGTGTGGCTAGAAAAAAACCGGACTAGTACTGGTGAAACAATAAAACGAATGCAATAAGGCTGAAAGTCGCGTGGCCTGTCACGTGACTCTTGCTCCGCCTACTGCTCGAGTTTCATCTGCCTCCTGCACTCAGTCTGCCCGTGGCGTCTGTTTTAAGTAGTTGACGTTTTGTCTGTGTGTCGGAAAATGTTGAGTGTACAGAAAGAACAGCGTGTTAACATCAAATTTTGTTTCAAAGTAGGAAAATCTGCAAGTGAAACGTTTGTAATGTTACAACAAGTGTACGGCGATGATTGTTTATCGCCAACACAAGTGTTTGAGTGGTTTAAACGATTTAAAGATGGCCGCGAAGACACCAGTGATGACACTCGCACTGGCAGACCATTGTCAGCATAAACTGATGCAAACATTGAAAAAATCGGTAAACTTGTTCGACACTTTCCTTGTCAACTCCTGTTAACTCGGACACTGCTCTGATTGTTAAATGGCGATCTTGTCGAACAAGTTTACCGATTTTTTCAATGTTTGCATCAGTTTTTGCTGACAATGGTCTGCCAGTGCGAGTGTCATCACTGGTGTCTTCGCAGCCATCTTTAAATCGTTTAAACCACTCAAACACTTGTGTTGGCGATAAACAATCATCGCCGTACACTTGTTGTAACATTACAAATGTTTCACTTGCAGATTTTCCTAGTTTGAAACAAAATTTGATGTTAACACGCTGTTCTTTCTGTACACTCAACATTTTCCGACGCACAGACAAAACGTCAACTACTTAAAACAGACGCCACGGGCAGACTGAGTGCAGGAGGCAGATGAAACTCTAGCAGTAGGCGGAGTGAGAGTCACGTGACAGGCCACACGACTTTCAGCCTTATTGCATTCGTTTTATTGTTTCACCAGTACTAGTCCGGTTTTTTTCTAGCCACACCTCGTAGATTTAAGGTTCCCAGATATGTAAATGGCTCAAAGACTTCTTAAGTAATAGTACACAGTACACTGTCATCAATGGTACATGTCCATGAGAAACAAGGATACCACCAGGAGTGCCCCAGGGAAGTGCAATAGGACCACTTTTATTCTCTCTACAAACAAATGATCTGATGGACAGAGTGAGCAGAAATTTATGTATGTTAGCTGACGACTTTTTTTTTTCTTTTCTTTTTTTTTAGGGCGCACAACTACAGTGGTCATTAGCGCCCAGACAGTTATGAATGCACTGCAAGGCACAAGGTTAAAACAGCAACTAAAAAGGAAAACACTATAAAAGGCACATTAACAGGCAAGGGATTAAAAGAAAACAGCATAATCAAATGTCCTTACACAGGTTTGTCAAGTGGATAAAACGAAGAACGCAAGCAGCTGCTCCTGGGTCATCCGCTAAAATGGCATCCAGAGTACACGGCAGGCCAAGATCAATGTGCAGTGTATTAAAATTCGGACAGGACGTTAAAATGTGGCGTACCATCAGCAATTGCCCACACGGGCAGAACGGCACCGGCGCAGCCGTCAGCAGATGGCGGTGGCTGAACCGGCAGTGTCCAATTGGTAACCGGGCCAAAACGACCTCCTCCAGCCGAGAAGGGTGTGAAGAGGTCGTCCGAGCCGTGGGGAGAGGTTTCAAGGCCCGAAGCTCGTTTTCAGTAAGTGTAGACCAATCGGCATGCCACAGCGATAAAATGTGCTGACAAATGACCCTGCTAAAATCAGATGAAGGCACACAACAAGAAGCTGTCCGAAGCTGGAGGACCGCAGCTTTGGCTGCGGCATCTGCAGTTTCATTCCCAGGGATACCGACATGGCCAGGAACCCACATAAAGGTGAGCGGAGAACCGTCATCCGCCAGCTCCTGAAGAGAGCGTTGGATCCAGTGCACAAAAGGGTGAACCGGATACGGATCACTGAGGCTCTGGATGGCGCTCAGGGAATCAGAGCAGATGACATAAGCAGAATGTCGGTGGCGGCGGATGTAAAGAATAGCCTGGTAGAGGGCAAATAGCTCAGCTGTGAAGACCGAACAATGGCCACAGAGCTGGTATTTGAAACTGTGTGCCCCGACAATAAAAGAACACCTGACACCGTCATTGGTCTTAGAGCCATCTGCATAAATGAAGATCATATCAATGAACTTCGAACGAAGTTCGACAAACCGGGAGCGGTATACCGAAGCTGGGGTAACCTCCTTTGGGAGCGAGGTGAGGTCAAGATGAATGCGAACCTGAGCCTGGAGCCAAGGTGGCGTTTGGCTCTTGCCCACTCTAAAGGTTGCAGGGAGTGAAAAATCAAGGTGCTGAAGGAGGCAACGAAAGCGAACTCCAGGGGGTAGCAGGGCAGATACATACAACCTGTATTGACAGTTGAGACAGTCGTCAAAAAAGGAACAATAAGACGGGTGGTCGGGCATTGACAATAGCCGACAGGCATACTGACAAAGCAGTACATCGCACCGGTAGGTTAGTGGCAATTCACCGGCTTCAGCATGAAGACTCTCGACGGGACTCCGATCGCAAGACGTAACCCCCGATGCTGTATAGAGTTGAGGCAGCGTAAGATGGACGGCCGTGCAGAGAAGTATACAAAGCTCCCATAATCCAGCTTCAAGCGGACTATCGACCGATATAGGCAAAGTAGGACGGTTCAATCTGCTCCCCACAACTTACCGCTGAGAACACGGAGGACATTTAGAGAACGGGTACAACGGGCAGCCAAATATGACAGATGTGGAGACCAGCTAAGTTTCCTGTCAAATGTAAGACCTAAAAATTTTGTTGTCTCCACGAATGGGAGAGCAACGGGACTGAGATGTAAGGTCGGTGGGAGAAACTCTTTGTAGCGCCAGAAGTTAATACAGACCGTCTTCTCGGCAGAAAACCGGAAGCTATTGGCGACACTTCTGACGACACTGTGGTGTATGAGGTGTCATCATTTAATGACTATAGGATGCAGGACAACTAAAGACAGAATTTCTAATTGGTGTGGTGAATGGCAGCAAGCTTTAAATGTATAGACATGTAAGTTAATGTGGTTGCGTAGGAAAAACAATAGAGTCATATTGATTAAATATCGAAGCACAAAACTGCAAAGCAATATAAAATAGAATGAGCACATCAGGTTAGTAGTAGGGAAGGCGAATGATTGACTTTGTTTTATTGGGAGAATTTTGGTAACTCGCGGCTCACCTCTAAAGGAGTCATCATATAGAACACTACTATGACCTATTCTTGAGTACTGGTAAAGAATTTGCAATCCCCACCAGGTTGGATTAAAGGAAGACATTGACGTGATTCAGAGGCTTGGTGCTAGATTTGTTATCAGCAGGTTCAATCAGCACATACACACTATGGAGGTTGCTCCATAGAGGAAATTTAGAGAACCACCATTCGAGGCTCACTGCAAAACAGCTCTTTTGCCACCAACATACATTTTGCATAAGATAAGATAAATTAGGGCTCATACACATACTTATGGACAGTCATTTTTCCCTTGCTATGTTTGCAAGTGGAACAGGAAAGGAAACGACTATTAGTAGTATGCGGTATCCTCCGCCATGCACCATGTGGTGCCTTGCGGAGTTTGTGTGTAGATGTAGGTTTCCTTCGGTCAGGGGTATTATTTTGTTGCCTACTACATTTATTTTCTTATATGAATGGTTATTAGCCTAAAAATACATTTTAAAGCTACTAATTTTCCACTCAAAGCTGCTAATTTAATTCAAGTTTGATTATAATTAGCAGCTATAAGTGGAAAAGTACAGCTTTTAAATGTAGCGTGAGGAACACACAAGACCCAAGAGATCACGCAACTGTGCTCTCACCTCCTCATACTGGAACTTGCGCTTGCTCACAATCACATCCTCGATGCCCGTCCTGTCGCCGTACTTCTTTTCGTGGATGGTGTATGCTTTGTACAGCTCCTGAGCACGGTCTTTTGGTATGTGCTCCAGTGCGTACTTGTAGATTACACGAGCTCTGTCATGCTGGCAACAAAAAAAAACTGATATCAACCACACTGCATGTTCTGTTGAAACTAGGTTCACAATTGCATCAGTCTAAGAAGAGACAAATTCACCACCCTAAGCAAACAAGCACATACACAGAAAAGACAGACAAGTACACAATCATAAAAATACACACACACACACACACACACTAATTACTGTTCCATAATAAAATGTAATGGCAGACAGACTAGATTCGTGACTCAACTCGTTTTCAATAACACACTCCTATGCAATTTCATCAGAGCAACATGCAAATGAAAAGACTAGTAAATTATTAGACATAATTGCTAAATAGCACTTAACTTCACAAGGTGAAATGTTTATTGTTTTCAGCATGATTGCTTAATGCTGTACTTTCGGGTATAGCCTTTAGTTATTGTCACCGTCAATATACTCCCCTCTTCCGTCCCTACAATGCTATATGCAAATTCTCCACTGATGGAAACAGTGCTGGATGTCTTCCTTGGTGAATACCTTGATGATGCTCGTCACTTTTTCTTTCACTGCTTCAGGGGACTGAAATCTTGTTCCTTTTAACGCAGATACAACTTTGAGGAACAGATGAAAGGAACATAGGTGTTAGGTCAAGTGAATAAGATGGGTGGTTTGACATTGTGATGCTGCACTTCGCTAGAAACCTCTTAGAAGACAATGCACTAAGACACAGTGTGTAGTTTTGATGCAGAGCCCATAATCTGTTTTTCGACAGTTCGAGTCATTTTTTTCTTATTTTCTCACAGAGTTGATTTGTAGTTTGACCTTCAGGAACCCAGTGAAAATACACAATTCCATGTTTATAAAAAAAATAGTCATTGCTTTGAATATTTTATTTGTTCATTTGAGCTTTTTTCACTCTTGGTGAAGTTCGACGTTTTCAGTGCATGGACTGGCTGTTACTCTCTGGATCACAAGTTAAAAACCAGGATTCATCACATATTATCACTCTTCCCTAGAAATTAGGATCATTTTCAGTGATACTGAAAATATCACTACAAACATTATCATGACCTCCTTTTTGTTTGATCGTGAGAACTTTTGGCACCAGTTTTGCACACACTTTTTTCTTCTTAAACTGGTTACGCAGAAACTCTTTTATGGATTATTTTTCAGTTCCTACAGTTTCAGCATTCAATCAAATACTCAACCCATTGTCAGATCAAATCATATTACCTAGTTTTTCGATATTTTCTTCCATTTTTGATGCTGAAGGGCATCCTGGGGGTGAGTCATCTTCAAGGTCTTCTCGGTCATCTTGGAAACATTTGACCCACTCAAAAACTCACTTATGTAATAAACAGTCTTTACCATACACTTCTCTGAGTAAAAGATCTCAGTGGCACCTTTTCCAAGTTTCATATGAAACTTCACAATAATTCTTGCTCTGTTATTACACTTACCATTTTTCTGGCGAAACAAAACAGCAGCTCTTACACAAATGAAGGCCATGGCTACAGGCTTGTCTACAGACACAAGAGATGCTGCATTTGATTGAGAATGTTTCATGGGTCACAGCTATTGGGCATTCACCTTTGGCACATGCATGCTTACTCTGTGACAGGATCAGTCCCGTTATTTTATAGTGGTGGTGGTGGTTAGTGTTTAACGTCCCGTCGACAACGAGGTCATTAGAGACGGAGCGTAAGCTCGGGTTAACGAGGGATTGGGAAGGAAATCGGCCGTGCCCTTTCAAAGGAACCATCCCGGCATTTGCCTGAAACGATTTAGGGAAATCACGGAAAACCTAAATCAGGATGGCCGGAGACGGGATTGAACCGTCGTCCTCCCGAATGTTATTTTATAGCCACTCCTCATACAGCCAAGCCGTTTCCATGAAAACAACTCAGATGTACAGCCAGAAGTACACCTTCATATTAATACTGCTGATAGACACCTATTATTGTTGTTGTTGTTTTCATTCCAAAGACTGGTTTGACACAGCTGTCCACACTAGTCTGTGCTATGCAAGCTTCCTCATCTCAGCATAAATGCCACAACTTACGTACATTTGGACCTGTAGCAGTATCCAAGCTTTGGTCTCCCTCCCCCCCCCCCCCCCTCCTGCCCAAATACACTGATTCCTTCTTTTAGTCAAGTTGGGCCATAATTTCTTCTTCTGCCAATTTGAAACAGTACCTCTTCATTTGTTATTCAATGTACCCATCTAATCTTCGGCATTTGTCTACATTCTCTTATCATCTAAATTGTTTGTCGTCCATGTTTCATTTCCATACAAGGCTACACTCCAGGTAAATACCTTGAGAAGAGACTTCACTACATTTAAATTTATATTAGAGGTTAACAAATTTTCCCACTTCAGAAATGTATTCCTTCCTACTGCCAGTCTGTGTATTGTATCCTCTGTACTACAGCCTTCGGCAGTTATTTTACTGCCGAAAAAGGAAAACTCATCCATTACTTTTAATGTCTCATTTCCTTGTCTAACTTACTCATCACTGCCATATTTAATTTGATTACACTCCACTGTTTAACTTTTGATAATGTTCTTCTTACATCCTCCTTTCAAGACATTATCCATTCTGTTTAACTGTTCTTCTAAATTCGTTGCTGTCTGTGAACAGAATTACAGTGTCATTGGCAAGCTTTAAAATTTTTATTTCTTCTCCAAGAACTTCAGACTCCATTCCCAAATTTCTCATTGGTTTCTTTTACTGATTGCTCAATGGACAGACTGAATAACTTTGGGCATAGGTTATAACCCTGTCTCACTCCCTTCTCAACTACACCTTCCTTCTCATGCCCTTCAACTCACAAAACACAATCTGGTTTGTGTACTAGCTGTAAATAACATTTCCCTCTCTGTATTTTACCCCTGCTACCTTCAGAACTTTAAAGAGTGTATTCCAGTCAAGATTGTCAAAAGTTTTTTCTAAGTCTACAAATGCTATCAAGATAGGTTTGCCTTTCTACAATTTATCTTCTAGGATATTCTTCTTCTACTTATTTTCCATTCTTCAACAAATAAACTGTGTGTATTCTGCAAATATGACTTATTACCTGATGGTTCAGTAGTATTCAAACTGGCAGTTCTTTCAAATTGTAAATATTACTATCTTCCTATAGACACTTATGAAAGCAATGGTGGCAACAATATTCTAGCTTTCAGAACAATTAGTGCCTTTCTTGAGGAGGAGATGATTAGGTTGCAGAAGACTGAAAAGGACCAGCAGCTCACTCTCACACAAAATGAGAGGGCCCATTCAACCTGTAGTGAGTTCTCTCCTAACAAGCACTATCACCAAGAACTAATAGTTCCAAAAGCTAGGATAGTGTTGACACTTTTCCTTTTATGTGTGTCTCTCAACAATACTAAACACATCACCTCCTGAAGTGAGTACTGGGGAGTAATTCTGTCTCATAATTTCTTAAACTTCTTTATAATGCTAGTAACACACAAAAGCTCATTCTAACATAAATTACAGACACATAAAGCGAAACTAATAGGCATTCAAATTTATTCTCAATTAAACCGAGATGAACATATTTTCATGTAAAAAAGATGACATCTCAAGTGACCTACACCATGTTGACACTGACAAATGGTCATTAGTGGTATTCCAATGATAATGCAGTTTGAATTTTTTTACATAATGCAAGGATACCACCTGTCGTGTCAGTAACAGGTGTGAGGGGTACTTATTATCAATAGTGAGATGACACGGTCGCTCGTTCCCCTTATGCATCACTGGTTCTCTGGAACATTTGGAGCTAAGTATGTCTTTTCTGGCAGATGGCACCGACCTATTGTTTTGTTCAACAATGCCTAACCACTACTGCTCACATGCCTTTATCTGAGGCCAAAGAGTTGTCATTAAGGTCAGGTATGGAATGGACATATGCAGTCGAGTTACTCACGATTTAAAATTGTAAAAAATAATAGCCCGCAAGTGTTCTCCAGTCATATTCATTTTTTGGTACACACAAAATCTTTAAAAGATGATAATTAAGAAACTACTGAACAAACTATACGGCAATCAACTCATAAAATATTCGACAGTAGCTGCGAAATACAAATAAATTTCATTGGTTTTAAGAATCGTGGCATTCTAAAAATTTCCAGTGCCTTCCTCATATCATTGGTGGGTATGGTCTGGTGATCATAGATCTTGTGCAGAAGAAAGTGTAAAGTGTTCTGTTGAATTTAATGTGTACTGAATGGTGTTAACTGGGACACGGCTGCAGCTCTCATCGTGGACCTCTTTCGGCAACGATGAATAACTGCAGTCTGTTGTGATATTGTCTGGTGTAAATACAGCTCGTGCAAATCCAACATTCCCCACTAATGCTTGCACCATTTTGCCAGACCAATGATATCTGTAGTAAAAAGTCATGTCCGTGTCTTTTTCAGAGTGAAAGCAATCTTGGAAACAAAGATTTGTTATCATAAGACTGAGAATTGTTCAGTGTTTTTCAAGCACCAGTAACACACACTGTTCCAATAAACAGACTGTGTCATTTGCTTTCTTCGGAAGACACAAACTGTCCATTACACTGCACCAGGGAACTCTGTTAATGCTCATTTGGTGATGCAGTGGGGACTTTTACGTGGCAGGCACTGTACGGTGACTGCAGAAACTGTTGCCACCTGCTGACGACATTTGGAACTCACTCAGCAAATTGTGTATTCACTTCATATGGTGTTCTCAACTGAAACACCACTTGCTGGAACACCATGTCATTCACTGTTGCCAAGTTCTTTTATCTCAGTGTTAGTAGGCTCTTTGTGAAACACACTTTCTTGTAACAATGATATTAATATCGGCAATTATAGAGGCACGGCTAAGTGTTACATTCCTTAGTGCCAATTACTGATGACAAAACGTAAATTTGAATGTTAAAGCTGTACTTACTTCTTTCTGGCCTTCCTCGAACTTGGCAAATGCAATGTACAATTTCTCATCCATCATTTCTTCACCATAGAATTCCACTGCTCTTTCATATACTTTTCTTGCTCCACTAATAAATCCATGCTGTTCTTCAAACCTAAACATAAAATTATTATGTACATAGCTGTCTCTATAGCAAAATCAAGAAAGAAAGCTGCATGTTTTATTTAACCAGCTGAACAGTAAACTAGTGTCAATATTCAATGTTTAAATTTCATGAGAATGTGCAAAAAAAGGTGTAAATTTGGACACCAGGTAAGTAGTCTGTTTGCATTTAATGTCTAACATAGTGTCCAATACTAAACTTTACTCATGAGTTCTCTTGCAATGTTCAATAGAAAGAACTTTCTGTCATGGTACTAAACACACTCTCAGTCAACAACTACTATGACAATAGTTAATGTGTGCCTTTTCTGATGAAAGAGTTCACATTTTTAAAATTTGTTTTATTCTGCAAGCCACAGCATGGTACGTAGTGAAGTGTAAATCATATTACTATTACTTGCCTACTTTCCAGTTTTTTAGGAAGGAAATAACTTTAGAAACTTCCTGGCAGATTAAAACTGTGTGCCCGACCGAGACTCGAACTCGGGACCTTTGCCTTTCGCGGGCAAGTGCTCTACCAACTGAGCTACCGAAGCACGACTCACGGCCGGTACTCACAGCTTTACTTCTGCCAGTACCTCGTCTCCTACCTTCCAAACTTTACAGAAGCTCTCCTGCGAGAGCTTCTGTAAAGTTTGGAAGGTAGGAGACAAGGTACTGGCAGAAGTAAAGCTGTGAGTACCGGCCGTGAGTCGTGCTTCGGTAGCTCAGTTGGTAGAGCACTTGCCCGCGAAAGGCAAAGGTCCCGAGTTCGAGTCTCGGTCGGGCACACAGTTTTAATCTGCCAGGAAGTTTCATATCAGCGCACACTCCGCTGCAGAGTGAAAATCTCATTCTAATAACTTTAGAGTTTAACATCCTGTCGACAATGCGGTCAGTAGACAAGGATCACAAGCTCGGGTTACAAAGGTATTGGGAAGGAAATCAGCTGTGGCCTTTTCAAAGAAACAGCACTTGCCTGGAGCAATTTAGGGAAACCACGGAAAACCTAAACCTGGATTGCAGGACAGGTATTTGAAATGTCATCCTCCGGTATGCGAGTCCAGTGTGCTCAACAGTGACACCTCTTTCGGTCAGTTTTAGTATGAGGGTACTATTAGAAAAGAAAAATATTCTGCGTATTTCCTCACTCAGGGAAAAGCAGCTAGAGATGATGAGAACTTGATTAACCAGTTAAATGCCTCAGAAACAAAGCTGCAATATGAAAGAAGTGTATTTCAGATGAACAGGTACACCTCATCTTAATAAATTCTTACTATTGGCAGTTTCTAAAAATTTTAGTAAGTTTTAGTCAACAAGTCCAGCATGCAGAATGGACAGAAATGCATTCCAACTCCAGTCGACAAATTACTATTTGCCCACAATAAGAAAACTGTTCTTACTGGTGCTGTCAGTTGCAGAGAAAACTGGTGTTAACAAGAATATACTGTATTTATTTGTCTCTCAGTACTGTCAACATTTCCACGAGTGTCACCTCTGCTTTCGTATGAACAGGGAACATGGGTGATGGGGTCAGCACTGAGGGAAGGAGTCTGTGCAATTCTCCGCTTACACTCTCCCCCCGTGGCAGTCCTAATGCAGGGACAGGGCACACTTTCTGCCATTCCTGACAGCCACCACACAAAAGGTCTTATTATTGTGACCAAACAGTAAATTATACAAGAGCAGCTCGTATTTATGTAGTATTTCTAGCTTGAAGAGAAAAGTGTGTATCTAACAAGCAGCACTATCTTTAACTGAGTAACTGTGGGTTGACACAACTGCTCTGAAATCACTTTTATTCAATTTTCAAAGTTTCTAATAATGTCTTTTTAATAAATGCTACACCTAAGGAATTCTAGTAGATACTGTGCTATGCTTTCATTGTTAACCACAGAGGTAAAATGTCATATTCTGCAAGAAATTCAGCCTAGCTGTCTCTTCTTACCTCGCATATTTAATCCAATTTCTGATTTCTGCATGCACATAGACAAATCGCTCATATATCCCTCTTGCGCGATCTATCTCCTTGTACCGCAGTTCAAACTTTATATAAGTGAGCCATGCCTGTTCATCAGGTTCCCATTCCATCCACCTTTCGAATACAAGTCTTGCACCTGTAGTCAGAAAGAAAACTGCATTACTCACACACATACACACATGAGTTTGATCAGTTGTATCAAGTTTTTCTGATAAAAGTAGTAAAAGGTTTATACATAAAAAAAGCTGTATGTATCATATAGGATGTGTGTGATCTGATTAATCTTTGTTGACTGTCATTATTTCATTACAGTACTGAAACAAGCAAATCTTTAGTATATAAGGCAGGTATGGTCGTGTACATGATTCCAACAAATTCTCCCATGAACTTCAATATTAAAATTTTTATTGTTCAGAATGCAACAGACACTTGCCTAATGACAATGGTATTAATAGATTGTGTAAAAAGAATGTATTTAAGGAAATATTCAAATTTTTTAATGTTCAAAAATCATGTGCGCTTGAAAATTTAATCCCGCTAATAAGTATTTGTTTTAGGATTGGCATACGTCATTTGAAAGTCCAGATTCTCTTCAATGCAAAGAATATCTTGTATGTTATTTCTAAATTTTAAAATTCAGTAAATATCACTACTCAAAAACTCATTCAATTTTAGAAAATAAATCTTTCAAAATCTTTTTCTAATAGTTCTATTTTTTCTGTTTCTAAAAATGTACACCTTTACTTTTAAAAAACCACTAGTTAGTTAATAAGATATCATGACTATAAAACTGGACTGCTAGAAAAATCTTGCCAAGCTTTGCTAGGTAACTGTTTGCCTACAAATCAATTCCAAACTATAGGTCACATTAATGCCTTTTTAACAACATACAGTTGATAATTGAATGAACTAACTCTACCGCAAGACGTGTATAAAAATTATCTATTATCCTCACCTTCTGTGCTACCTTCCTATGCAGGTCTTTAAGCAGGCACAGTCAGTCTCTGCTACGGTTTCAATGAGAAATTTTCTGTAGAACTAGTCTCTGTTAAAATGTCATCAAATAAAACTGAAATAAGCAATGGGCATAAATATGGGACTGAACCAGCGTATCTGCACACAAACATCCCAGATCCGAGGTCTCAAGGGGACATTATTACCAACAGTTAGATGCTTTATTAAAATTAACAGTAGCTTTTTTAAGATAAGTAAGGGAAAAAGGTAATTACAAGACACACACACACACACACACACACACACACACTCTCTCTCTCTCTCTCTCTCTCTCTCTCTCTCTCTCTCTCTCTCTCTACATGGTGCCAGCTGAACTAATAATGCCAATGCTAGTTTTTGGCAGATGGACTGGTTGTGGTGAGGGCAGTGTGAGGTGGGTGGGTAGAGGGAGAAGGAGGTGGCACGCACAAAGAGCGACAGTAGATGAATGGCTAGCAGCTGTGACAGAGGTGGGTGGCCAGTTTTTCACCTAGGCACCTAGGAATGCAGGAGGGAGGGGTTGCAGGTACATAATATGGTATGACTGAAGTGGCCAGAGGGAAGCAGTGCACAGTGAACGTGACATGGAGACGTGAATTTGGAGAGGGTGACAGAACAGAGAAAGGGGAAACTGTTGGGTGGAGGATGCAGGGACAGGGGGTTACCTGAGATAGAGGCCAGGATGATAACGGGTTGGTGGGTTGGTTTCGGATATAAAGGGACCAAACTACTGGGTCATCAGTTCCTTTTCCTGATGCAAGCAATGGTAAAATTGGGGAAAATGTACACCACAAGGAAAAGCAGAAGAAGATATTAAAACCTTAGAGCATATGGTCTGGGCTGGATGATCACAATAACAAAAGAGCATGAGCGAGCTACTCTGCAACACATTAACATGTGCACCCCAAAAAGACAAGGTGAGATGGACACATGTAGGGAAAAGATGACCACCAAGACAAACAAATGCAAAGAAAGTGCGACATAGTTAAAATGGACCGAGGGTGACAACCTCAGAGAGAAGGCTAAATTCCCACCCTTAGATGGTATGATAAAAACTCCCCTCTTGAACAACACGTAAAACTAAATCTGCTGTTGAGTTATTGTCGCCCAACACCAAAGGTGGGGTGCTGGAAAGGTTAAAAGTCCGCCACAGAGTGGCTAAAATTGGGCAGTCCAGCAAGATGTGAACAATAGTTATATGTGAGCCACAGTGCCACCAAGGTGCGTCCTCACAACGGAGGATGAAGCCATGTGTTAGCTACGCATGGCCAATAAGGAGCTGGCAGAGAACCACAGAGTCCCTGCAAGAGGCCGGCATGGAGGTCTTCCACACATTCGTAGTCTCCTTAAGGGGCATGCAGTTTGTTGTGCATACTGAGATTCTGCCATTTCGTCTATCAAAGCTGAAAAACCTTGTGACGTAATACTGATCGCAGGTCAGTTACAGGGATGCCGATCTCCAGAAGTGGTTTCTGTGTAGCCTGTTTCCTAGCCTGTTGGCACGTTCATTTCCTGGGATTCCGACGTGGCCTGGGGTCCACACAAACACCACGGAACGACTGGACCATTCCAGGGCATAGATGGACTCCTGGATGGTCACTACCAGTGGATGGCGGGGGTAGCACTGGTTGATAGCTTGTAGGCTGCTCAAGGAGTCAGTACAGAGAAGAAACTACTCGCCAGGGCATGAACAGATGTGCTCAAGAGCACGAGATATGGCCGCCAGCTCTTCAGTGAAAACACTGCAGCCATCTGTTCAATAAGTCTTCCATGAACATATGTGAAGCCAACATGACCATCAGCTGTCAAGCCATCAGTGTAAACCACTTCATGGTCGCGGCACATGTCAAGAATCGAGAGGAAGTGACAGCAGAGAGCTGCGGCGTTAACCAAGTCCTTAGGACCCTGTCAAAGGTCCAAGCGGAGCTACGGACTAGGTGTACACCATGGAGGTGTACATGAATGGACTCTAGAACAGATGGTAAAGGCAAGGATTCCACTTCAGATAGAAGAGATTGGACGTGAACCACAACCTTAAGCCCTGACCTGGACCTCCAATGTGGGAGATGAACAGCCATGTGTGGGAAAAGGAGGTGGTAATTTGGATGCTCAGGAGAACTATGAATGGGTGCAGTGTAGCTGGCGAGCAGTTGTGCACGCCAAACCTTCAATGGAGGGACTCCGGTGTCCATCAGGACGCTGGTCACCAGACTCGTCCTAAAAGCTCCTGTTGCCAGTCAAACGCCACAGTGGTGCACTGGGTCAAGCAAACGCAATGCTGAGGGCACCGCCGAACCATAAACCAGACTCCCATAGTCAAGGCTCTGTAGAACTACAGCAGCATAGAGCGATCTGCACCACAGTTGGTGTTGCTCAGGCAGCGGAGGGCACTGAGGTGCCACGAGCACTTCTGCTTCAGCTGACAAAGATTAGGAAGCCATGTCAATCGGGCGTCTAAAACCAGTCCTAAGAATCGATATGTCTCCACTACAGTGAGTGGATTGTCATTAAGGTAAAGTTCTGGTTCCAGATGATCGGTACGACACCAAGACTTCACAGCTGAAAACTGGACGCCATGGGCTAGAGCCCATGACTGCACCTTGGAGATGGCTCCCTGTGGGTGCCACTTGGCAACACCAGTACTGGAGGAGCAGTACAAACTGCAGAAGTCGTCTGCATACAGAGAAGGTGAGACCGAAGGCCTAAAAATAGAGATACACTCAATATAGAGCCCTGCAGGACCCCATTCTCCTGGATATGGGGTGAACTACGGGAGGCACCAACTTGGACACAGAAAGTACAGAGCGAGAGGAAATTTTTGATAAAAATTGGGAGCGAGCCCTGGAGACCCCAATAATATAATGTAGCAAGGATATTATGTCACCAGGTTGTGTCGTAAGCTTCTCGTAAATCAAAAAAGACGGCAACCAGGTGTTGGCGTCTGGAAAAGCATGTTTGAATCGCAGACTCGAGGCAAACTAGATTATCAATGGTAGAGCGACCCTGGTGGAAACCGCCCTGGCATGGAGCCAGTAGGCCACGTGACTCCAGGACCCAACACAATCGCCGACTTACCATACATTCTAATAGCTTACAAAGAATGTTGGTGAGGCTGATGGGTCGACAGCTATCCAGATCAAGCAGGTTTTTACTAGGTTTGAGCACTGGAATGAACGGTCTCTCTCGCCACTGCCATGGAAAGGCACCATCGCACCAAATCCGGTTGAAGATGATGAAGAGATGTCACTTGCAGTTGGGCGAGAAATGTTTGATTATCTGACTGTGGATCCAATCTGGCCCAGGAGCTGTGTCAGAGCAATGAAAGACACTGAGGAGCTCCCACTCTGTAAATGGAGCATTATAGGGTTCACTGTGACATACAGTGAACAAAAGGGCTTTCCTTTCCACCTGCCATGTGAGGGTGTGAAATGCTGCGGGATAATTCTCTGACATGGAGGCTCAGCAAATTGCTTGGCAATTGCATTTGTGTCAGCAGATAGCACACCATTTCAGCAACCACCAAGGTATTGACTTTCACCAGGGGCACCCTAAAGAACAAGGGATCATGTTTCATGCCGCAGAAACGATCATTCTAGGGACCTGCTCAACTAGCACATAGATGTTACCATGAGGGGGAGATTCAACGGTGACAGCAGAAGTGAAAGCTTCCCAGTCTGCCTTGTTTAAAGCCCATCTTGATAGACGTCCGGAGGAATTGCGCTGGGGGAGGACAAGAAGATGGGAAAGTGGTCACTACCACACAAGTCATTGTGGGCTCTCCAGTGGACAGATGGGAGAAGTCCTGGGCTGCAGAGGGATAAATCAATGGCCAAGTAAGTACCATGAGCCACACTGAAATGTATGGGGGCCCCAGTATTTAACAGGCAGAGGTCGAGTTGAGACAGGAATGTTTCGGCATCTCTACCTTGGCCAGTAAGCACAGTGCCACCCCACAAGGAGTTATGGGTGTTAAAATCTCCCATAAGTAGGAAAGGTTTAGGAAGATGATGATTCAGTGCAGCCAACGCGTTTAGGGGTACTGCACCATCTGCAGGAAGATATATGTTGCAGACAGTTATTTCCTGCATCATCCTTATCCTGACAGCCACAGCTTCAAGAGGGGTTCGAAGGGGCACAGGTTCACTGCATCCCATTGTGGATGAGGCATTAGTGAGATCCAGGTCCTCAGGGGACGCTGAAATCTCTACCTCACCCACAGGTGCAGAATTGGTAGGGAGTGTTGGGGCCACCGGAGGGTCCTTTTTGGCTTCTCTGTTCGCTTGCCCTCTCATTTCTCATTAGGGGGTTGCTGGGAGGACTTCTCTGAAGTAGCTTCAGGCACAGAGGAAGACCGGGAAGCTCTTTGTCCAGCAACTTTTGGCTCCTTAGCCACTGGCGAGAGTCTGCTGTGGCATTAGTGGAGACCTTGGGAGAGAGGATCCCAAAGGACCCCTTCGGCGAGAGGAGCCGGAGGAGGCTGTTGCTTCTCCAGCTAGAGGGACGGCACCGATGTCCCCTGCAAATTTTTTTTTTTTTTTTGGGGTGGGGGCGCGGGGGAGGGGGGAGGCTTGCTGCCGAAGTAGGTACTTTGGAGGCAACGGAAGGAGATTTTCGCTCTACCACCAAGGGGGCAGATGTATTCTGGAGGCCCGGAGGGGCCACTGTTCATGGCACAGAATGTGGTGCAACCGGTACTTGTGATGGCAGTGGTAATGTAGCTGTAGCGTACGTGGACATCAACCGAACAGGGTGTAATCATTCAAATTTACGATAGCCTCTTGTTACGTCAAACGGTCCAGAGTCTTGTACTCCATGATTTTCCGCTCCTTTTGGAGTACTGTGCAGTATGGTGAGCAGGGGAAGAGCTGCTCTCCACAGTTGATACAATTGGGAGGAGGCGCACAGGGAGTATCTAGATGCAGTGGATGTCCGCAGTCTTGACATGTGGCGTTGGAAGTGCAGCGGAAAGACGTGCCCGATTTTCCAGAACTTAAAAGCGCCACATGGGGGAGAGACATATGGTTTAACGTCACAGCAGTAAACCAACACCTTGACTTATTCAGACAATGAATCACCCTTAAAGGCCATGATGAAGGCACCGGTAGCAACACTGTTGTCTTTGGGTCCCCTGTAAACGCGACGGATGAAATGAACACCCCACAGTTTTGGATTGGCGCGGAGCTCGTCGTCAGACTGCAAGAGGAGGTCATGATGAAAAATAATCCCCTGCACCATGTTGAGGCTTTTATGGGGAGTACAGAAAAAGGAATATCACCCAGTCGCTCACAAGCGAGTAACACCCGGGATTGGGCTGGAGATGCTGTCTGAATCAAGACTGCACCACTTCTCATCTTGGACAGCGCTGTCACTTCTCTGACCTTATGCTCAAGATGTTCAACAAAAAATTGAGGCTTCACAGGTAGAAAGGAGTCCCCGTCCATTCTGCTCCAGACTAAATACCGAGGCGAATATGGCTCTCTTCTTTCTTTAGTCCTACGTTCCTCCCATGGTATAGCGAGGGAGGGAAACGATTTAGGGTCATATCTGTCAGCACTATACTCAATCTTGACCTTCTTAGAGGCTGCTGGCACCTTATGGTCACCAAAAAGAGATGACTTAGTCCCCTTCATTGCGGGTCATCTGCCCTGATGCCAACCACTACAATCAGGGGCTCTCCCCATGGGCGCCTCCCAGCCACAGCACAGGCCACCTGGCATGATGGCTGTTGCTGGGAGTCCTGACACCCCAGGAAGACAGGCATCTACTCCTTGCCATACGTGGGGAGTTTACATCTCAGGCATCAGCAGTGTGATCCCTGTGTTGTCAGGGGGCTACCACCAAATGCGTGCATGACGGCCCCACCACAACGGACTGGCTACCGTGCTTGATATTGGCCGCAGAGAAATCCAATACTATCATGGGGCAAAAGAGCACAGTAGACAATGGAACAAGACGACATACCCTGAAAAAGTGTCCTCGCCCAAATAGTTGAATTTCAGGTGGAGGTGCGAAGCCATGACAAGAGGTTCAGCAAATCAATTTTAAGGGCAGTATGGATAATCGTGTAAGGCGTCCTTCCCCATATAGCCAGCACTTCTGTAGAATTTGGAAAGTGGCAGGTCAAACCAGAAAATGGGATCCGAACTTATAGGGCTGAAAAGTGTGAACTCCTTTTAGTTGCCTTTTACAACTGGCAGGGATACCTTGGGCCTATTCTAACCCCCAGACCCGCAGGGGGAGATGATAATGGGAGCGGAGGATGTGTTGAAAGGGTAACTCCAATCTGCATACTTCAGAAAAGCTAGTGTTGGCTAAAAGATTCTGAATGTGAAGCGGCCTTTGAAATTGAGCAGATTATGTACAGCTTCATGTTGTTTCACTGGATGGTCAGCTTTGTTCTTAACAACAGTTTGGCAGTGGCTCCTCATCCACAGGTGGACAGCTGATTGCAGTGTTTGGAATATGGTTGGTATATGACATGGTTGCTTTCACAGACCTGTGACAGAATTAGAGTACGAAGTGATGGATGAATGGAGTGGGCAGGTCTTGCACCTTTATCTGCCACAGGGTTGTGATACCTGTAGTGACAGGGTGGGAATGAGAGTGACATACGGATGGACTATGATATTGTGGAGATTGGGTGGGCGACAGAACAACACAGACAGGTGGGAACGATCTCAGATAGGATGGTCCTCATTTCGAGGCAGGAGAGAGAGAATCAAATCCACAGCAAAGGATATAATTCAGTTGTTCCAGTCCAGGATGTTACTGGGTGACGTGAGGGTGTTCCTTTGTAGCCGATTCTTGGGGGTAGTGTGAGGACTGGGGGTATGTGAGATATGGCACAGGAAATCAATTTGTGGACTAGGTTCAGAAGTTATTGCCTGTCGGTGAAGGCCTCTGTGAGGCCTGCAGCGTACTGGGCAAGGGAGTTCTCATCACTGCAGATACATCTTCCATGGGTGGCTAGGCTGTATGGTAAGCATTTTTTGGTTTGGAAGGGATGGTAGCTGTCGAAATGCAGGTACTGCTGGTAGTTACTCGGTTTAATGTGGTCAGAGGTGTGGATAGAACTATCAAAGAGATTGAAATTAGTGAGTGTTAAGGAAGGTGGCACATTAGGTAGCGGAGGACCAGGTGAAGATGATGGAAGATGAGGTGTTGAGGTTGTGAAGGAATAGGGCAACTTGGTTCTGAGTCCAGATCACAAAGATATTATCAATGAACCTGAACCACAGCTGGAGTTGGGAGTTTTGGGAGTCTAAGGAGGTTTCCTCTAGATAGGCCATAAACTGTTTGGCAGTGGGTCAGGATATAGTTGGTAAAATGTATAAGGGATGAGGTAGTGGGTTTGGAGCCTGAAGGATGTTGGGAAAGGTGGCATTCGATAGTGGCAAGCCCATGGGCATGAGCAATGTTGGCGTACAATAACAAGTAGGGATCCAGGAAGCGAAGGAGTGGGGATGACGAAAAGTTAGTGAAGGAAGTGGCTAGTATCTTGATGTGGGAGGTTAGGTTTCAAACAATTGATTGGGGGTGTTGGTCAGCAATGGAGGAAATTCTTTAGTGGGAATACAACAGCTAGCTACAATGAAACATTCAGGGTTATTGCATTTGTGGGTTTTTGGGGAGCACATAGCGGGGTGAGAGGGAGATGGACTCAGGTGAAAGGCTCTGGGAAGGTCCTATGGATTCCTGTAAGGATTGAAGGTTATGTTGCACTTCCATGATAGAATTACTTTGACAGAGCTTGTAGGTGGAGGAGTCAAAATTGTGGCAGATGCCTTATGTCAGATAGTCACAACAACTCATCTTGACATTGGTGCAAACTTTGTCTGCAAGGAGGATGATTATGCCTCGATCTGTTTTCACATTGTATATGATTGTCCTTTCTTCTGCTGAAAGGAAAGGGCCTAGGAAAGGATGGAAATGCTGAGGATTTCCTGGAAGCTGGCTATTGTCCATTTCTTAATGATTGACCCCTGACTTGGAGCACATTTCTGGTCACATTGCATGACAAACATCAATGTGTTATACCTCACCAGAATCATGGGAATGTCTACTTCTATTTGGCATACGAATATTACACTTTAGTTGAAAAGGGGGCAGCATACGCGATAATATTTAAGAGAATGTGTGCTTTTCTGACCATTTTTTGGTGAGTGTCAAATTTGAGGATACATAGAAGTCAATGACAATTACGAGAAAAAGTTCTTTTGCACAGTTTAGAGATAAAACCATACTCAACTTCGAGACGAATTGTCGTTCCTTTCCAATTAGCTGTTTTGTCCTAATAACTGTGGGTGCAGATTGCTGCAATTTGCCTAATGGTGATACTTTTTTACAAGACAAAAAGCACAAATGCAAGCTCTGTTGCTGCCTTTCACAGCTATTATGTTTTTGTGCACTTAAATCTACATCTTTAATTTATTTGCTTTGGCATTTCTCTGCGCTGTATGCTCGTATCTTTATGTTGCCAGACCTCTGTACAGTGCTTCCACTTTACTGCTCATTGCTGCAGTGTTTACATTGCGGCTTCCTATCAGACAGGAAACAATCATGCTCGTTTTTGTGTAACATGATTAGTCATCTTGTACTTGTATGAAACCATGCATCATTTACAGAGTTGGGAAAACTCTACTGTGATCAGTGTGCATGCTTACTTCGAGGCCAAAAAAGAACACGGTGAAATAAGTTCCGTATCACAGCCAGTAAAGAGAACTTCTGAAGTCTCTATTAGTGAAAGTACAAAGTAGAGTGAAGCAAAATTACAGTGAAGCAAATTTCAGGAGAATATACAAAAATTTCATGTCTTATTAATAAATAAATAAATAAATAAATAAATAAGAGGAGAGAGAGAGTGTGTGTTCTGGCAGGCGACAGAAGTTTGGACGAGTTTATACAGGGAGTCACAAGAAGAAAAATTCATAACTTTTATGTGGAAAAGCAGTTTCCAACAGTGGCAGCTGTGAAGGAAAAGTTGAAGGTTGAAGTGGATGATTTTCCCAATATGAGTGAAACAACCTTTGGGCGTGCTATTTGAAAATTGGGTTGCAGATACAAAATGTTCAATGAAAAACCTGTGCTGATGAAAAATAATCAGGTAGCAAGAAAAGAGAAGAATTTTTGTGGAAAATAAGACATGTCCACAACACTGGATGGCCTATGTATTACACTGATGAGAGGTGGTGTGGTGTGAATTATTCCAGAATGTTTGGTTGGCAGGAATAAAAAATGCCTTATGCACCGGAAAATGGATATGATTATCACAGACCAACTGTTCAAGAGTGGAATGGCTGGGAAGGAAAAATTCAAACACCGTCTGGTTCTAGAAAAAGGATTATAATGGGCCCACATTGGGAATGAAGATCGGTTCAGGCAAAATGCTGGCTTATATTTTACTGGGCAAAAGGAGGTGCACCCATCACACTGAAATGAATGCCACAACTACAAAGAGTGGTTTAGGAGTGCTGTCGAAAAATTACCAAACAGATCTGTGATTGTTTTATATCAGGCTCCATATCACACAATGATAAATTCTACATCACAAAATCCATCTACAAAATGGAGAAAGGATTCTATTATTGAATTGCTGGAAAGCAGTAATATAGAGCTTCCATATAATGCCATATCATATGAGGAATTTACTAAAGCTGACCAACTGGAACATATGCGACTGCACTTCAGGGAGCAGGAATACCTTCTGGAAAGCATATTGCGACCAGTGGACAAGGAAATTAAACTTCTGTGGTTGCCTGTAGGGCACTGCGAACTGAATGCCATTGAACTTATATCGGCATCTGTCAAAAACAAGGTAGCAATGGAGAACAAGAATTTTAAAATAAATGGTACTTTACAGTTGTGTCACTTTGCTTTGGAATGTGTTTCTCAAAGTGCCTGAAGGAACTCGGCGAGTCACATACACAAACACAAAAACAATTATATAGAAAGAGTCCACCATCTTGACACAGCAATAGAAACATAGCTGATCCACGTAGACGAGTAGATGACTGCAATAGCAGCAGCGAGACCTCAGCTGGCAGCAAAAGTGATTAAGATAGATTTTATTTCAGTCATCATTCTTTAGTGCAAAACTGATTCGAGTAAACTGACTTTTCCATTTACTGTTGAAATGTGCTATACAAATTGTGAGCTGCTTGGATATCGAGCATTTATTTGGAATTTTCCATATTATTTCTCTCTACTTGCAACAAAAATTGAAAGCAGCAATGCTGTCCAGGAATGAAGCTATGAAGTTGCCATTCTTCTCTGATGAACAGGCACTTATGGTACTTTACAACACTGGTGGCATGCTGATGTGGAAAGTACACTCCATCACAACTTCACATATATTGCAGCTACTACAACAATTGCTTTATGAACTCTTAACTAAAAAACACAAAATTCTATGAAGACAGTAGTATACTGCCAATTTTTCATGACTAGAAAAAAAAAAGCCGTTCTCATAGATTTCTAAAACATGCACACACACGTACCCGCAATGTTTCCCAGCATTTCTTCCATATATGTGTATTTGTACCAAAACTGATTGGCACGAGGTAGTATAGTGACTGCTCTGTCCCAGAGATTGCGTGCATGGTTTACTTGTCTGTTCCGCATTTCCATTTCGGTATACTTCAACCAAAGGGTAATGTTGCGATGATCTACATCCAATGCACGTTCGTAAATGGAGCGTGCTCTGAAAACAAACATTTGTGTGTCTATCAGGATATGAGAGAACAAGTATATTCAAAGTCTTAGAATAATTACTTCGGAGAAGTGTAAAGTAGGCTAATATAAAACTCACATTACAATATATATTTCTACAGACATGTTCATAGGTATTCAAAATTGATACCCACTAATGAAAACTATTTCTTGCAACAATGATGTAATTCACTTGAATGCTGTAGATTAGCATCTAGCATAAAGGCACAAAACATACACGTTGGAAAGAAGCTGTTGAGGGCAGGAAACAGAAGGTATTTTTTTTAAATTGTTCTCTGTAAAGAATGTCCTGAGTCACATTTCACTAACACATGCAACAAACAGGTTGTTTCCTGAAGATAACGACATTGGTACCTTTGGATTTCCTTCTGACTTTCTTCCCATTGTGCGTATTTTATCCAGTTGCTGATAACTGTCCTGTTCTTTCTTAGGCTGTCTTCAAAACCTCTTCGCTTCCTATGCTGGTAATCAGCTAATTCTTCTGGATCAGAGATTTTTTGTTTTGGAGGCTAAGGAAAGAAATTAATGGTTTGTTATTAATACGCACACAGTACAAAATACCATTTGTCATAATTCAAATTTCGCTGTCGACGTACCGGCGGTAGTATCTCAAGATCCCTTTCCTTCGCTTCACGCAGAAGTTGTTCTGCTGTAATCTGGATTTCTGCTGGTGCTTTATTTTTTACCTGAAACAGCAAAGCGCATGCTGAACATCAAACAAGTATGTAAACATTGGTTAAACAACTTAAATACCAGACGGCAAATGTTCAGTTTCTCAAATTTACTTTCAAGTAATTCAAAAACAGATCGAAAACACTCACTTTTGCCACTTTGGGCATTTTCTGTGGTTTGGTTTCCATGTTTTTCTCCGTGGCCTACAATACACAAATATCCCCCACAACACTACTCAAGTACTCACTGTCAACAATCTCATAGATTCTACACCTGTATGCCTGCAAGTCAGAGATCACTGCTGTAAGTAGTAGCTAGCTGTCAGAGAGTATTAAAGAAGTTTCAAAGATATGACAACATATACCAAAGCTACAGATACCATCAAGGTCGATTTATTTAATACAGTTGAATATGTGCAATGTTGTTTAGAATAATGTTATGGTTACAGCCAGCGTGAAATTAACTATTCTCGAATGTCAAGACCCACTAAAATCTGTATGTTGATATAAACAATAACCAACGTATTATTTGCACTTCGCACATATTATGTGGATCTGCTGGGAAGGGATGTCACTTCGCTCTCAAGTTGTACTATACGTGGATCTTCCACATATTTTACTATCTTTTCGATAATATTCGACACAGAGCATGCTAATACTGATTTGCGTCTCCACATGGTGTGGAGACAAATTGGTCTGCACGTCACAGCACATGCAACAGGGTGCATAAGTTACTGCAAATGAGCTTCTAATGGCGCCCAAGTCGAAACTGGCCAATAGCACTCCAAATAAATGACAAATTTACAGCTATGATGAACTATGTTTTCTTTTATCCTAGACTTCTTTCCTCATCTATTGGTTGGTTGGTTGTTTGGGGAAGGAGACCAGACAGCGTGGTCATCGGAGTAGGGAAGGATGGGGAAGGAAGTCGGCCGTGCCCTTTCAGAGGAACCATCCCGGCATTTGCCTGGAGTGATTTAGGGAAATCACGGAAAACCTAAATCAGGATGGCCGAACGCGGGATTGAACAGTCGTCCTCCCGAATGCGAGTCCAGTGTCTAACCACTGCGCCACCTCGCTCGGTCCCTCATCTATTGTTTTTAGTACTATTCACCGCATCCTTCACTTGACCAGTAGTTCTTTAACTTGTGATAACATTGATTTTAAACTAATTTTTATATTACACGTTACCTGAACAAATTGTGTGTAAATCAAGTAACATTGTAGAACAGCGACCAACCATATGAGACAGAGCAGCTCTTACGATACCGACCTCATATTCGGGACGACGTTCTTCCGTCCAGCAATCCTGATTCAGATTTTCGTGACTCACTTAGGCAAATGCCAGGATGGATCTTTCATCAAGGCCACGGTCGATCACCTGTCGTATTCTCATAGACCACTATCCTGTTCTCATAGACCACCTGTCCCATCCTCAGAAAGTGTTTCACTTGAATGTATTTTGTGTGTTTTATATTTTGAGGTATTGATCAGCGTTGTGTTACCTTGACAATCCCTATAAAATTGTGAGATAATCCTTGGCTGAATAAGGAGAAATAAATAAAGTTAAGGTATTCTAATTTTTTCTCACCTGTATTTCCACAATACAGGTTTAACTTCCACACAGTGTTGTGCTCTAAATGCACTCTTTCAGAAACTGGTTTCTCAGTGCTATATAAATATTTGATACAACATGGATTCCTTGTTTCCCTCAGCTCTTCTTGTCTTTGGTCATCATGTGTTTTACTTTTTAGATTACAGGATTCTTTAACTTCTTCTTTGTCATTGTGAGCTTTAATGTTTTACTGCTCAGGATTACCTTCGATTAATTTCAGCATGTGTTTTGTCTAAAGTACGTAACTGTCCACCTCATACTTAAATTACGTCTATAAGGCAGTGACGTCCGCTACACTTAACATTGGTGTCTATTTCTATGCACTTTTAATTCCCTTACAAAATTTTCTTTTGTTGTAGATCTACAAAACGATCCACAAACCAGTACTATAAAGCTATCCTGATTTTTTTTCTATTAACAAGGTCAAGTCAGATTTTCTTCATCCAGCATCTCTATTTTCTACCTGTTGTTTGGTCTAGGCCTCCAATAGAACCCAAGATAGGAACCCCTGAAAAATCACATTTTTGCGCGGCAGCTTTTTGGAACACACTGGTACTGTGCACAACGAAACATGATGGCACCAGTATCGTGCAAGGTAACAATATGTTCCAATATGCCGTGCACGAAAGCACGATTTTCCAGGCGGTCATATCTCTGGTTCTATTGATACTCAGAAAGATAAAGGGTCAAGTGTATGGATAGCCCTTTGTATACTTATCGGAAGAAGTGGCATAGTGTAGCTATCTTACAGTAGCTACAGTATCAAAATTTAAACATCACACATTACCTTCAGACCAGGAAAATTGAGCAAATCTTTTGGTTCTTTTGGATTTGGTGCGGTCTAGGATGGGCTTTTGGTGGCATATAAAATAATATTTTGTTCATGGGTGGTTGCTCGGAAAAATCTTGATTTTTGGTTATGAAAAGTATCTTTTGTGCACATGGCCCCTTCTGTCATTTCTACTCATGGCAAATCTTCGAAATTTTTTACCATATGTTCTTGAGATGATGTTCTCCGCGAACCTCCAAACGTTTTGCAATATCGTAATCTGTTACTGTGATCCAGAGGTTCAAAGCTACTGTCCTTACACACATAAAATATGTAGCTACGTAATATCCCATCTGAGGCGTAAATGTAGTTTTAAATGACGTAATGAAGACATGGCAAAGATTCTTGGGTCATCACTAGGGTTCTTAGTCGACCAAACTATGTTTTTAGTCAGCTTTTTTTCATCAATAAAATTTTTTGACGCACTGTCAGTGTATAATGGGCACTTTACAACTATACAACCTAAGTGGTACCGTACTGCAGTGACAAAAAACGGGCTAAGAACTTAAAATTATGACAAAAATTATCGAATACTGGGAAGACTACAAATTCAGTAAAACATTTCTAATAAAATTTTTACTTTTTCAAAATACAAATTGTAAGCCTGGTGCTTTCAGTAAATTGCGATCGACGAGTGAAGCATCCCAAAAAAATGTAAATAAAACGATATGGTGTTAACCATTACTCTAATTTGTTGTTCATATGTGTCAAATTATATAAATGGGTAGATGTACATAAATAAACTGTCAAAACTTTACTGGCCTACACACTTCACATTATGAGGGATATTCAATAAGAAATGGTTCAAATGGCTCTGAGCACTATTGGTCTTATCATTTGAGGTCATCAGTCCACTAGAACATAGAACTACTTAAACCTAAATAACCTAAGGACATCACACACATCCATGCCCGAGGCAGTATTCGAACCTGCGACCGTAGAAGTCGCGCGGTTCTGGACTGAAGCACCTCAAACCGCGGCCACCAATAAGAAATACAACACCTTTTTTTCTCAGTTAATTTTGGTTGAAAAAATTGTGATATGTGGCATTCAAAATGGCATCTTTAATGGCATTGCATTCAAAGCAGAGAGCAATTATTGAGTTTCTTTTGGCAGAAAACCATGGCATTGTAGATATTCATAGGCATTTGCAGAATGATAGTAAACAGAAGCACGGTGAGTCATTGGACGAGACGTCTGTCATCATCGCAACGAGGCCGCACAATAACTGTACAATCTCCCATTTGCACAGTTGTGACTCCTGCAATGTTGGAACATGTGAACACTCTCATTCGAGGTGATCAATGGATCACAGTCAAACACTTCACAGCTCAAATGGAAGTGTGTGTTGGTAATGCTGACACACTCCTCCACCAGGTGGGATATTCAAAGGTGTTTGCCCACTGGGTTCCTTGCCGCCTAACAAAAGACCATAAAGATTAAGGAAGGACTATCTGTGTGGAGTTGCATGTGCATTTTGAGACTGATCTTCACAATTTTTTGTCGAACATCGTCACAAACTATAAAACACGGACGGGTTCATCACTTTGAACTGGAAACAAAATGTTAATCCATGGAGTGGCGCCACACCACCCCTCCTCTGAAGAAAATGTTCAAAGCCATACCCTCTGCTGATAAAGGGCACGACGACGGTCTTCTGGGACTCTCCTTCCTCCTGGTGCAATGATCGACTCTGAAGTGTATTGTGCTATCCTGAGGAAATAAAGAAACGACTTCAGTGTGTTCATCACTACAAAAATGCAAACAAACTTCTCCTTCACAATGACAATGCAAGGCCTTAAGCAAGTCTGCATACTCAAGAGGAGCTCACGAAACTTCACTGGGCTGTACTTCCTCATCCACCTTCCAGGCCAGATCTTGCACCATCTGATTTCCATCCGTTTATCCCAATGAAGGGCACGCTCCCCGGGAAGCCGTATGCAGATGATGAGGAAGTTATTGATGTACCAACACATTGGCTCCGACGTCCAACAGTAGAGTGGTACCGTGTGGGCATACAGGCCGTCCCAGTAAGGTGGTGAAAGACCCTTGCATTGAATGGAGATTATGTTGAAAAAATAGGGTTTTTTAGCCAAAAGGGTGGGAAATAGTATGGTGTATTGGAATCCTCAACAAAACGAACCTGCTTTCAGAAAAAAATGTGCTTTGTTAATTATTGAACACCTCTCATACTATGTAGTACAGTTATAAAATTATTAAGGTCTATAGTTGTGATGATTGCCCATGTTATTACATAGGTCAAACAGGCAGAGCTATAGCAGTAACGTTTAAAGAACATCTTCCAATAAAGGGCGTAGGAAGACGGGGGTCAGCCTTTGCGGAATATATGGTGCAAATGGCTCATACACCTAAACCTTTATGTGACATAGAGCTACTACATCATGACGTTATGGGCTATAGACTTGACACGCTTGAGGAACTACAAATTTATGCACACCTAATTACAGATAGAGGCAATTTACTGAACAATCAACTGTATCTAAAAAATAGGGCATACTTCGAAGGCTTACAGCCTATATTAGGTTTACAATAATTCATAATGCATGTGACCATTGCAGTTTCTGTAATAACAGAACCTTTCATGCAGATGTTCATAGGAGATTTGTTGGTCAGTTTATAAGGCTCTGTAGTAGAATGTAAAACATAGTCATGCTGGATACTGTAATTAACTTACAATAGTAAAGTGTAAAATTAATTCATAGCAAAAATGTTATCTGACACGTGCGTAATAAGAGTTTGATTCTATACGTCTCGCGCATGTGCGCCGCCCTCTGTGAGGCAGACCACGAAACCCTTGCGGTCCGCAGTCTCTAGTCACACGAAGAGGCCCATACAACGGGCTTAAAGTGAATTTGCTACAGCTTGTTTAATAGAAGTGACAAAACCGTATGGTTATGCATCAAGTTTTATAAAGTTAACTTAGGACATGGCAAACATTTAAATAATATTTTATGTAAGTACTACACTTTGCATCCTGTAGGATGACCATATCTAATATAATTTACTAGCACATTATAATATTAACTTTTTGCAGGTTCTGAAGAAGACGTTATTACTAACGTTGAAACCTGGTAAACGATAAAGTTAACCTGCAACTGTAGGCTGTATATTCTTATATAAATAATATCAGTTGCTGTCACTGCATAAAAATGTTAAAAATTATGTAATTTATAGGTACATTGTATGAGATTTCAGTTATACTAAAAAGTGGAAAACAAACAAACATTGCATAAAGCTTCTGTCGTTATTCATTTCTAACACAGGATTACACTAAAGATTCTCATACTCATAACAAAGAAAGCACACTTTTATTTAACACAAAGCCATTACAATAGCAATACATCTTCGCATTCAAACCCCATTTGACAATCCAAAGGTGAAAGATTGTGCAAGTAGTCTAGGTCAATCGGCAGCGACGTGGGAAGGTGCGTGGATTATTGGTGGAGGTAATGTGGAGACGGTATGGTTGTCCATGTACCTCTGTGTGAAGACAGTGGATATGTTGTTGACAGCTGCAGGTTCAACACTGAGTGGAGATGTACACTGAGAGGAGATGGAATGCAGCTGATACTCATGAAGATCTGCCAGCATGTGGAAGGGGCAACTGAAGTGTAAATGTGTGGTGGCATCAGAGGTTGTACTGGGTCATCGCCAGAGGCGGGTGGTGCCACTGATGATACATGTCTAGAGGGTGTAGATGTGGGGCCTTAGTGGCGATAATACCATCAGGAGAAAAGCAGGAGGAGAGAGAGATGCTTTCAGTGCCTTGTGGTAACATGACTGCTTTGTGGAAATGACAGGTGGTAAAGCCGTCCGAGGTCTGAATGTTATTCATCAATGGAAAGGTCATTGCCAATCAACTTGATGTTGAGGTCTTCAGGGAGAAAGTCGTGGACATCAAGTCAGGTTGGAGGTACATCGGCAGCAGTGGGAGGGTTATTGGATGAAGTAGTGGGGCGAGCTTGGCAGGAATCCTCAATTGAGAAAACTTTTTGCAGTGTCCACACCAGCTTAAGATGGTTAATGGATGCTATTATGGGTTTCCTGTATAGCAGTATCTCAAAGGTACAATTGTCCCTTTGAATTACATTGTGAGGTGCAATGCTGCTCATACTGTGTTGTCACATAACATCACAATCTTTGGGACCTTTATGAATGAAAACTTCATACGTTAATTGCAGAACAGGGGGAGGTATTCGAAGGTGAGCGGTGTCTTGCTTAGCTCGTGAGACTAGTTCAGACAGATTCTTTGAGCACAATTCTGCATGCAGGGGTAGGGCTTCACAGCATAGAATTTCAGCAAGCGAGGCTCCCAAATGTGTTTGTGCGCCATATTGACTCCCAAAACTGTGCAAGGTAATGCCTGTGTCCATAGTCCACAGTGGCACATGGGAGCAGCCTTTAATGTGTGTTCCCACCCCTTAGTGAGTCCATTGCTCTGTGGGTGATATACAGTCATTCTAAATTGCTGGGGGCTTACCATGTTGCACAGTTTAACGTAGAGGGTGGATGATTCAAACTACTGACTCTGCTCAGTTGCGATAGACATGGGACAATCAAAGTGTGAAATCCACATGTCAATAAAGGCTTTGGTGGTGGACTCAGCTGTTGTATCCTTAAGTCCTACTGCTTCTCATCACTGCGTGATGTAGTCAATACGAATAGAATATAGTGATAGTCATTGAAGATGGGTAGGGATGCCAAAAAGTCAACATGCACATGTTGAAAACTTCCTTTTGGGGTTTCAAAGCATCACTGAGCTTGTTGTGCTTCACGTGACGCTTTGGTCTTTTGGCACGGGACGCAGACACGAGTCCAAATCTTGCAGTCCTCCTCCGCACTAGGCCATATGAGATGGTCTGCTATTAGGCACGTAGTTGGACATACACCAGGATATGCCACATTATTTAACTAGTCAAAGATGATGTGGCAGAACAGATGGAAAATAAGAAGTTGTGACCATTTTTGCAAAATGTCACAGAGGACTGAACAGGTGTCACCTGGGATAAATCGTTTGATCGTAGGTTAGTGGAGGGGTCATGGAGAAGAGCTTGTAATTGCTGATCTTGCTGCTGCACTTTGGCAAACTGTTTGTAGTCAAACTGGAATGACTTGGCATTGATGCTCAAGAAGTAATGTGCCACAACATTTTTCACACCTTTCAGATGACGTATGTCAGTGGTGAACTGTACAATGTAATCCGAGTGCCGAAAGTGTCAGGCGTAAGGGTCCTTTGGCATGTTTCAGAAAGTCAGCAAGCAGATGGTGGTCTGTATAAAAAATCAGAGGACATTCTTTGATGTCCTGCCAGAAGTGACGTACTGTTTTGTAGACTGTTAGTAGCTCTCAACTGTACGCTTACCATTTGCACAGCAAAGATGAGAACTTGCACAAGAAAATCTCAACTTCTTGTTGCAGGACAGTGCCAATAACAGAACCACTTGTGTCAGCAGTTGTGATGAGCTGAGAGTCAGGGAGGGTGTGCACCAGTGTATGGTAATGGCTGGGACAAAACAGTCTTTAATGCGCTTGAAAACATACTGCATCTCTGTCATCCATGTGAGTTTGCATTTCCCAGAAGTGTTCTTGCTGGTGAGGGATTGAGTGAGTGTTGCCTCTGACAAAAATTTAGCATGCCTAAAAACTGGCATAGTTCTTGTAGTCCTGTGGCAATGGTAGTTGTTGTACGGTCTATGTGCTGTGGTGCACAGTGAAGTCCAGGAGCGCTTACTGCCTGACCAAGGAAAATGACTTCCTTTTGTCAGAGTTGGCATTTATCCTCTTTGATCACAACTCTGCCGACAGGAAGCATGTTGAGAAATTGTGTGAGATGCGAGTTATGGGAGCCATCATCTGGAGTGAAAATTAGGATATCCTCCAGACAGGCATAACAGAACAGAAACTTGATAGTATGTCATCAATAGAGTGCTTCCATATTTGAGAGCACTTTTTTTAAGTCCATATGACATGAACTCAAACAAGCTAAAAGACATAATAAATAATAGCAATTTTGTGATTATTATCTGGGCACACAGGGATTTCCAGGTATGCTGTTTTGCAGTCAATGACATTAAATGCAGAGGTGTTTACCAAATAATGAGTGAAATCCTGGATATTCAGAACTCGGTAGTTGTCCAGTATAGTCCGAGTGTTGGGAACTCTTCAGTCACCACACAACCATAGATCCATCTTTTTTGGAAACTGATTTCATGGGTGAAACCCAGGAACTGTTGGAGATCGTGTAATGCCCACTTGTAGGAGTTCATCTACTGCTGCTTTGGCAATCTGGAGTAAATCTGTCAGTAGTCTATATGGTTGGTGGTGTTGTGATAATCTTGTAAACTGTTCCATTTTTAATGGTTTACTGCACAGACTAGTCTTGCAGGGAAGGGCATGGAGACATGCCAGAGGAGGGAGGGAGAGCAAGTGAAAAGCGCAGTACTGACATCTGTGTCAGTAGATCAGTGTTGTGGCTGTTGCTACAACTGACGAAAGAGCCTTGGAGGTTATGATGGTGCATCAAGGCCAATGTGTCATCAGAATTGAGCAGAGGCAGTAAACACAGCTGCTCAAGATACCACGTGGAGTTATTGGTCTGCATCATGAATTGTGCACTGAATAGTGTGATGTCATGCTTCAGGTGGATATTCATCACATGTGTTGAAGCAGAGCTGTTGTACTTGCTGATAAGGTCCACGGTGAAAACAGTCCTGAAAGTACTGATGACCATCAAGCATTACCATGGGTGGTGGAAGATGATGTATAAAGTGGGTGGCTCCATTGTGTCAAGCTGCTGAGGGGGCATGGTTAATGATACCTGTGACAGGTTGGCTGCTAGCAGTGTGAGCCGAAATGCTGTCATGCAGATCAAGAAGCAAACGAAAGTCTTGAAAGAAGTCTGTGCCGAGCACTGGCTCGCCGACATTGGAGACAATGAATTTCAGGCAAAAAGTCATCAAAACTGTGCTCCAGAATGCAGGGTTGAGATCCACAAACTCGGGCTGTTGAGTCGTTAGCTGCATGAGGTTGGATGGCTGAGGATGCAGACATCAGGAATGAAGAAGGAGGTGGCGAAGTACTTACTTCCAAGCTGGAGTCTACTAGGAAGTGTTAGCTGCTGGCACTGCCAAAGCACTCACTTCCAAGCTCGAGTCTACTAGGAATTGTTGACCACTGACGCGATCGTGAACAAAGAGTCTATTGTCGGTGATGAGAGGGAGATGGGAGAGAGCTGGCATTGCCATTCAGAATGTCTAGGTGACTTAGTTATCCTGCACGGTCTGGTGTGCCTCCCACAAACTGTGCACTGCATCTGGGAAGTCACACGGAGACTGCACTTATGTCCAGATTTACCAAATTGTGTGTGGTACCAGCAGATGCAGTTCTGTGTAGACACGGACATGACATGAACGGGGGGATGTTCTGTGCAGACACAACATGGCAGGTGGGGGTTTGTTGTAGTGGCACAAAGGTCTTCGCTCCAGCTGGGCACAGTGACATTAGGGTTGGCAGGGGCTGAGCGAGTTTGGCTCTGCTCGTGGTAGGAGGAGGGATGACTCAGCTCCTACTGTA
Source organism: Schistocerca nitens (assembly GCF_023898315.1). NCBI lineage: Eukaryota > Metazoa > Arthropoda > Insecta > Orthoptera > Acrididae > Schistocerca > Schistocerca nitens. Next base: position 187,503,995 of record NC_064623.1, read on the forward strand.
CTTGCAAGTCACGTTTGACACTATTGTTGACAGCATTGTTAATAAATTGTCAATGTTGCATTATGTAAAATATACTGTCCACAAGTTTATGTTGCACATGTAATGGCTCTTGTTTATGGACAAACATGGCTATTTGCACTAGTGTGTCCAAACAGAATGATCAAGCATTAAGTGTAAACTGATTTGAATTTGTAACCAATGTCATAGTCATGATGGAACCCTGACCTTTAAATCTTCATCATAGATGATGTGGTGTAATAACAGGGTAGCAGGAGAGGCAGCTGAGGAGTGTTATTTTAGTTAATACATATTTATTGCTTGAGGGTGGGGCGAGGATGATATCTATCATTGACTGTATCTGTGTGTTCATTCAAGTAACTAAGCAGTGTGACAAATTTTGTGCTGTCACTCACAATGTCACTCAAAGCAAAAATGTCATCCACAATGACAGAGCACAGGCTGCATTGATATGGACAAAAATATGACAGCTTAAGATGAGCCCCAGTCCAGTAGGTTGTCATAGTGACATCCGCACAGGAAGAATTGCTGTGTAATTTGGCTCTGTGCATGGCATGATTTGGTGCTCATTAGGGAAGTCAGAAGATAATGCAGCTGGTGGCATGAAGCCCACAGAAAATGAGTTTGCACATGGCATGGATGACACTCCAGTCAAAGCATGCAAACATGTATCCAATCAACTGGATCAATGTGGCTGGGAAGTAGCTCAGTTTGTGAATGAAGTGGAATCCACTGCAAAATCACAGAGTAGGTTGTCCAACACAGTCCATTGTTCAGTAACACTATTCACTGTCTGAGCATTGTCATGTAGAGTTTCACTATCAATTTTGATAACTTGAGGTGCATGGAGGATATTGTCCATTATCCCGGGTACCATAGCATGAAAACTGCTCCCTAAAATCATCAATTGTGCAGCACAATGGTGATACTTCGGCACGATTGTAGTAGAGCGATAACCATAACTTTCTTGAATAAAATGTGAACACCATTCTCATAAGTCACCAGTGTAGTGCTTCACTACAGGTGTATGTATGATGTATAGTAACACAACCCAAAACTGAGTACGCACACTTTCTTTTAGTACTACGGTGTTCCAATAGTGATACATCTGTAAATTCAGAAAGCATTCAACTGTCAAAGATTGCATGTGTGGTCTCGAGTGATTGCCAGTGATGTACTTTGTAGTTGTGGATTTCCCACTCTCTGTTAAGTTTTGTGATGGTAACTCTCTTATAGAAATCTGAGTGTAAGTCACACGTTTCTTACATTTTTATAGCAGTTTAAATTACCTTTTATTTCATATACTTATCACAGTATTTAGTGGCTCTGAAGTTAGTGTTTACAGCAGTTCAAATTACCTTCTATTTGCTATACATAGCATAGATTTCAGTGGCTTTGAATACATATATTTGACTCCTGTTGACTTGTTTGGCCTCAGATCATGCACAGCTGTGCAAAACTTTGATCACTTATTTCTTTCAAATTAAATTCTTCCTCCTCTTCTGTCATTTTTTGGAATAGTTGCTCTGCATCATAACAGGCCTTTGATGCAGTATTCACAATCATCTAGTCTTAACGAAAGGTTTTCAGCTGCACATTCTTTTACAATTCTATTCTTTTATTCTATTCTTCTATTCTTTCTATTCTTTTAATCTTCCTGTGCATTATTTTTATTTATTGTATAACCATCTCTTTCTTTCTCTTCCATACTGGTTTAGCCTGCTGGCATTTTCTGTTAGTTTCACTTCTAAGCAACCTGTGTAGCTAGTTTAATGTTGTTGTATAGCTAATTTCTTATATTGCTCTCAGTATTCTTTTATTTTCTTCTTTTATTGATAAGTTGGAGGACTTCTTGAATTATCTGTGGCTGTTGTACCTCCATTACTGCTGTAAGTATGATGTCCTGCCCTGCCTTAATCATTTTCTTTTTTGGTACATGATGCTTGGCGAAGAGTAATTCAGTTGCTATGATGCTCATAAATATTCCGCTGTTATCTATCTTTCTATTTATAATTATACAGAAACCTGTCACACTGTTCTCTAATGCCATTGTTAATTGTCTGTTGAGAAATCCCTGTCCCTTTCCATTTAAGTTCACTATTTCTGTTGTGTCTAAGCCTAACTTGCTCACACTCTTTTCAGATTCTCCAGTTTCCCTAAAACATCTATTCTTTGACTATTCCAGTACTTCAATACTCAGAATGTTGACTTTATCCATCTTATTCCTGACAATACCCTCCTAGGCAGCTGGCACCCACAGATCTGATCAGGAGAACTAATTTACCTTAATTTTGGACAGGAATTGTGCACTATAAGAAGACTGTGTATCCTATGAATAAGCTTTTTGTAGCCTTAAACTGATTCTCACTATTTTCCACATCCTCATACCATCACCACTTAAAAATCTGCAAAGAACAGTGAATACTAGTAGCACTACTTTTTATATTTTACTAGTGACCCCTCTGGCTTCATATAACTAGCACTAGGTACCTATGGCCAGATGACTTGTCTGATGCAGTGATGGTAAATTATATAAACAAACCTTCATTGTGACTCAATCTGTCTATTAGTGAAAACCATATCAAAATCCGTATTGTAGTTCCTGGCATTAGCCTTCACATACAGGCAGAAAAATGTGGTGGGTTGCCTTAATTTATCACATGTAGTGATTTAACAAGAAATCTGAAGTACATTTATGTTCAGTGTCATGTGTAGTGGGTAATCTTCCACTAGGTGACATTACAACTTTATTACCCACTGGTCTTACAGAAATTTTTGAATATCTTTGAATGACATAAGCCCTGATTATATGCTGGCACATCATCCACCCTCTCAAATTATGAGGCACTCACCTAAAGTGAAGTAGAAGATACTTATACTCTACTATGCATATTATCCTATCTACATTTATTTTAAATCCAAAACTACGTGTGGTGGTTTCACAAACTCATGCATTTTTGTGAGTGAGTAGTATGGACTAAGTACAGACAATATCTAAATAACCATCATCTTGTACAGCTTCCTGTCACTGGAAGAGTCTGGTTGACCAAAAAGCTGTCCATCTTCTCACCACTTCTCTGAATATTTTCTTCCACTCCTTTTAGTCACTTGTACCTTGGCCTTGTTCTTTTGCCCCTCCCCAATCTTTATCATACACACTTTCCTTGGCATCCTACTCACAGTTCATTCTCTTCATATGCCCATACCATTTTAATTTTTTTCTGGAATTTTTTCTTCTAGCAAGTTCCTCAAGTGTTATATCACCAAGACATTCATTTCTCATATTTTGCATTCTTGTTACACTTAATTGACTTTTATAAAATTTCATTTCACATACACGAACCTCACTTTTTTTTTTTTTTTTTTTTTTTTTTAACAGGTTTCCACTGCAAGCAAAAGAATTGATACCTCATACATTTGGTAATTTGGCAGTAGGAAAAGGGAGTGAAGGAAACGTAGTAGGTGAATATGGATTAGGGGTAAGAAATGAGAGAGGAAGCCGCCTGGTAGAATTTTGCACAGAGCACAACTTAATCATAGCTAACACTTGGTTCAAGAATCGTGAAAGAAGGTTGTATACATTGAAGAAGCCTGGAGATACTGACAGGTTTCAGATAGATTATATAATGGTAAGACAGAGATTTAGGAACCAGGTTTTAAATTGTAAGACATTTACAGGGGCAGATGCAGATTCTGACCAAAATCTATTAGTTATGACATGTAGATTAAAACTGAAGATACTGCAAAAAGGTGGGAATTTAAGGAGATGGGACCTGGATAAACTGACTAAACCAGAGGTTGTACAGAGTTTCAGGGAGAGCATAAGAGAACAATTGACAGGAATGGGGGAAAGAAATACAGTAGAAGAAGAATGGGTAGCTTTGAGGGATGAAGTAGTGAAGGCAGTAGAGGATCAAATAGGTAAAAAGACGAGGGCTAGCAGAAATCCTTGGGTGACAGAAGAAATACTGAATTTAATTGATGAAAGGAGAAAATATAAAAATGCAGTAAATGAAGCAGGCAAAAAGGAATACAAACGTCTCAAAAATGAGATCGACAGGAAGTGCAAAATGGCTAAGCAGGGATGGCTAGAGGACAAATGTAAGGACGTAGAGGCTTATCTCACTATGGGTAAGATAGATACTGCCTACAGGAAAATTAGAGAGACCTTCAGAGAAAAGAGAACCACTTGTATGAATACCAAAAGCTCAGATGGAAACCCAGTTCTAAGCAAAGAAGGGAAAGCAGAAAGGTGGAAGGAGTACATAGAGGATCTATACAAGGGAAATGTACTTGAGGACAATATTATGGAAATGGAAGAGGATGTAGATGAAGGTGAAATGGGAGATATAATACTGCGTGAAGAGTTTGACAGAGCACTGAAAGACCTGAGTTGAAACAAGGCCCCGGGAGTACACAACATTCCATTAGAACTACTGACAGCCTTGGGAGAGCCAGTCCTGACGAAACTCTACCATCTGGTGAGCAAGATGTATGAAACAGGCGAAATACCCTCAGACTTCAAGAAGAATATAATAAGAATAAGAATAAGAATCTTTATTAGCCGTTCAGTATTTTCTAATACAATGGGCTTCGTCAATAAGTTCAATTACAGTATAAAGATGGTTATATTCTCTTAACAATGTATATATAAATCATGTGAAATTTAGTGTAGTACAATAGCACACTTTTGGAATTTTATATATTATTAATTTTACAATAAAAAGGAAAACATTATACAGATTTATATTAAGCAGGGAGTATTCATGTTGATGACACTGTCATTATCATATACATGTTGATAACACTATGTCATTATCCTAAGCTATTGATACAAATTTAGGTCCTACTACAGGCAGAGGTACCTTTCTCTATGTTAAAACAGCAAATCTGCCATATTACAATCTTTAAATTCATCAACTGAGTAAAATGCTTTACCTTTGAGCCATTGACCCAATGTTGTCTTAAATTTACTTTTAGATACTGTTTGTACAGTTTTAGGGAGCATATTAAACAGTTCGAGGCCTACATATTTATAACTATTATGTATCTTAGTCTAGAATATGGCAGATCAATTGTGTGGTTTCGTCTTGTATTGTGGGTGTAGACAGATGACCTAAGGGGATATTGAGCTATGTTTTCTTTTACGTGTAGTAAGCAATAATAGATGTACAAACAAGGAACTGTCATGATGTTAAGTTTTTTGAAATGTTCCCTGCATGTATCCCTAGGAGGTAAACCCACTACACATCGAAGAGCTTTTTTTTGCCATCTGAAAATTGATATTGAACTGGGAGAATTTCCCCAGAGCAGAATACCATAAGAAAGATGGGGGTGGATATAAGCAAAATATGAATGCAGCAGTAAGTTTTGGCTGACATTACTCCTAAGCTTATAAAGTAGGAACATAGCGCGTGCAAGTTTAGAACAGACGTATGTGATGTGTTTATCCCAGCTAAGTTTCTGGTCAATCATCATTCCTAGCAGTTTAACGGACTTATTTTCTTTGTTTGATACCTTCAAATTGAAGAATATTTCCTCAGTTTTTGTTTCATTTATGAATAGGGAGTTTGCACTAAACCAATGAACTGATTTTTCAAATATTGTATTATTTTTTTCTCGTACAGATTCAAGAGTCTGTCCTGAATTGATAAAAGTTGTATCGTCTGCATAGAGTACTGTTTTACAGGGTAAATACTGTGGCATATCATTAACATACACTACAAACAGGAAGGGCCCAAGTATGGAGCCCTGTGGCACACCTCTTTTTATTGTTTGTGGGTTTGACAGCTGCCCATTTACACTAACAAATTGTACTCTGTTGCTTAAGTAGGATTCTAATAATTTCAGGGTGTCCTCTTCCATGCCGTAGTGTTTTAATTTCATGATCAAAGTACTATGAGATACAGTGTCAAATGCTTTACTCAGGTCTAGGAGAGTAGCACATGAGATTAATTTATTTTCAAAGCCATCATATATATCACTAACAATATTTTCAACTGCTTTAACTGTGGATAGTTTAGACCTGAATCCATACTGTGAGTTACTTAACAAATTATTCCTCTCAAAATAGTGATTCATTTGTTGGTGAACACAGTCTTCGATTATTTTAGATATTATTGGGATTAATGAGATAGGGCGATAGTTATTTGGATTTGATTTATCTCCTTTCTTAAATATGGGAATAGTTACTACTATTTTCAAACAGTCGGGGAAAATCCCTTGCTGTAATATGTGGTTAATGAGAGTGGTTAGAGGGGGCAGAAGATCACTTGATATCTTCTTTAGACATAGTTTGACAGACCATAGAAGTCCTCTGCTCTGGAACTACTTAGTTTGCCTATTGCTTTGCTAACATCATTTTCCATTACTGTTGCCCAGCAGAATTTATGGACTACATACTTATTTGAACCTAAAAGAGTTTTAGCATCAAGCATGGCGTTGAGTGGAGACAAATCTTGTTGTAAACTGAAGTTAACAAAGTGTGAATTTAAGATATCTGGGGCTATGGGTATAGCTAGTTGAGTTGTTGGTCTATTTATTTCACTTTTAATTACTTCCCAGGCAGCTTTACAGCTGTTTCTGGATTTAAGAATATAGTTATCATTCAGCCTACATTTTGCCAAACTTATTTCAGATCTATAAATTTTTCTTATTCTAATGTACATCTCTTTGTACTCGTTGCTGTTATGAGATCTGTCCTTAAGCATAAGAAGCATAATGCTGATGCTGTTGAGGTATGGCGTAAACCAATTATTTAGTCTCTGTGGTTTATGAGCTCGGTTATTATTCTGTCTTTTTACTAATCTGGGACAACACTCATCAAATATTCTTGCAATTTCCTCTATAAATAATTTGCTTGTGTTATTCACACACATATCTTTGTATAAGATGTCATTCCAGTTAACTGACCTTAATCTAGTTCTAAACTCTCTTATGTTGCATTCATTCATAGGTCTAACAGTTTTGTGTTGTTCATCTGGAATGCTGACTGGAACTGTAATCCATAGGCCATCATGGTCAGCTAGGCCTAACTTCACTACACCAATTTCAACATTATTTTCATGGATATTACTTATTATATTGTCTAAGCATGCATTATATCTTGTAGGCTTATCATTTAGACAATAGCAATCAAAAGCTCTTAGGCTATCCAAGAATTCCAATATGATATGACTCTGTACCCTAATATCCATATTAATATCACCAAAAATTAAGATTCTTTGGTATTTATATTTAGGCTTAGTTAGTAAGACTAACAGTTTTTTTTTAAATTTACCATAAATTCATATTCATTAGAAGATGGTGTGCGATATACAGATGCAACAATAATATTATGTTTAGGTATATGTACAACTGCAGCCTCAAAGATGGTGTCTATACACAGGTCTGTGACATCAATAGTAAAGTATTGTAGATTTAGTCTATTCTTAATATATATTGCAACACCCCCATGTCCAATTGTTGATCTACAGTAACTGCTAGCTAAGAAGTAACCAAATGGAATATTGAGGTCAATTTCTGATGAATATAGCCAGTGCTCATTTACACTAAGTATACCACAGTTGGAAGTTTCTAACCAGTACTGCAATTCTTCCAACTTCTTTCTTAAAGACTGTATATTAATATGTAAGAACAGAAGACTATTTTTGCTAACCCTGGGCAGTAAAGATGAGGGTTCAGATTGTCTTCTTAAGGGTACTTCTACACAGCTGATATCTTGAGTTGTTTGTAAGTCTACTGCTGGTAGCCAGGCCCCATTTTGACAACGTTTGGATGCATCTAGTTTCCTGGACTCAGAGTGAATGGTTTGAAGGTTATTTTGATCCTGCTGGAGCATATCTGTTAATATTTTGCCAGACAGACCAGCAGGTTTTACAGGTTTCCCTGGTCCAGCGGTATTACTGTTAAGGTGGCCATTTCTTTACTCACAGTTTTGGTAATCAGTTTCGAGATTAATCTTCTTCCGTGGTTGTTGAGGTGGAATCCTTGTCGTGTATAGCACTCCCTGTCAAACTCGCTAGCTTTAATGATTGTGGTATTTTTGAATTTCGAACACAGGTGATGTAGCCGTTTGTTTACGTCCAATACCTCGCGATTTACGCAGGATCGTTTTGTAAGATCATATCTAAATGGAACATCGACAACAAACACTTTTTTTGATGTGATACTTGGTAATGTGCTTCTTAAACCTTTTATTAAGTTCGCGCTGTTGTTTTTCGCTATGTCATTTGTTCCAGTCATAATTACGACGACATCAGCTTCAGAAGCCTTTTTGTTAGTGTTTTGCAAGACATCCTTGGCTTCTGCTGAAGGATACACATACCCCAGACACTCGAGATTTACGTTTTCATTAAGGTAACTTGAAACATTACGACCTTGACTATCACTCAATAAGGTAATTTTACAGGTTTTACGTACTGAACTTTGACCATCACACTGTTTCACTCCTGTTTGAATTTCTTTTTGATATTTATTAGCACTATTATATTTCACTGCATATGTTTCCTGATCGCTACTTTGTTCATGAAGCTTGCTAACATTCACACTGCGGCTACTTATGCTGTTTTTGGCATTATGCCATTTTGCTGCGAATGTTTCTTGTTAATTACTTCATTGACAAAGCTTACTTACGTTCACCCTACAGGTTTTTGCACTGTCTTCTACCGGGCAGAGCTGCGAATATTTGTTTACGTCGGCGAACCTTACTCTTCTTGGTGGTTTATTTAATGCTGCTACGCTGTTATTATGGCGATCCGTTTCGCAGAGCGGAGGTTCCTTTACAGTACATGTTACCTTCGATATCTGCGATTTGTTATTTACTGCTTCTGAAGTCTCACATGCTCTCTGAGTGAGTCGTAGCTGCTGATTTTGTTTCTTCAGGTATACGATTTCTTTATGTAGGACTTCCACAGTTTTCTGCAGACTGATTATTCGTTCATTTAGCTTCACAGTAATATCACTACAAGGCAAATATTTGTTGTTTTTTACTCTGAACTATAACTTTCATACACACGCGAATTACAAACACTACCAGTTGCCGCCATCTAGCAGGTGTTGACAAATGTGAAAATTACCGAACTATCAGTTTGATAAGTCACGGCTGCAAAATACTTTACAGACGAATGGAAAAACTAGTAGAAGCCGACCTCAGGGAAGATCAGTTTGGATTCCGTAGAAATGTTGGAACACATGAGGCACTACTGACCCTACGACTTATCTTAGAAACTAGATTAAGGAAAGGCAAACCTACGTTTCTAGCATTTGTAGACTTAGAGAAAGCTTTTGACAATGTTGACTGGAATACGCTCTTTCAAAATTCTGAAGGTGGCAGAGGTAAAATACAGGGAGCGAAAGGCTATTTACAATTTGTACAGAAACCAGATGGCAGTTATAAGAGTCGAGGGGCATGAAAGGGAAGCAGTGGTTGGGAAAGGAGTGAGACAGGGTTGTAGCCTCTCCCCGATGTTATTCAATCTGTATATTGAGCAAGCAGTAAAGGAAACAAAAGAAAAATTCGGAGTAGGTATTAAAATTCATGGAGAAGAAATAAAAGCTTTGAGGTTCGCCGATGACATTGTAATTCTGTCAGAGACAGCAAAGGACTTGGAAGAGCAGTTGAATGGAATGGATAGTGTCTTAAAAGGAGGGTATAAGAAGAACATCAACAGAGGCAAAACGATGATAATGGAATGTAGTCGAATTAAGTCGGGTAATGCTGAGGGAATTAGATTAGGACACGAGACACTTAAAGTAGTAAAGGAATTTTGCTATTTGGGGAGCAAAATAACTGATGATGGTCGAAGTAGAGAGGATATAAAATGTAGACTGGCAATGACAAGGAAAGCGTTTCTGAAGAAGAGAAATTTGTTAACATCGAGTATAGATTTAAGTGTCAGGAAGTCATTTCTGAAAGTATTTGTATGGAGTGTAGCCATGTATGGAAGTGAAACGTGGATGATAAATAGTTAGGACAAGAAGAGAATAGAAGCTTTTGAAATGTGGTGCTACAGAAGAATGCTGAAGATTAGATGGGTAGATCACATAACTAATGAGGAAATATTGAATAGGATTGGGGAGAAGAGAAGTTTGTGGCACAACTTGACTAGAAGGGATCGGTTTGTAGGACACGTGTTGAGGAATCAAGGGATCACCAATTTAGTATTGGAGGGCAGCGTGTATGGTAAAAATCGTAGAGTGAGACCAAGAGATCAATACACTAAGCAGATTCAGAAGGATGTACGTTGCAGTAGGTGCTGGGAGATGAAGAAGCTTGCACAGGATAGAGTAGCATGGAGAGCTACATCAAACCAGTCTCAGGACTGAAGACCACAACAACAACAACAACAACAACAACATTTGGTAAATGCCATCGTACTTTTCTGGGGAACTTCTTTCTTCTACGCCAGTAGTCTCACAAAGCTGTCACCCTGTATTGCACATTCACTAATCTCTTTATCATTTCTCCTTGAAACTTACCACCATTCCTTGAAACTTACCACCATTCTCAGCTGCTCCCCACTCAGTGATGTGTTGACTAAAGGTTTCATGACCACTAGCTTACACTTTTTTGCAATAAATTTTACGCCATTGTCTTGCAAAGCTTCTTTGTAAATATTTAATTGCTTTAGTAATCCCTTGTCATAGTTCATCCACATAATCAAATCACTGGCAAACAGTGTTTTTGTCATCCTCTCTCTCTTGCCACTTGTGTCATTATATCACCCATCACCACTATGAAAAGCAACAAAGGGCTTCTTTTTTTCAGACTGTGTCAGCAATCATGTTATTTCTTTTCCCATTGTCATCCCTACCCACTTTTATCCTCCACACAGTCTGATTCTCTACCCCTTCTCTGTGACTCCCATACCATACTTCTGGATTGGGTTGTATGCTTTCTCTAAACCCAGGAAAATCATTAGTACAACTTTCTCATATTCACAGTGACGTTCCTGCAGCTTTCTTGCTGAAAATATCTGCTGTGGACTTCCTGGCCTGAAGCCACACTATTCCTTTCAGCTGCTTCTCCTGTGTTCTATAATTCATTTCTTCAAAATCCTCTCAGAAATGTTTGAACAGTGGCATGTAAGGGTAATGCCCCTATACTTTTTACATACTTTCAGATTCCCAGTGCAAATGAATAAATAGTCTCAGTCTCTGTTGCAGTTTTGTAATTTTTTTTATTGATTCCAATACTGTATGTCACATGGTTAGAGAGCATATAGTATGGGGTCCTGTTGTAATGTAAAACAGTGGCAGCAAACACCCTTGTCATAAACTACAAGTTAATGTAGGGGAATCCACGGCAGAAGGAAGATCCGGTGCAACACTAAGTGTATGTTTACAACCATCAAATTGAATAGATGGAATTGTAGTGCCCTCAGTGACCATAAAACACCTTCCACTTCTTTAAAACCTACTTCTTAACGATTTCACTGAAGTGTCTCTTTGCAACAGCTGAAGTTGTTATTTCTTACACACATCCCCTTCTGCTTCTACCAGTGTGCTCTTAAAACTTCCACATTACTCTTCTCCACTCTGAATCTCACACAACGGGATTTTATTTTTAATTTTTATTTGCTTTTGTTCCTTCAAATTTGCTTCTTTCAGCTTTCATATATTTTTTTTTATTTCCTTTTGCAGTTTTCTGCTTCTATTCTCTGATGTTCATTGATAAGAGATAATGGTCACCATCATGGCCTCTGATAGTTCTGCCTTTATTCTGACATGTTTCCTGGCATTTCATCTACTAATGCATAATCAACTACTGCTTTTTATACAATCACTGCTGTACTACATTACCGTATGGCTTTCTCCCTTATCAAACCATGAGTTTCAGTATGTACATTCCTTTCATAAAAGTTCAATAATAATTTTTCACCTTTACTGTTTCTGCTTCCCCAGCCATTTACTACAAGTACATTTTCATACTCATGTCTCTGTACACTAACATGTATCTTCAGGTCTCCCATTACAATTATGTATTATTTATTTATTCATCCAGGATTCATCTCACAGTGACATAAGGTTTGTCATCAAAACACTAAGAAGATAAAGAGCTCGCAAGTATATAGACACAGAATATATAAGGATGTTATTACCAGGATATGACAGGTGGTCCACCATGGCCTTGTTGAAGGTTCTATCTCAACATATGCCTGGAATTAATTAGGTAAACCATAGAACAACTAAGTCGGGATGACCAGGGGAAGGGAACTCCATTCTTCCAAATACGATGTCAGTCTCATAACAGTTGTGCTGCCTCATTCTATTGGTTGCTACGTACATAGTTCTTTTGTTTACACACAATTTGCCCAGGATAATTTTCAATACAAAATGATGAAAGTAATCATTTTTTGAAAATATAGTTGGATGGGTAAAAAATTTGCTCACTAAGTGGTGGTAAGAAATGTGGATGAGGAAGAAAGAGTTTTTCCTTCTCATTCTGTATGGTAAGTTTCCCCTGACCCAGAGTTCTGGGTAACTCTCCCCATTTCCAGCACCTTGCTAATTCTTTTCTTTCATCCTTTTTCCTTTTCTTTCAACATTTCTGTAAGAAGGAGCCACTGGCTCCGAAAACTTGCACATCTCCATAAATTTTCTAATTTTCTCCTGCTGTCACTTGGTGAGTAAATTTTTTATCTACTCAATTATATTGTAAAATAAAATGTATCACTGATTCTTTGGGGCTTTCTACAATATCACTGCGCACACTGTAGACACACACTATCCTGTCAGCAGCTTCTGTAATTCTGTTTCAAACTCTTGAAGTGCATCTTGTCTGAGGGGCATACACTTGTGATATCATCACTGTTTTCCCTTTCAATGATATTCTCCCTTATTTATTCCAGTTAACTTCCTCTTTCAGTCCATCTATCTAAACCATTCCCACTCCATTTTTGATGTCCTCACTGCAGTTCCAATACAGCCTAAACCTGTTTCTCAATTCACACCATCCTTCTTCTGTCCACCTGGTTTCTGACATCTGTAACACATTCATTTTTTGTCACTCCACTTTGTCACATCCTTCCGCTTCTCCTCTCAAAGTTCATACATTGAATATTTCAGATTGTAAACTATGTTCATTTTTGTGTCATCAATTAAAGACCGGCTTGATTAAGTGGAACTTCTGTAGTACCCTGTATATTTGTGCCTCTCTCTCTCATATATAATGTACTGACACAGTTTTTAAAGTCTCCTTTATTTATCCCCTGGATTTGCTGTGTCTATCATAACTTCACCAGAGTCCTGATTTGCTGGCACTTTTCAAGGCTTAGCCTTCACAATTACTACAGCGATCATGGGGCACGACCCCACTTTAGTTTTAATTGTTGTTGTTGTTGTGGTCTTCAGTCCTGAGACTGGTTTGATGCAGCTCTCCATGCCACTCTATCCTGTGCAAGCCTCTTCATCTCCCAGTACCTACTGCAACCTACATCCTTCTGAATCTGCTTAGTGTATTGATCTCTTGGTCTCCCTCTACGATTTTTACCCTCCACGCTGCCCTCCAATGCTAAATTTGTGATCCCTTGATGGCTCAAAACATGTCCTACCAACCGATCCCTTCTTCTAGTCAAGTTGTGCCACAAACTTCTCTTCTCCCCAATTCTGTTCAATACCTCCTCATTAGTTACGTGATCTACCCACCTTATCTTCAGCATTCTTCTGTAGCACCACATTTCGAAAGCTTCTATTCTCTTCTTGTCCAAACTATTTATCGTCCATGTTTCACTTCCATACATGGCTACACTCCATACAAATACTTTCAGAAACGACTTCCTGACACTTAAATCTATACTGGATGTTAACAAATTTCTCTTCTTCAGAAACGATTTCCTTGCCATTGCCAGTCTACATTTTATATCCTCTCTACTTCGACCATCATCAGTTATCTTACACCCTAAATAGCAAAACTCCTTTACTACTTTATGTGTCTCATTTCCTAATCTAATCCCCTCAGCATCACCCAATTTAATTTGACTACATTCCATTATCCTCGTTTTGCTTTTGTTGATGTTCATCTTATATCCTCCTTTCAAGATACTGTCCATTCCGTTCAACTGCTCTTCCAAGTCCTTTGCTGTCTCTGACAGAATTACAATGTCATCGGCGAACCTCAAAGTTTTTACTTCTTCTCCATGAATTTTAATACCTACCGTATTTACTCGAATCTAAGCCGCACTTTTTTTCCGGTTTTTGTAATCCAAAATACCGCCTGCGGCTTAGAATCGAGTGCAAAGCAAGCGGGAGTTCTGAAAAATGTTGGTGGGTGCCGCCACAACTAACTTCTGCCGTAGAATATATGTAGCGCTACAAAGGCATGATTTGTAGGCACAAAGATAAATACTGGCACCAAAACCTCTGCGTCAGTAAGTAAATTAAAAAAAAAGGTCGAAGACGAGCCTTTTTCCTCCGCCCCGAGTTTCGACCACTGCATTTTGGTACATTATCCGACGAAGTAAATACAAATTCCGTATTGTTCATCTTAGAATGTAGCTGCATTTCAATGTACTACAAAAATGCGACTGGCAAGACTGTTTGGGATGTTTGTCAATATGGCCAACTCTGCGTTCTGAATTTTTTCCTACCTGTGAGAAGAGATGGTTGCTAATAGGAACTTTTATGAATTGTGAATCACATGCAGTATTCTCTTCACCGTAAGAATAATACGAATATAAACATTTTGCCATGTATTGTTTCGTGTTTGCTACTATCTCATTTAAATCCTGTCTGCCTAATAAACTACGAAACTAGAGTGATACAACAGCAAACGCGGAAGAATATACATATCATGTAATGTTCATATTCGTATTATTCTTATGCCTAATAGTGATACAGTCAGAAATGAAGTACGGCAATTGACTAGATTTTTAAATCTAAGATGACTCTAATTTCTGTGCAGAATGTATTGAACTAAAAAGCCGCCTGCAAAGAGTTTCAAACGGAGAAAAATTTTCGTTCAGAACATCATCTATCATACGCAGTCTATTATTTGGTTCTTGTTGATGATTATCAAAGAAAGCAGTAGTGTAAGTAACAACAAATGTTTCGCTAATGAGACGATTCCTCTCTATTTTTTATTTGTAAGCGGCGCTAGCGCGCACAGAAGCAGGCCATGCCGCGACCGGCGACAGGCCGTAAACACGCACAATCAGAATGCGACAAACAATGCATGACACAGTACAGTAATGCATTTTCAGCTTAGAGTGACGTAAACACCTATAACAAAGAAAACGGCGCTTATCAGATCGAAGAAAAATAAGCAATCAATTCAAACCAGACGAAGCACGTGAAAAGGAAGGGTACCCGTATAAATACGGACTGAGCACCTGACGCATAACAATGGCTACCCTGTAAACCTTAACTGCTAAGCTTACGACTCGAACCAAACTACTGCAGCTGTATCGTCATTCATTCGACCTAAATTGTGTCTCATATTACAATTAGACGAACTTTGTTTCGATTTGGAGGTGGGACCTAAAACTTTTCTCTCCCCTTGAATTTCGAGTATCAAATTTCAGGTGCGGCTTAGATTCGGGAAAATTTTTTTTCCTTGATTTCGAGTCTCATTTTTCAGGTGCGGCTTAGATTCGAGTGCGGCTTAGATTCGAGTAAATACGGTACTCCGAATTTTTCTTTTGTTTCCTTTACTGCTTGCTCAATATACAGATTGAATAACATCGGGGAGAGGCTACAACCCTGTCTCACTCCTTTCCCAACCACTGCTTCCCTTTCATGCCCCTCGACTCTTATAACTGCCATCTGGTTTCTGTACAAATTGTAAATAGCCTTTCGCTCCTTTTATTTTACCCCTGCCACCTTCAGAATTTGAAAGAGGGTATTCCAGTTAACGTTGTCATAAGCTTTCTCTAAGTCTACAAATGCTAGAAACGTAGGTTTGCCTTTTCTTAATCTTTCTTCTAAGATAAGTCGTAAGGTTAGTATTGCCTCACGTGTTCCAACATTGCTACGGAAACCAAACTGATCTTCCCCGAGGTCCGCTTCTACCAGTTTTTCCATTCGTCTGTAAAGAATTCGCGTTAGTATTTAGCAGCTGTGACTTACTAAACTGATAGTTCGGTAATTTTCACATCTGTCAACACCTGCTTTCTTTGGGATTGGAATTATTATATTCTTCTTGAAGTCTGTGGGTATTTCGCCTGTTTCATACATCTTGCTCACCAGATGGTAGAGTTTTGTCATGACTGGCTCTCCCAAGGCCATCAGTAGTTCTAATGGAATGTTGTCTACTCCCGGTGCCTTGTTTCGACTCAGGTCTTCCAGTGCTCTGTCAAACTCTTCACACAGTATCTTATCTCCCATTTCATCTTCATCTACATCCTCTTCCATTTCCATAATATTGTCCTCAAGTGCATCGCCCTTGTATAAACCCTCTATATACTCCTTCCACCTTTCTGCCTTCCCTTCTTTCCTTAGAACTGGGTTGCCATCTGAGCTTTTGATATTCATACAAGTGGTTCTCTTTTCTCCAAAGGTCTCTTTAATTTTCCTGTAGGCAGTATCTATCTTACCCCTAATGAGAAAAGCCTCTACATCCTTACATTTGTCCTCTAGCCATCCCTGCTTAGCCATTTTGCACTTCCTGTTGATCTCATTTTTTGAGACGTATGTATTCCTTTTTGCCTGCTTCATTTACTGCATTTTTATATTTTCTCCTTTCATCAATTAAATTCAATATTTCTTCTGTTACCCAAGGATTTCTATTAGCCCTCGTCTTTTTACCTACTTGATCCTCTGCTGCCTTCACTACTTCATCCCTCAGAGCTACCCATTCTTCTTCTACTGTATTTCTTTCCCCCATTCCTGTCAATTGTTCCCTTATGCTCTCCCTGAAACTCTGTACAACCTCTGGTTTAGTCAGTTTATCCAGGTCCCATCTCCTTAAATTCCCACCTTTTTGCAGTTTCTTCAGTTTCAATCTGCAGTTCATAACCAATAGATTGTGGTCAGAATCCACATCTGCCCCTGGAAATGTCTTACAATTTAAAACCTGGTTCCTAAATCTCTGTCTTACCATTATATAATCTATCTGATACCTTTTAGTATCTCCAGGATTCTTCCAGGTATACAACCTTCTTTTATGATTCTTGAACCAAGTGTTAGCTATGATTGTTATGCTCTGTGCAAAATTCTACAAGGCGGCTTCCTCTTTCATTTGTTCCCCCCAATCCATATTCACCTACTATGTTTCCTTCTCTCCCTTTTCCTACTGACGAATTCCAGTCACCCATGACTATTAAATTTTCGTCTCCCTTCACTACCTGAATAATTTCTTTTATCTCGTCATACATTTCATCAATTTCTTCATCATCTGCAGAGCTAGTTGGCATATAAACCTGTACTACTGTAGTAGGCATGGGCTTTGAGTCTATCCGCACTCCTATTTTTTTTATTCATTATTAAACCTACTCCTGCATTACCCCTATTTGATTTTGTATTTATAACCCTGTAATCACCTGACCAAAAGTCTTGTTCCTCCTGCCACCGAACTTCACTAATTCCCACTATATCTAACTTTAACCTATCCATTTCCCTTTTTAAATTTTCTAACCTACCTGCCCAATTAAGGGATCTGACATTCCACGCTCCGATCCGTAGAATGCCAGTTTTCTTTCTCCTGATAACGACGTCCTCTTGAATAGCCCCCGCCCGGAGATCCGAATGGGGGACTATTTTACCTCCGGAATATTTTACCCAAGAGGACGCCATCATCATTTAATCATACAGTAAAGCTGCATGTCCTCGGGAAAATTAATTAGTAAATTAAATTTGCTGCAATGCTTTTATGCATATCTGTATGCACTGTTCAATAGTTAAATTTATACTGGCAGAGGGAGTAGGTATACAGATTACTTATACTTCATTCTGTAAATAACTGTAGTAACCAAAACCAACCGCGGGAACGCCTCGGGCTGCGGATTGGAGCTGCCAGGCGGGGAAGCCGCCGGCGGTGGAACACGCACCACCGGGTAAACACAAGGACGAGTCGGACGACAGACCAACGACAACCGACAACAACCGACAATAACTGACACAACAAGGAAGAGATAAACAACAGAGGCTTGTAGAAACCATAACACCAAACACCAACAGCAAATCCACTCTGAACCAGAGCCAGGCAAACATCAACAACGAGAAACGACCGGAACGCAGTACCGCCGAGATATAGACGCAATCCAGAGTGA
Organism: Schistocerca nitens; assembly: GCF_023898315.1. Taxonomy (NCBI): domain Eukaryota; kingdom Metazoa; phylum Arthropoda; class Insecta; order Orthoptera; family Acrididae; genus Schistocerca; species Schistocerca nitens. Next base: position 187,522,219 of record NC_064623.1, read on the forward strand.
GTACCAGACTGACTGGACTAGGGCAGAGTGGGTCCCTATATACGAAACCAGAGGGAGTGGCTATTGGCCGCTGGGTCCCTATATACGAAACCAGAGGGAGTGGCTATTGGCCGCTGTCTCCACGTGTCGTAGCAGTGGCGCCCTCGCTGCGCGAGAGCCGCTGCGTGGAATAACCGCCGCGGACGCAGAGCCCTCTATGGGCTGACCATGTCCATTTGTTCTGGCACGTGTTCGACTTCTGCGGTGGGAGGTACTAGAATATCTTTGCATATGGTCATAGGTACACAAGAACTAAGACTGATGCCAATGGCATAGTGCATTATGCACTGTTTTTGCCCGCACAGCATTTCCATATTCACTACTTTAATTTCATGGCACATAGCTGCCACCTTTGTTAATGGAAACAGTATTCAACTTCAAAAAATGGTTCAAATGGCTCTGAGCACTATGGGACTTAACATCTGTGGTCATCAGTCCCCTAGAACTTAGAACTACTTAAACCTAACTAACCTAAGGACATCACACACATCCATGCCCGAGGCAGGATTCGAACCTGCGACCGTAGCAGTCGCGCGGTTCCGGACTGCGCGCCTAGAACCGCTAGACCACCGCGGCCGGCTTCAACTTCATAAATGTAAATAGTACACAGGCACTTTCAAACCATCCCTTGCACTGTCACATTTACATACCCATTTTCAGAGTACCTACTTCACTTTATCCCCCCTTCCCCTTCTCCATCACCTCTCACACAGTGCTTTTTAGAAATGGTAGGATGCAATCACGCACACGGCACCAGGAATCTACATTAGCTGCCTTCATGGCTAGCATAACAAAATACATAAACAAAACAGAAATTCATAATACGAAGTTTATTACATAACTTTATATGTGTGCAGCATGAAAAAAATATCTTCTGAACCTTGTCATAGTTGTCAGCCTTACCTTTTGATTGTGCGTTTGCCACCTTGATTTGTCAGTACTGAAGACACTGACATTGATTTTTCAGTCATCTAGCACGCTAATTTTTTTGTAAATTTTCTAAATGTTTTGCATGAAACCCTTAACAAGTTGTGGCGACAGTCGACTGCCAGTAACTTCACTGGCGAAGCGCAGAGTAAGAGGTCTTTGGGGACTCGAGCTTCTTTGGGAGTCCCGGCTGCGTCTTGAGGAGTGATACACGTGTCGTGATTTTGTGCATTGTTTTTCTGGCGCTCATGTAAATATACAAACCGAAATGAAAGTGCCTTATTGTAATAAGTTGGGATTTTTGGTGCGTGGACCGTCACTATAGCCATTATACCCACATTGGTGACCCCGAGTCGCGAAAATACGTTGCAGTCGCTCGCTGTGTATCACCGGTTTTGCGCCAATAGACAATGTCGCAGCCTCCAGTTTTTACGGCAGTGCACGACGCCGCGACCGCAGAATGGACATTCGACTGTGAAGCGCAACGCTTCACCCCGTGTGCCACTAGTACACCGGGAAGGTTCGTATCTCCCGTGTTTGCCTCGCCTGGCCGGACGACTCTAACCTCTGCCGGCATACCACACCGGGCGCTGTACACACCGTCGCAGACACCTTCTACGGCATTCTACGCTCAACAGAATGCCCCTTCAGCACAGGACCCCGGGAACCCCGAGTTTCTACCGCACAGCATGGACCACGCAGCTGGCCAGTTTCTGGGTCCACATGCACGGCTGCCGTTTAACGTGCCCCCCTTCGCGCCGGTCGAAGGGAGACTCGCGCCAACCGCGCCGGACCATTTATACGCCTACCCGTCCTGCCGCCCCGCGCACACCTCGGGCGATGCACCTGCCGTGGTTCCGCCCCGTCACTCGGCGCTCAATCGCGATCTCGCGCCTCTGCTCGAGATTCCGGCTGCGCCGGCAGTTGACCCGCCCGCGCCTGCTGCGCCATGCTTGTCGTGTGGCCGCACAGATTCCGTGCCTACATGGACCGGATACCACGTCTCGCCTACACAGCTAACGGACGTTCAACGCAACACATCGCCTGCCACTGAGGCACATTTTGCACCAGTGAACACCGCGCAGAATCCCCGTGCGTTTCGTGCCCCTCCTGCAGCCCCGCAAACACTGGCGCCCGGCCGTTTTCCGAAGCTGCCGCCGTTACAACCGGACAACCCAGTGACGTGGTTTACCTTGGTGGACAACATGTTGGACATACACGGTATTGCGGACGACAGCACCCGTTTCGTGTGTTTAGTGAACCACCTGCACGACCACCCTGATCTCATCAGTGACTTATTGCTGAACCCTCCTAAGAGCAACAAATATGCCTCTGCCCGCGCATTACTTATCGAATGCCTCTCTCGCCCGCCGGCCGATACTATTCACAACATAATTTACGACGAGACTTTAGGCGACAGAACACCCTCACAGCTGTGGCGACACTTGCGTGCACAGGTCGGTACCGAGATCCTGCCGAACTTAGCGCTCTGGGCATTGTGGTTGGTGAAGCTGCCACAAGAACTACAGTTACATTTGCTTCCACATACCGCAGCGTCACTCGAGGATAAACTACGGCTGGCGGATCAGGCATACGCCATTATTCGACACAGCACAGTGCCTAACACCGCCGAGGTTGGTAACCCTGTGTGTATACTTCCACCGTCGGGCGGTAGAGGTCGGGCGCGTGCATATCGCGGACAGCACATGGAACAGCAGCCACCTAGCGGCCAAGCCCGGGAACCGCCAGCGGGTCGGCAACAGCCGCTCCCCACCCCAACCGGGCTAGCGCCTGCCCGCCCCGCCTTCCCCCCGTGTGACGCTTCGGCGGGCGGGACGAGTATAGCCGATTCACGCATATGCTGGTTTCACACCACCTTCAGGGACGCCGCTCGCAACTGCTGTCCGCCCTGCGCGTTCCCAAACGCCACACGCGGGCCGCAGTAGGCGCCACGGCCCGCGGATACAGGCAGGGGCGCCCACAGACATTGCATTCTGTCAGATCCCCCACCCCACGAGGACGTCTGTACGCCTTCGATGTAGGTTCGCGCCGGTATTTTCTCGTCGATACCGGAGCAGACGTTAGTGTCATACCCCCCACATTTTCTGTAAAGGACACGACATCAACCAAACTGTCCCTTCAAGCAGCAAATAAGTCGACACTTCGTGTCCAGGGTTTGGCCAAGTTACCTATTGAACTCATACCGGGTAAACAGTTCACTTGGTCCTTCTACGTGGCTGATGTCGAAGATCCAGTATTAGGCATCGACTTCCTTTTCCACTTCGGACTGTCTCCAGATCTTCAGTCAGCCGCATTATTGCACCACGCCTCGTCCACGCACATTGCATGTTCAGTCGCCTCTTCGGCCCCCCCTCGCCCTCGGCTACCCGACGACCTGGGAACAGCTCCCATCAAGTGCTCTTCATCGGCAGACAGCCTCACGATTTCCACGGCCCATCTCCAGCCTGAACGCCCTGCAGTCGACGACCTCCGTCCTCACAACGTCGAACGGAACCGTGCCAGATCATCGCCTACGCAAGCCCTCATCGAGGCACGACGCCTCGGACAACGCCTGCCAACGCCGCCACCACCTGACACCGGAGATGCACCTCGTGGAACTTTGCTGACACCGAAACAGACTGCTTCCCTGGCACATCAGGTTAGTGACTCTCGTGTGCTACCGATCCCCGTTCACGACGGGCCCCAAATGAGTTCGCCAGCCAAGCTGAACGCTATTACGAATGGCACGACACACAAAATTGTCACGACAGATGGGCCTCCAGTGCGCCATAAAGCGCGCCGGCTGCCACCACATAAACTACGCCTTCCTAAAGCCGCGGTGGAGGAACTTCTAAGGACAGGCATTGTTCGCCCATCGGACAGTAACTGGTCCTCCCCCATACATTTAGTTCCCAAAAAGGACGGCACTGTGCGCCTGTGCGGCGACTATCGTCGCCTCAACGCGCGGACGGTATTAGACAATTACCCGATACCTCACATACAAGACTTTGCGCAAGTACTTAGCGGAGCATGCATCTTCAGTGTCTTGGACTGCCGCAAGGCATATTTACAGATACCAATGGAACAGAGTGACATCCCAAAGACAGCAGTAATCACACCTTTTGGCCTGTACGAATTTTGTTACATGCCTTATGGTCTCAAAAACGCGGCCCAAACTTGGCAGCGTTTTATAGACTCACTTCTTTTTAACTGCACATATTGCTACGCGTACCTCGATGACATACTAATTTTCTCCCCCTCTGACAGGGAACATGAACTCCACCTGGCCACGATACAGGACTTACTGACACGTAACGGAGTCGAGATCAATAATGATAAATCACAACTCCGCTGCACCGCTGTCACTTTTCTGGGGTACACAGTCTCCTCGGATGGTATATGCCCCCCGCAGGAGCGGGTTGACTGCATTCGTGAGCTACCCCTCCCAGTGTCGTTTCGCGAATTACGCCGGTTTTTAGGAACTGTCAATTTCTACCGTCGTAACCTGCCGATGGCGGCAGCAATTCAAGCCCCTTTGACTGATGCATTGGCCGGAAAACAAACCTCAGGCAGTCGCCGAGTACTGTGGTCTGACAGCATGGTGAGAGCTTTTGAAGACCTTAAATCAGCTTTATCACGTGGTGTCACTCTCGCCCATCCTTTGCCAGATGCCTGCATCTCGATTACAGCGGATGCAAGCGATTTCGCAATCGGTGCAGTCCTACAACAGCATGTCAATGACACGACTCAACCACTCCGTTTTTTTTCCAAAAAATTATCTACAGCTCAACGTAAATGGTCAGCATTCGACAGAGAATTGCTTGCAGTTTATGAAGCTGTGAAATATTTCTGCACAGACATTGAAGGAAGGAATATAACAATCTTCACGGACCACCGCCCCCTCGCGGAGGCTATCCGTAACCCCGCTACTGACCTCCCTCCACGTAGGTTCCGGCAAATGGACTTAATTTGCCAATACACAACAGACATCCGTTACATTCGAGGGTCAGAAAATGTGGTGGCTGACTACCTATCACGTATCACTGCAATTTCATCCCCCATTAATTTCGATGAATTGGCCCACTTACAGGACAGTGACACCGAATTGCACAACCTCCAACAGGACCCAGATACTTCCCTTCAGATCGTTTCGTGCAACCTACCGGGCTCGGCCAAGCCACTGTGGTGTGATACATCCACAGGCACCGCTCGGCCTATTGTCCCCCCTGCGCTGCATCGCCAAGTGTTCAGTACCTTACATAACCTGGCACATCCTGGCACTAAGGCTATTACGCGCCTGGTTACAGAACGCTTTGTGTGGCCAGGTGTGAAGAGGGATTGTCGTACTTGGGCTCGTGCTTGTTTACAGTGCCAGCGCAGCAAAGTTGGCAGGCACACACAACCCAGTCTCGGTAAATTCGACATCCCGAAAGGCCGCTTCCGTCATGTACATGTGGATCTCGTAGGACCATTACCCGTGTCGGACGGTTTCAGGTATATCCTGTCCGGCATTGATCGCGTTACACGTTGGGTGGAGGCAATCCCCCTGCAGGACATCACAGCAGATTCCGTAGCACGTGCATTTGTATCCTCCTGGATAGCTCGATTTGGCTGTCCTACATCCATCACCACCGACCAGGGAAGACAGTTTGAATCTCTGCTGTTTAACAAACTCTGCGTCCTCTGTGGGGTGGATAGATTCCGCACTACGGCTTACCACCCCCAGAGCAATGGACTGGTCGAGCGGTGGCACAGAACACTGAAAGCGGCACTCATGTGCCACGGTGGTGAGTGGTGCGATGCCCTTCCCTGGGTTATGCTAGGAATACGCACGGCTTACAAGACAGACCTCCAGGCTTCACTCGCAGAGCTCCTGTATGGCGAGACCCTAGTCCTCCCCGCAGAGTTCGTCAACGACGAAGCAATCGCCGACCTGTCCGACCTCCCCATGCTAGTTGAATGGGTCCGGACACACATAGCCGCAATCCGCACGCCTCCTCCACGGCCACATACCCGCCCTCGCGTGTTCAGGCATGCGGCTCTGGACTCTTGTGAGTTCGTTATGTTACGGGATGACACGGTCAAACCGGCATTACAACCACCCTACTCTGGCCCACATCGAGTAGTGTCTCGCAGGGACAATACTATGGACATTCTCGTCAGTGGTCGCCGGCAGACAGTTTCCCTCCAACGCGTGAAACCAGCCTGGACGATTGAAGAAGCTGTAACACACCCCCCCGAGTCAAGTGTTCTGCCATCAGATGGTGACGACCCCGATCCCACACAGATCACCCACCCTCCTGCGTCCCACCATGATCGTATGTGCACCGAGCCTACACCCGAGGGCAACTCAGCGGTTGCGTACGATGATATGCTACCCTCATTCCAAACAGGCACTGCGTGTGACAATCCACAATCTCAGGCTCAACCTCATGTTGCGTGTGACATTACACCGTCCCAAGTGTTGGTACCCAATACCTCCACGGAGTGTTCCAATGTTTCTCCTGAACTACGTTACTTTTCACCCCCACCCCCCCTAGTGCATCCTACATCCACTGTCGATGAAATTTGCATCGCAATCAACGCCTCCGAGTGCCAACGCGACGAGCTTTCCTTGCAGCTCCACGAGGGATCCATCTTCATTCTCCGCATAGGGGACACTTCACGTGGGTCCACACCCACGTCACACATCACCATCCTGCGCACAGTCCCTATCCCAAATGGGGTGGATACGGCTGCCATAACCGCAACGTTCAGCACCGATGGGATGCTCAAGATTCGCATCACCCTCTCCGCCGGTACTGCAACAACATCTCCTGTGCCCGTCCAGTTCACGCGCGCAGGTCGACCAGTCCGCCCCCCTCACTGGATGGTGGACTATACGAGCGCTAGTCCACCCTGCACAGACAGTATGGACACTTAGCACACGCTGCTATCAACCAGCGAGCATCCCACAATGCCACTACACAGGAAGACACCCATGTCCGTCCCCCAGTGCTCCGCACTCCTGGGGGGGGGGGGGGGGCTCTGTGGCGACAGTCGACTGCCAGTAACTTCACTGGCGAAGCGCAGAGTAAGAGGTCTTTGGGGACTCGAGCTTCTTTGGGAGTCCCGGCTGCGTCTTGAGGAGTGATACACGTGTCGTGATTTTGTGCATTGTTTTTCTGGCGCTCATGTAAATATACAAACCGAAATAAAAGTGCCTTATCGTAATAAGTTGGGATTTTTGGTGCGTGGACCGTCACTATAGCCATTATACCCACAAAGTAATTCAAAATTCTACTTCTAATACTTGTAGGTTTAGGAAAAAAGATGTCTTTTTTGCCCCACTACTACATGATTATTACAGAGTTTTAGACTAACCTGCAGTGCCTTTTTTAAAAATAGAGAAAAAAGAGTAATTTTTAATACAGTTGGTGTGGACCTTTTTGCTCAAATTATTATCATCAGTTTCCACTGTTGGATAACACATTTCTGTATACTTCCAAAAATAACTGGTTTCTGTAAATGTTGTTACTAAACCATTTACAAATTTTCAGGTAGTATAAAACATTAGCAACAGATGGAAAGTTACAATACCCCATCTTCTTTATCTCTTTGTGTTGTTCATAACTTGTTCTCACGTTATGTCTATTATCTTTAATTTTCAAGACTATACATCAATTTTACTTCAAGTTGAATTATTTTTTGTGTACTGCATGTTTTTAATTGATATGAATGATAATTAAAATATCAGTCTGAATATAAATGAATTACCTATGTCATATGGTGATGCAATGAGTAACACCAATTGCTCAAAAACCATTTTATAGTCCAGAAAGATAAAGCACTTACCTATTTCACAATTATGCCACAGTATTTATGTTTCTCTTGCCAGATGCTCTACTTTTGGAAACACTTGATTACTGGTATTATTTATACCAAATAACATCCACCTTTCTTCGGTGTATTTCACTCACTGCTTACAGCTTCATAATTTTGGAATATGGTACCAGTATCTTCTCTCTCAGGCCATTACACATGAAGTGATGCCTTCAATTTAACTACCTCAGCCCGGTAACAACGTAGTATGCATATTTTTCCAATGCATAGCTCATTTTATAGGAATTTTGACAGTCTAATAAGATTTGCACTACACTATTGACACTCTTGGTCGTTATTAGAAGATTTTGCTTCATTTTGCAATTTGCAAAGTTAATAATAGCACATAAAAGAAGGAATGGGGGAAATTGTTTTCCTACTATAAAAGTTCAATTTTGTATAAAGATTGTCCCTTTTATAAAAATTAATATTGATTATAAAGTTAATACAGCATTATATTGGCATGTTTATATGGTCAAGATATTGAAAAGTGTAAAAATTATTGTGTTGAACATAATAAAAAATCTATAACAGAAAACACTGGTAAAAATAGATGTTCACAAAATTTTACGGTTACAATATTATATGAAAATATTAAATGGTTTATCACAAGCAGTGTGTGTCATTAAATTGACTGTAACTGATATTGTAACAAAGAGTAAAGTGAGAGAATTAATACCTCATTACTTTTTTTATGATACTCAGGTCCAACACATTTGCTATCAAATTCCTGCAGTTTTATCCAATTATTGCCTCCTCCATCGCGTGGCTATTGCCTCCTCAATTGCTTGCATGCATTGTGAAAAATATGATGTTTGTATGTTATATTAAATACTAAACAAATTATGTAAAATTATTAATGCTGAAGTCTAAATCAGAGTCCTGAAAAATTAGAACCATAACACATAATGAAGCACTATTAAATGATTAAGTTGTGTTGTATCCCTTTTGTCTTTAGGGATTTTAGGCTTCATGTTTATTACTGTCTCTGAATTTCTTTCTTTATTTTACATTTGGGCTCCTCAGTTCTAAATCAGTATATGTCTGAATACTTCAAGGCCATGGTAGTGCATCTGGTTACTGACTACACTACCCAACAGCCACCACAGTGTTTTATTTCACTATGCTTTGTTCTAGTTGTTTGTGTTGGAGTAAGTGATGAAGTTACTAGTTTTAAGCGTACATTATCTTCATTTTAACTTCCTTTCTTAAATGTTCAGTATGAAGCTTAAACGGTGTTCTGTCACTCCATTGCCTGGCAGGGGATGCCCTTGCTCCCACCTCACCATTTTATTTACTCTGTAGCCGTATATGTATGGTGAAGAGCTTGCCATTTGCACTCTGTTTTTAAATTTCTGTTTTATTGTGGCACGAGCTTCAGGCAGGCCTACACAACCAGTCCAGGGATATGCGGAACAGCTGCTTTATGTAATTCTGCAGCTGGGTGCTGATGCAGCAACTTCCAGTGCAGCATCCTGCCATCAGTAGTTGACTGAACTGCTACATGGCGTAGCACATTGCAGTGTTTCCACAGCTGACTATGTGTTGAGAGCCTACCTGGCCAGAGAAAGCATAAATGCTGCCAGCTCAGCTGGTTGCAGCATTCCTTCAGTGCCTTGCTTTCGACTGGTCCAGTCTCTACACGAGTCATCGATTGAATATACATTGAAGCTCATTGAGCAACATCATCAGTGGCTGATCTATAAGCTGCCAGCTAACCCTGACACTTCCAGGCTTTGAAATGGATCTTCTAAACGAAAGTTGCCCAGTGGGTGCAATCACCTCACATTCCAGCCAGTCTCAGAGGGCCTCAGGTTCGACATGGGTGAGCCGTGGGCTGCATATGAATCTGCGCGTTAGGCCGCCAGTCTGTTCGAGTTGCTTGGGCAATGGTCATTGGCGGTTTGATCGATCGGTTGGTCGGTTGCACACTGAGACACAAGATGACATGTCCGCCTTGAGTGTCGGCGCATGTGAGGTCGCCACCTGAGTCCAGTGGGCCGCACCGTATAGAGAGGGATAGTGGCTTCGCGGCTGACACGAGAGCAATGGGAGTCAACCCACAACATCATTCTGGCAGGGGCGAGCTGCGACACCGTGAGACGGGAGATCGGCGTGCCTTCCTGTGTCCGTTGAAGCTGCTGGCAGCAAACGGTTCGAGAGAGCGTTGGGGGTGCTGCGCCAGGTCTTTGCCAGAAATTGCAGTTTATTAGAAGTTAAGTGATTGGTGATATGTTGTTTCATTTACTTGTTAAATTCTACTTGTTTTCTTGGTGACGTCACTAGCCGCTTTGTTTTGGGGTCATCCCACCATTCTTCTCCATTTGCCCACCTGCAGGAAGGTGGTTATTTATGAATTGGGTGGTACGTTTTTCCCTTGTGGAGTAGGGACGGTTTAGAGCAACCTGCAGTTCCAGTTGTTCAGTACTCTCCCTGTCAATCTGCCAAACGTTAATAGCTGCTTCTGTCATGTTTGTCGGATTCAGTGTTAACGAATTTATTGCTTGAAGTGTAATGGCCAAATTCCTGAAATGTGCTTTTATCTTGCCTATCATCTTGAGAGGCGGTATATGTGTAATGAAGAGCATCTTTGGCTAACCTTCATTTCATGGGTTTTTATTTAAATGGTCATTTTACGAGGGCTATCCACAAAGTACATTACGTTTTCGTTTGGTATCCGTTAGGGGCGGGGCTAGCGCGGCCATCTTGGTGTCATGGCATTCTGCTGCTCAGTCGGCATCCTGCCGTGCTAGTGAGAGGTTTGTGCTGTACTCCGTTGAGTTACTGTGACAGTTTGAAATGTCAGCGTTAATTGAAAATGCCACGAAGTGTGAAGTGCGTGCTGTAATAAGGTTTCTGACTGCAAAAACTGTACACCGATAGAAATCTATCGGCAGCTTTGTGAAGTGTATGGGGGCAACATAATCACTGAAGGTGGAGTGCGTCAATGGGTCATAAAATTTAAAAATGGCCGAACTAACGTTCACGACGATGAGTGAAATGGAAGACCCAACATAGTGACTGCCGAACTTGCCGAAAAAGTCGATGCCGCGGTCTGTGAAAACCGTAATTTCACAATAACGGAACTCTCTATGAGTTTTCCACAAATTTCACGAAGTTTGTTGCACGAAATCATTACTGAAAAGCTCGGTTACCAAGTTTTGTGCAAGACGGATTCCAAAAATCTTGACAGAGATTCACAAAAATCAGCGAATGGCTGCAGCGTTAACATTTTTGGACGCTTATGAGAAAGATGGCGACTCATTACTCGATTGCATCGTTACTGGTGACGAAACATGGGTTAAGCATGTGAACTGCGAGACAAAATTGCAGTCAATGCAGCGGGGCACACAAATTCCCCCCAAAAACCCAAGAAATGCATGCAGACAATGTTGGCAAGGAAGGTGATGGCGACTGTCTTTTGGGACAGAAAAGGTGTGATTTTTGTGGATTTCCTGGAAAGAGGCACTACAATAAACTCTCAAAGGTATTGCCAAACTCTGCACAACCTCAGAAGAGCAATACAAAACAAGCGCAGGGGAAAGTTGGGCTCAAAGATCTTGCTGATTCATGACAACACCTGGGCTCACACGGCAAATGCCACTCGTGAAGTTCTCGAATCTTTTAAGTGGGAGTTGTTGCCTCATCCGCCGTACAATCCCGACCTGGCAACGAGCGACTTCCACTTATTCCCATCAATGAAGAATTGGTTGGCTATGCAGCGTTTTGATGATGACGCACAGCTTCAAGAAGAGGTAACCACGTGGTTGAAGGCGCAGGCGGCCGAATTTTACGACGAAGTAATTTCCAAGCTCGTCCATCGCTACTGTAAGTGCCTTAATTTAAATGGCAACTATGTAGAAAAGTAGTATTTAAGTGTGGCTTTCATATTTATATATTAAAAAATATTTCCAATACTTTATTTATTTTTAATTCCAAAATGTAATGTACTTTGTGGATAGCCCTCGTAGTATATAAAGTTGCCACCCTTCCACCATAAGATTTTTTTAAAAAATCAAGTTGCACCTTCGGTGGCAAGTTAATCTTTTAATGTTAGTGTTTTGTACCAGTTCCATCCCTCCTACAGGGTGCATAGTTTATGTGCTTGTGTGAGCTGATAACATTTTTAGTTTAAAGTAATCTGGTGTGTTGCAGATTTGCACCAGTGTAGTCTTTCAGAGGTTGTTGTGAGCGGTCGCGACTACGGCCATGTCAAAAGGGAGCAGCAAGGTTCTCAGCCCAAAAGCTATACAGTAAAAATTTGTTCTTTCTGCCTCTGAATAAATTGTAACTTGATATTTAGCGGGTGCTTTCTGATTACAATTTTAAACCTGTTTCTAAAAAAAAAGGCTTTTAGGAATAAAATTTCCATTTGTTGAAAGAAATTTGATTTGTATTCATCAGTTACCCACTGGTAACTTTCCACGCTCACATAGTGTGATTAAATGTGTTAATGTTCTTGATGAATCGCTAGTAAATAAAGCATATTCTCAAGAAAAGGTTTTGAAAGTAAATTCACGGTTCAATGGGACCTGCGCACTTACCTCCAGTGGTACCAGCTGGCTTGGCCTTAAGGTACCAAGCTGACAATACGATTAAAATCATCAAGTCGCTGCCCATCTGCTGCTTTCTCAGTGTATTGTTGTGGATGTCATGAGCTGCCCACTAGCGATGATTGGCTCCTGGCCTGCTGACATCAAGATACTGTACCAAAGGCACTGAATAATAAAGAATGTTCCTGCTGAGTAAGTATTCTTGACTCCGCACTCACCACCATACTGTAGAGTCTACACACAGCTCCCTGTGTATGTAATTCTGCAACCGGAACTGGCTACAGCCTGCAACATATGCATCAGAAGTGGCTGCCGTGCAACTCCTTCAGCAGTGTGTGTTTTGATAAGTGTTATAGGCATCCACAAAAGTGGAGGGCATGAGAGAGATGTTAAGAAGGGGCACTTGCTCCATCTTACAATCTAGGAAATGGAATTTTGATTTGTTACAGAATTTTAACATTTCTAGAAGTAATTATATGCAATTCTACTGAACCGTAGAGGCAGAATTGCTGTGTGATGGGAACTTCTGTGGCTTTAATCGTTACTGTATGGCTTAATTTTCCTTGTTTTTCAGGCTTCTGAAGAAATATTGTGCACTCTCTTTGACAAGGCTGCGGTTTTGGGCACTATCTTGCAGTTGAGGCTGAAGAGAACTTTATACAACAGTGCCAAAATAGTAGCCCCCATATCTTTCCTGTATTACTTCATCACACAGTTCTTACTGAGCAGCAGAAAATTATCAGCCTAACATCCTGGTGCCCATTGTAAATTCCCAGAACAAACTTCTCATTCATCAATGCAACATAAACCTGACAGTAATCTACCTGGCCACCAAGTGAGATGGCACAGTGTTTAGCACACTGGATTCACATTTGGGAGGATTACAGTTCAAATCCAAGTTCAGGCCATCTAAATTTAGGTTTTCTGTGATTTCCCTTAGCACTCCAGGCAAATGGCTGGATGACTCCTCTGGAAGGGTATGTCTGAATTCCTTCCTCATCCTTGAAACATTCCGGGCTTTTGCGGAGTCTCTCATGACCGTGATATCAATGGGATGTTAAACTGTAATCTTCTACTTCCTTCCAACAAGACTAATCTCTCTCTCTCTCTCTCTCTCTCTCTCTCTCTCTCTCTCTCTCTCTCTCTCTCTCCATGCTGCACCAGTTAGTCACAGTGGTAGAACTTCATTCTGGGAAAAGTGGTGATGTCAGTAAAATCCCCTTTACACTGAAGCGAACACAGGTGAATGAGAATTCTCTCTGCTATAAACGCTAGGCATGCCGTACTCTGTCATGTGTGATCTCACACACAGGTGTTCACTTATGATCCACTGGTTGTCAGTTTTTAGACAAACCATCAAAGGAAGTTCACATCCTCTCCATTTCAGCACTAGCTTTAGTGTATTTGTGGGATCCTAGAGATTGCAGCATAAAAAAAAGCATGGCAGAAAACTGCCAAAGTGCTGAAAATGCCAACATAGGAAGTGAGAAGAAAAATGAACTCTTTACTATTTACTTTTAGGGATGAAAGGTGTTCAGAACGTTCATCCTCAGGAATAGGTGCAGTGGAAAAATATAATTCCGAATGGTTTGCCTTCAAATCACTGTCATTCCTTCTTCAAACTACAAAGTGAGGAAAAGCAGATATTCAGAGAGAAAAGATTTATGTGGCAAAGAGACAAAAAGATTTGTGCGGCACATGTCAAATTGGCAAGAAAGACCTATCACTTTGTTTTCCTTGCTGCCAGCTACCTGGAACCTGACTTCCATCTTCAATTTCTTCATCAATTGTCCCTGAAAATGTAGTAAATTAAGAAATATTATTGTCTTCCAGGAATCCATTCACACAGATGAGGAAGTGATGGAAGCTGCATTAACTCCAGAATTGGTGGAAGATGGAGGATTAAGTGATGTCATATTTGTGCCTAAAACTACAAGAGATACACAGAGAGGAGCTAGCAGGAGAAAATAAGGCATCACAAAGGGAAAAAAGTATAACCAATGGAAAGTAAATTTTCTGATGCTAAGCAGATAATCAGACATATTAGTGGCAATATAACAGATAGCAGAAAACAAGAAAATGGCAAAATAACAGAGCAGGAAACAAGAAAATGGCAAAATAACAGAGAGCAGGAAACAAGAAACAAAGTCAGCATTTGACAACTTTGGCGATTATGTAGTATCAAAAATGAAAAATTATAGCTACCACGTTCAGAATACAGTGCAACATAAGAATGCTGTTGGGTGTGATAATTCCAGAAATAATAAAGTATGGTGGAGCAGAGGTGGTAAAGGAACATACGAAGCTATTCCAGAGACTGTGGGAGGAGAATAGTGTCACATAGGGATGGGAGAAGAACATACAACTGTATGTGAAGGGGAACAGTAATGATGGTGATAACAACAGGACTGTCTGCGTATCATCAGTAGTCTATAAAATCTATACTCGTATATTGGAGAGGTAACTGAGAAGGGTGGTGGAAGAGGGTACAGAGGAGGGGCAGGCTGCTTTTAGACCATGGCAGCAGACACACGATCACACCTTCACTAAGTACCCCCAACTCAGATGGTTAAAGTCAAATAAAAATTATTTCAAAATATGGAGATGCATCTATTCTACCAAACATCAAGATAACTGCTCTAAAAAAATCTGTGTAAAATCACCGTTTTAAGGTTAACAAATCTATTGGTCACAGAAGCCAAGTTGCAGCAGGTGGAATGGCTACATCATTTTCAATGTATCTGCAACACAGAAGTCCAATATCAATAGCTACAGTGAATCCAGATCTGTACCTCAAGTTGTGTTTTAGTGATTTAATTTAAACTCTGCATCTGCACTTCAATGAAAAATGATGAACATATGACACAACAGCAACTTTTGGGAAATTTGAGTCTATATAAGAACTGCATATGTTGGCAGATCTTGAGTTCTTCGCCACATTTCAGCAGAAGACAACCAAATGGAAGGAGAGTAGACAACATCAGAAGGCATACACAAGCACCATGGATGTGCATATACAAGGTCCAGTCACATTGATGTGCCC
Source organism: Schistocerca nitens (assembly GCF_023898315.1). Taxonomy (NCBI): domain Eukaryota; kingdom Metazoa; phylum Arthropoda; class Insecta; order Orthoptera; family Acrididae; genus Schistocerca; species Schistocerca nitens. Next base: position 187,537,642 of record NC_064623.1, read on the forward strand.
ACAGCGTATGTTTGATGTCAATGTGGGACAACCACTTACAGACAGCAAATGGAAGCAGGAGAGAATATAAAGTATGTCGAGGAGATGCAGAAAACAGTACAGTTATTATCATAATGCAGAAACAGGGCTATTTATCCAATGTCCAAAATGGTACAATCATTGGCTTTCAGGCCAAGGCTGGAACCAACCGCAAAATGGCTAAGTTTGTAAACTGTTTGTGTGCTGCATGGTTAAAGTGTATTGTGCATGACAAAATGGCACTATCCACACAGAGCAGAGTCAACTGTGGCACACCATGGGCCATGGATGACAGGGATGAATGATGGCTATGGAGATGTGTAAAGGCAAATAGACATGCAACTGTTGAGCAAGTGATCACCCAGATGAACTGAGGGGTTACCAAAATGTCTCCTCAAAGACGGTTCAGCAAATGTTGTCGCAGGAGGCCTCCACAGTAGGCCTCCACAGTAGGCACCTCATTCATATGCCTTGCTGACTGCCATTCATTGGCGATAAAGGCTGGAATTTGCACACCAATACTGAAACTGGATGTCAACTGAACAGTGATAGATGACCTTTTCAGATGAATGCTTGTGTTAGGGGCTGGGGAATGTTTTCGTGGCATTTCCAGGTAGTCTCTTCATTCTGGAAGGCACAATGAATCAACACAACTATGGATCTATCCTTGGGGATGATGTCCACCCCTACATGCAGTTTGTTTTTTGCTTGACACAGTGGCATCTACCAGCAGGACAATGCAACATGTCACACAACCGGCAGTGTATGTGTGTGGTTTTAAGAGAACCAGGATGAGTTTCTCATGCTTCCATGGTCACCAGACTCCCTGGATTTAAACCCATTCAAATCTGCGGGACTCTCTTCCTGCATATCTCACAGTGGTCCACATTGCAAAAGGTGATTATTCAGGCTTTTCACAAGGGTCACATTAATGTGACTGGACACTGTATTTTGGGAAATATGACTCTATATAAGTACTGCATACATAGTCATATCTTCAGTTCTTTGCTACATTCCAAGATATAGGAATAAACTGAGAAGACAATAAAAAGGAAGGAGGGCAGATAACATCAGAATGAAAAGGAAGGAGAGTAGATAACATAAGAAGGCATATATGAGAACCTTGGATGTGCATATCTCAAGACTGTAAAGCATACAAGAATCTAGAGGAAACCTTTATCCAGCATTAGGTGTGAAGTAGCTAGTGATGATAATGTATACACAAGACTGATTCAACCACCTTTTTCAACATAAGCAACTTATCATTTGCCACCTACCCCACTCCTTTTCCATCACAGACAATTTTTGCTGCTAACTGTGGTAGGCACAGTATACAGCTCTTAAACCTGGATGCCCCTCACAGCTTGGCACCCCAAGCAGACACTACTGATGCTTCTGTATAGAAATCTTGCAACTGTGGTGCATCTGTGCTCCCCTCAACTTGGCACTCCAAGCAGTGGCTGCTGTCACCTGTTCTTTAAAATAGCTTTGAATGTGTATAAAACGGAACTGAACATAATGTATAAATACTTGCAAAAACTAGACCTGTCAGAAATTGTGCGTTTGCATGTATGACTATGCTGATTTTTAGTTATGATTTATTGTTACACTATGATGACACGTCTACTATCATTGTAAAATGATCTGTGAATGAACAAACAACTAACAAGAGACATATAATTTCATTCTAACTCACAGAGATGCAATGTGCAATAGTTGTAAGGTAGTAAGAGTAAAAGAAAACAGAAACTAGTTTCCAGACATGCTGGATGTGATTCTGTAAAGGAGCAGAGCAAATACTTAAGATTGAAAAGAAGAAGCGTATTTAACTATTCTCTCTTATCTTTTTCTGTCACTTCTGCTCTCCGTATGCATTTATGATCACCTTTCACCAACTATGTCAATACATTCACCCATTTCTGAGTCTCACTCAGCACCATTTTCGATGTTTGAACAATGTCTTTCTTGCCCCTAGTTTGTCCCTCTCAATCCTTCATCCCATATTATCTACTCCTTATTTCCATTGCTTTTTCATTAACACTTACTCATGTAACAACAATTATATCATACTTTCAGGACATATATGAGTAAAATAACTGTAAGTAAAGTGAATCAAACAATGGAAAATCCAGGATGGAATTGTAACAATATTATGAGTGAAATATAATTGTAAAAATAAATAAATATTGTACTACAAATTTTACATTATAATGAACTGCAAGATAATATGCAAAATATAGATATGACTACTTTGGCACAATTATAGATCTTTTAAGTTTTCTACCTATATTAAATAGTGCAATGCCAAAAATTCATCAAGTTTCAGGATTGTTGGAAGCCATCATCTACTTCTGAGCAGATGAGTCAACTCACCTGAAGATAAAATGCATGTGCTTGGAAGTAAATGACACGTGGCTGTAATCTCAAACCTTTGTTGAGTGTTTAGCAAAGTTATCACTCTTGACCTCTACAGCAGAAATTAAAGAAACATGAGGACTAGCCTGGATTCTTGAGTTATTAGTAATACTACTGACATACAACTGTGTTATATATGTCAAAAATATCATTACTGATTTGCCAGAAAGTATAAAAATGTAAATGAAACTTTACAGATAATATGACATGACAATCTTAAATCTTACTTGACACAAAACACAGGCACATTCTTATCATTCTGTAATAGTGTAACAAAGACAAGATAACATTAGCATGCTACAAAATCCTGGACATCGATTTCATATTTTTCTCTCAAATATTTTATTTTTGTTTTAAAATAAGAGAATATGTCTTCTGGATTTTTTTCATACAGGTTTACCATAGCTCTGCGAATTTTGCACAGTCTTGCAAAGCCAGTAGCTGTATCTTCTACGTCAAACATGTCACACACTTCTGAAGAAAATGGTGTTATATTGTTGCTGGAAAGAATGTCATCTATAACATCTATTCTTGTTTTATAGAAACAGTAAGTGCTGATATTCATCTTCTTTCTTTCTTGATCACACCTATATTTCACCATTTCATTATCTGAGTCAGTACACTGTTCATCACTTTTCTTTCTTTTGACTGCAACTATTTTTTTGTCTTCTCGAAGACACCTGTACAAAGGGTAGTCCATCTTAAGAAATTTGAGATCAGGATTCTTCTCTCTTCTTATGTCCTTCGTATTCATGTAATCGACACATAGTGTATACAACTTGGACCATTCAAGAACCCAGCTGAGTTCCTTGTACCTTGTAAAAGACAACATTTGAATAAATTATAATACTTATTTTACTTATTTTTTATTTAATTTATCATATACTGTATTATCACCATGATATAATGATTAGCAATCTAAATGTGATGTAATTTTGAAAGTTATTTGCACACATGATGTACCAGAGTATGTTAATAAGTGACATACATTTGGCTATTATGAAATGTATCATATTCAGTGTTACTGACCTGTTGATTTATAGCTGCTAATAATGTTATACACGGTGATACAGAGAAGTGGGAAATTTTGAAATTTGTGTTGGTAGCCCTGAGTGATTGTTAGTGCAGAGTACCATATAGAAACCAGCTCATGCCATCTTGCCCACACTGGACTCACATTCGGGAGGACGATGGTTTATAACATAATGGAAAAAATGTATACTAACTAGACAATACAGCTTGGCACTTTGTGCACGGGATGCTGAGAGCAGACGTAAATGATACCTACCTCCCATGTGCACTACTTTCACAGAGAAGACAGCATATAAAACAAAACTGTTGCAAACAGTATCTCTATAAAAGCAAGGGTGACACACAGAAGTAACAATCACTTAAATGATTTTTTGTATTCAAAACTGAAATCTTATTGCTACAAATCATAATGTAAAATGCTACTCCAAACAGTACTGTTTGCTAATTAAAGTTGTTACTGACTGGAGACATGTATACACCACACAAATTCTATTGATGCTGATTCTGCCATTATCCACAGCCAACAGTGTCATGTTTTATTTTATGCACACTATACAGTTAGTGTGCTCTATTGACAAGTGGCTATAGAGCTAAATGGCTTTAGCAGCAGAAAAGCAAGCACACATGTAATGCAACCGTAACATATATTGATGCTAAATCTAACTGAAACAAACTGAGGTGAAACATAAATTTCATTTATTTACATACTTTTCAAGCAAAGGTGACCACTCACCATAAAACAGAAGCGTTGAGACATCAACAGGCATACGCAAAAAAAGAAGAAAAACTTCCTAATTTTTAGAGTAATCCTTTTTTGAGCTAGAGTACAAATACACACAGAGAAAAAAAAAACACACACATACACATGCATGCATACACACACCTATGCCCTTACATGGCACATAATGCCAGTTCTGCAGTTAGGCAGGTGGACTAGGTTTGGGATGGGGCTGTGTCAGGTGGGGTGGCTAGAGAGACAGAGAGAGAGAGAGAGAGAGAGAGAGAGGCAGGAGACAGGAAGAGAGGCTTGGAGTGGATGGCTAGCAGCTTGAAGAAGGGCAGCTGGGCTGCCTGGTAGGAATGCTGGAAAGAGGGATGGCAGGTGCACAGGCTAGGCAAGTGATGCATGGGTATCAAAGCTGGTGGGGAGTGAACACACTGAAGGTGATGTGAATAAAGAGAGGTTGATAGGACAGAGAAGGGGAAACTATTGGGTGGAGGGTGTGGGGACAGTTAGTTACAGAAGGTTGAGACCAAGATGATGACAGGAGCAAAAGATGTGTTTCAAGGACAACTCTCATCTGTGTAGTTCAGAGAACCTGGTGGTGGGAAGCATACAGGCAGCCTGGGTTGTGAAGCTGGCACTGAAACAGAGCATGTTATACTCATCTGCATGTTGTGCCTGCATGTGGCCAACTTTTGGTCATGGCATCAATTTGCCAGTGGCCATTCAGCCTGATGGACACCTAGCATGGAAGGGATGGCAATTGTCTACAAGCAGGCACTGTTGGTGGTTGGGGGATTTAATGTGGACAGAGCAATCAGAGAGGTGGAGATCAGTGCCGTTTGAGGAGGCTGGGTTGAGGAGGATCAGGTGAAGCAGATGGGAGGGAAGGTGTTGAGGTTGTGAAGGAATGAGGAATGCAGTCTTGGCCCTGACACCAGATCATGAAGATATCATCAATGAACCTGAACTGGACCAGGAGGTTTGGGGTTTTGAGAGGGTAGGAAAGTTTCCACAAGATGGTCTATAAAAAGGTTAGCATAGGAGTGAGACTTGTGGGTGCCCATGGCTGTGGCACAGATTTGTTTGTACACCTTCCCTTCAAAGCAAAAGTAGTTGTGTGTCAGGATGTCATTGGTAAATTGTATAAGGAATCAGATAGTGGGTTTCGAGTCTGATGGACATTTGGAAAGGTAGTGTTTGATAGTGGTAATGTCACTGGCATGAGGGATGGAGGTTGCTAAATCTGATTTTATTTATTTATTATTTTATTTTTTTAATTTGCCCATGGTCAAACCTAAAAAACATGAAAATACAATTAAATATTTTTTTAGGATCCAAAACTATGTAATAAAGACCAATCTTTAAACTAACATTTTCTTTAGAAGTAGACTTTTCACAGATGTTCATAATGAAAAGAATAATTTAATTGCTGGAAAACCACACTTCCTACTACAGCAGAGCAGGAACTCAAAATGAACTAGTCACTAGGAGCATCAAGTAGGTGCTTTTAAAAATCTTGCTATGTAGTTACTATGTAAAAAAATGAAAATAGTCTAAAATACTGCTGGGGTTATCTAAACACATCTGATACCTGATTACCCACCAGCCTGTGAGAAATAAGAGACAATTCTGGGCCACTAGTGAAAATATCTTTATCAGTTACAAATTTTATCAGAACCTCTACACACATTTAAACGTGGACTATTTGACCCCACAGTTGCAGCAACAATTCTCAGCATAATGTGTTTGAACAAATATGGCTGCCTTACAGTCCATTTCATTTGGAAACCCCCCGCCCCCTCCCCCTTTCCTGCTTCCCTCTCCAATTCTTCTGGTGAAAAATATCTCTGCAACATACCCTTCAAACCCCCCCCCCCCCTTTCCAACTATATTCCACTGACTTCATTTCAGCCTCAAATTCCTGCTGCCTTCTGTTCCTCCTTTTCTTATGTCTTGCTTTCCCCATGAAACCTCAACCTTCCCCATTCTCCAGGTTATTATTGTTTCTTCAAGAGTTATTACTTTACATAGGTAACTTGCTAGATATCTGAAGAAAAGCATGATCATAGCTGTCAGCTGTACACATTCAACTTCATTCTGTACCTGTTTTGGTTTTTATAACCATCATCACTGAAATACTAAACAACAACAAGAAAATGTTAAGTAGTGTACACAGACAAAAAGAACGAAACGTCTCTGAATTATATATTATATACATCAAAGCCATAGTCAGTACTTACATACCAGTACATCAGATGGATCAAAAATGCATAATTCTCACAAATAACCCATCAGCATACCAAATACACACAACAAAAAAAGTTTTGCATCACCTCGGTTCCGAGAGTTCCTGAACCTGTACAGCAAACTGGAATAGAGATCAACATGAACATCCTTTCTGCCCTTTTTATTGCTCATGAAAACCAAACATTGCATGTTGTACCACCATAAAGAGAGACCTTCAGAGGTGGTGGTCCAGATTGCTGTACACACCGGTACCTATAATACCCAGTAACGCATCCCCTTGCATTGATGCATGCCTGTATTCGTCATGGCATACTATCCGCAAGTTCCTCAAGGAATTATTGGTCCAGAATGTCCCACTCCTCAATGGCAATTTGGTGTAGATCCCTCAGAGTAGTTGGTGGGTCACATCGTCCATAAACAGCCCTTTCCAATCTATACCAGGCATGTTCGACAGGGTTCATGTCTGGAGAACGTGCTGGCCACTCTATTCAAGCGATGTCATTATCCTGCAGGAAGTCATTCACAAGATGTGCACAATGGCGGGCGAATTGCCGTCCATGAAGACGAATGCTTCACCAATATGCTGCTGATATGGTTGCACTACAAGTCGGAGGATGGCATTCATGTATTGTACAGCCATTATCGTGCTTTCCATGACCACTAGCAGCAAACGTCAGCTCCACATAATGCCATCCCAAAACAACAGGGAACCTCCACCTCACTGCACTCGCTGGACAGTGTGTCTAAGTTGTTCAGCCTGTCCGGGTCGCCTCCAAACATGTCTCCGACAATTGTCTGGTAGAAGGCATATGCGACACTCATCAGTGAAGAGAGTGGGATGCCAATCCTGAGCGGTCCATTCAGCATGTTGTTGGGCCCATCTGTACTGTGCTGCACGGTGTCGTGGTTGCAAAGATGGACCTCACCATGGACGTTGGGAGTGACACTCTGTGGTTGCACAAAAAGCATTATTCAACACGGTTGTGTTGCTGTCAGGGTTCCTCCGAGCCATAATTCGTAGGTAGCAGTCATTCACTGCAGTAGTAGCCCTTGGGCGGCCTGAGCGAGGCATGTCATCGACAGTTTCTGTCTCTCTGTATCTCCTCCACGTCCGAACAACATCGCTTTGGTTTACTCCAAGATGCATGGACACTTCCTTTGTTGATAGCTCTTTCTGGCACAAAGTAACAATGCGGATGAGATCAAACCACGGTATTGACCATTGAGGCACGGTTGAACTAAAGACAACAGGGGCCGTATACCTCCTTCCTGGTGGAATGACTGGAACTGATTGGCTGTCGGCCCCCTCTGCCTAATAGGTGCTGCTCATGCATGGTTGTTTACATCTTTTGGTGGGTTTAGTGACATCTCTGAACAGTCAAAGGGACTGTGTCTGTGATACAATATCCACAATCAACATCTATCTTCAGGAGTTCAGGGAACCGGGGTGATGCAAAACTTTTCTTGATTTGTGTGTAATGATATTGGTAAATATCATTATATTTGGTAAAATACATACAATTTAGTTAATGTCATAAATCACACAAGTAGATTACAAGCCTGTATACAAATGGTTGCATAAAGACATTTGATTGTTATGAAGTAAATTACTCAGAAGACACATATAACCTAAGATCATCAAACAGTATAAAATCAAAGATAAAATATATGAAGGTCTACACGATAGTCAATGGAAGAAGCCAGAGAGTACAATTAACACACGACTACTTCAATGTTGGCAACAACTTCCCCTGCACTCAAACAAAAGTTTCGCAAAAGCAGGATCTCTTTCTAAGTTTTCCACCTATTGCTCTGAATAAGAAGCGAACTGACTCACGCATAACTGTCTTCCAAAATCTAAAAATATTGACATTTCTATCTAAGTATGTATACAGAACACTAGTAAAATTAAGAAAAGAGAACGAATTGCAAAGAAAAAATGTAAATGAAACTTCCTGGCAGATTAAAACTGTGCCGGACCGAGACTCGAACTCGGGACCTTTGCCTTTCATGGGCAAGTGCTATACCAACTGAGCTACCCACGCACGACTCATGCCCCCATCCTCACAGCTTTAGTTCTGCCAGTATCTTGTCTCCAACCTTCCTAAAAATGTAGATGTTAACTGACATTATACAAAAAATAAGAACCAGCTGAGAAGTATACCACACAGACAGAGCTGTTGAAAATGGTCCTCAAATAGGTCCACATGACAGTATGAGAGTGAAGACATTGCAGCAACTTCTTAAGAATTATTTTATATGTACAGAAAGAATTCTATTGTGTAGATGAGTATAAATATAAATAATTATCAACCATCAATGGTCTACTCTTCCTAATGGAAGTTCCATGTAGCATCATGCAGATACTTTTGCTGGTGATTTAGGAGCTCCATTATGAGAGTACATTGCCCAATCCAAGAGCCTGCAGGTGGGCACACGTATACCCGTGTCACCATGAAAGATGGGTTTATTCGAGGTGCTTGTCTATATGCTTGTTTTGCAGCTAAGGTGTTGAGACAGGTGCCATAGTGCACCTTGCTGCCATCCATCAAGAGTTTCCTCCATCTACAGCAGTCTTTGGCAAGCTCCTCCCATTTGTTGCAGTCAATATTACAAGCATTCATTTTGTGCTTGCAACAATCTTTAAAAATATACATAACAGGGGTTACTTGTATTTATGCATTGTAATCACTTCTGCAAAATAGTCCGTATCTTTCCCTACATTTTTCTTCACAAAGATTTCAGTCTTGTTTATGTCCCTGTTGATGATTCATCATTTCTACTATTCGGTAAGTTGTTACATTTACTCCTAAGTTATTCATATTCTATCAGAACTTTCCACTACTATATTCAAATCAGTGCAAGCTCCCCTTTGTTCACAACTCTTTAGCTGCTGTGGGTGTATATGCTGTTCGCCAGGTGTTATGGATGTGTAGACATGCACCACTTGGATTTTCCTACAGTGCTATGGATGTCTGAATGCATCCTGAACTGCTGACCTCTCACTGCTGCGGACAACTTACCTACATATCTCAGTGAATAAAAAAGTTTCTGTAACTTATCATATATTATATACGCCTCATTGTGCGCTATAATTTGCAAAAAAGACCTTGTTTCAGTATCTTTAATTGTTTATCAGATATTATGATTTTTATGACCTATGATTCGCAATGTGCAGGGATGTGAATGGGTGCATCATGCGTAGCTGTCTTTCAGTTTGAAAACCCAATAACTCAAAATGAAATGAGATGTTCTTCTGCTCTCAACTTTAAGTATAACTTCAGTATCTTACCTACAAATCATTCCCTGCAATGTATGAGCTAAAATCAACCACATACAGAGTTTACACAATGTGTTTTTACCTCTGCAAAATCTTTAAAATTTCGTGCAATGTTTTGCTTAAGTTGATGCAGCACAGTAATTATGGCATATAACAAATTAAATTAGGTCCTTTACAAAGCAGAGACATCAGTTTGTAAGATGAGCAAAAATAAAATTTTTCAAACTTTCTTTTTCAATGGGTGAGAAGACTTTCATAGCAGCCGTCACGTCCACATAGATGGAACTGGGTGTGTCACACCTATTGTCTGTTAGATATAAAACCCAATAACTTGTGAACAAAATGAGAATTTTTTGCTCTCAATTTTAAATAAAATAAATACAATGGATAACGGAAGGAAATTCAGTTCTTTATTAAGTGAAGGTAACACACTGTAAGATGTGCAAAAATAAGATTTTTTCATCTCACAGTTTTTGAAAAATTGGATAATAAATATTTTATATTGGCTGGAAAGCCACCTTTCAGCACAGGCACCAGCATTTAGTGAGCAGTCTAGCCATAAGAAAAGCTGCTTCAGCACAGAATGCAGAAAGCACGTTTGTAGCAGCAAAAAGGTTAAGTCTGTGTTGTCCAGCCTTTGTAATTATATTGAATTTTATATCTGATTCACCTATTTCTTATTGTTCATTAATATTTTTGCCTACATTTTCCTTCCCATAGTTTTCAGTCTTGCGAACAAAATGAGATATTGTTTTGCTCTCAATTTTAAATAAAATAAGTAAATAAAATGGACAAATCATGACATCTATTCTTCAGTGAATTGATACCTTTACTCTTAAATTATTTACATTCTACCAGAACTTCACATTCCCAGAGTTTAAGAAGATAACATTAAGATTTTAAAATAAAACTACAGATAAATGTAAGTTATTATCTGTATTATATGTTTTTGGCTATCTATGTTGTAGTCACCTGAGTTATCAGATGAAATTTTGTTATTCATATGAAGAAGAGGAAATGAGCCATTAAAAATGTTTTGAAGGAGTATTTAGAAATATGTGTATTGCATACAATTTGCCTCAAAATTTGAAAACTGTAAAACACTTTTTTTAAACTCTCATCAATTTACATTTGTTTCTTTACTGATATAGAAGCATGTTACAGGAACAACAGACGAGCTTATTACTAAAACAATGTTATAAAACCTACCTGAATGCAGAGACTAGAGAAACCAATTGCTCAGCAAGATTTCTTTCGATACCAAGAGATTTATTATCAAGCATATGACACCGTGGAGGGTCAGTGAGATTGTTATCCATAACATGTTCTGGAAGAGGAAACCACACTAATGATCCCATGTCAGTGCTGTTATGCACTTTCCCATGAGTGCCAAATCTGCCACATTTACTGCACAGAGTGTGGGCTGCAGTATCTCGGCACCAGCTGCAATGTAATTATGATACAGTTATCAGTTTTCTTTCCATGTGGATTAGTGTATTAATTATGCTTGTCATGTGCAAAATACATTATAACCTGAAAATTTAGAACACCATTAAACAGACAACATTCCAAATGTGTGTTAGGGTCTTTCAGAAGGAAACAGTCATATGTTCAGAGTTGATAATATGGCTGGTCCAGAAGGGGAAAACAAATACAAATCTCAATGGTTTCTGAGGTACTACAATTTCACATTCAGGGAATCTGTGTACTGGCCACTTGAATCCACACATCAGAACACCTTACCCTACAATTTAAAGAATGTCCCATTGGTAATAAGAACTGGAATGTTTGAGGAAAGATTGCTGTAACTGGTAAATTTTTAAGAGATTTCAAGGAATTTGGCAAGTGACAAGAGTGTTAGTAAGCATTACTCTAGTAGCAGTTTTATTCCAATTTTCAAACAAATGCAATACACAAATGCACGTCTGCAGTTATGTTAAATGATCTGTCACAAATTTTGTATAGATGGAAAAAAAATTAGCATCACCTAGTAATAAACTATTTTTATTTAGAAATGTGGAATGCAGTCCTAATAGAAACTGAGTTGAGAGAAATTTTTGGTACTTCATTACTGTAAATATGATCATATCAGCACTTCCAATTTGGCACATTTCAGACACGTTATTGAGATTTCTAGAGGGAGAAAAAGAGAAGGGAAGGAGGGAGGGGGGGGGAGAGAGAGAGAGAGAGAGAGAGAGAGAGAGAGAGAGAGAGAGAGAGAGAGAGAGAGAGAGAGAGAGGAACATAAGAAAAAGGAGTTGTTAAAAGTCATGATATGTCTAGAATTCCTTTGCTTAACACTTGTGAGATTCTGCCTGTAAGGATGGATATACATGCCCTGAATTACGTTCTATAACAAGAAAGTAAGAACGTTGTCTCTGGGAAAGTTGAACCATAATTTGAAAGACTTTTCTGATTGTTTTCTCACTAAACGTGGAGTCAAAGAAGTGATAAGTGATAGATAATAATTCTAGGACTGACCAGGATGGAACCAGAGACCTGTGGATCCTTTATCTGGCATATCTGGCACTTCAACACTCAGCCACACCTGATATTTCATAAGCATATATTTCGCTCATTAGACAACTGTGTAGAACTGTATCAAATGAGGATCAACCTGTGAGCTGCTATCTGCTGCCTTCAGGGTCTCACAGACAAACAGAGGAAGATCGGTTTCACTTGATCATTGTTAGCAGAATGCATGTTGATTCCTACAGGGGAAATTTTCAATTTTCAGAAAGGTCACATTTTTTTTAAGTCACCAGTCTTCTGACTGGTTTGATGTGGCCCACCAAGAATTTTTCTCCTGTGCCAATTTCTTCATCCCAGAGTATCACTTGCAACCTTAGTCCTCAATTAATTGCTGGACGTATTCCAATCTCTGTCTTTCTCTACAGTTTTTGCCTTCTACAGATCCCTCTAGTACCATGGAAGTCATTCCCTGAAGTCTTCTAAACAGATGTCCTGTCATCTTGTCCCTCCTCCTTTACAATGTTTTCCACATATTCCTTTCCTCTCTGATTTTGCGCAAAACCTCCTCATTCCTCAGCTTATCAGTCCACTTAATTTTCAACTTTCATCCATAGCACCACATCTCAAATGCTTCAATTCTCTTCTGTTCCAGTCCATGTTTCACTATCATACAGTGCTGTACTCCAAATGCACATTCTCAGGAATTTCTTCCTCAAATTAAGGCCTATGTTTGACACTAGTAGACTTCTCCTGGCCAGGAATGCCCTTTTTGCCAGTGCTGTCTGATGTTGATGTTCTCCTTGCTCCATCTGTCATTGGTTATTTTGCTGTCTAGGCAGTAGAATTATTCCTTCAGTTCATCTACTTCATGACAATCAATCCTGATGTTAAGTTTCTCACTGTTCTCATTTCTGCTACTTCTCATTACTTTCATCTTTCTTCGATTTACCCTCAGTCCATAGTTTGTACTCATTAGACCGTTCATTCCATTCAGCAGATTGTGTAATTCTTCTTCACTTTCACTCAGGATAGCAACGTCCTTTGACTCTGGACAGCAATAACATCAGCAAATCATATCATTGATATCCTTTCACCTTGAATTTTAATTCCATTCCTGAACCTTTCTTTTAATGCCGTCATTGCTTCTTCCACATACATATTGAACAGTAGAGGCGAAAGACTACATGCCTGTCTTACACCCTTTTTAATCCAAGCACTTCGTTTTTGGTCATTGACTCTTATCATTCTCTCTTGGCTCTTTTACATATTGTATTACCTGTCTCTCCCTCATAATATGCAGACATAAAACATGTTCTAAAATTCTACAACAGAATGACGTGTGGGTTTTTAGCTGTGTGCATCTGTTCGACAGCCCTTCTTGAAAATGGAAATGACCTATGAATTTTCCAATCAGTCGGGATCCTTCATTCCTCTGGTGGCATACAGTAGGCTGCCAGAAAATAAGCAAATTCTTTCACATACGCACTGTGTAGAATGATATGGGTATCTCATCAGGTTGAACCACCTTTCCTCTGCTGCATCGTTTCAACTTTTTCTATCCCATCATCACTTACTTTAATACCTGTCATTCTAATGTTCATGCAATAATTTTAAAGAGGAATCTGCAGTATCATTTTTCTCAGTGAAACTACTTCAAGAAGAGGAATTTAGTAGTTTGCCCTTCTCTCTGTCATACTACGCTCCAATGTCAGCCAAACTAATCCTGCTTTCTCACTCTTTTATAAAAGATATAGGAAAACCTATAGGAGAATATTGCTTGCAGCAAAGAGAGCTCATAACTCCAAAATAGTGCACTCTGCTGAAAACAAAAATAAGGCAGTATGGAAGATTGTGAAGCAGGAAACTGGTACCAGGAAAATGAATCTGTCAAACTTGAAAATCAAAGAGGAAGGGACTCTAATAAAAGACCCAATATATTAGGCAAACTATATAAATGATTATTTTAGTAGCATAGGAATAAAATTACAGGAAAATTTTCAAACAGCCCCTCAGGTCAAAAAGCCAAATAATGGTGTATCACACTCAATGGTGTTATTCCCTACAACACAGGAAGAAGTCTATAAAGCAGTCAGCAAACTGAGAAACAAAAACGCAGCTGGTCTGGATGAAGTCCCCATTTTTATAATTAAGGATTGTATCAAGAGCCTACTTCCACCTTTAGTTGATATTATAAATCAATCTTTCAAGCAAGGCTACTTTCCAGACTATTTAAAATATGCGAAATTACTACCTCTCTTCAAAAAAGGTGATGCAGGAATAATTGAAAATTATAGGCCAATTTCTCTACTATCATGCTTTGCAAAAATATTAGAAACTATTATGAAAGATAGGCTAATGAATTATTTAAATAAATACAACTTACTGTCTGTTGACCAGTTTGGATTTCGATCAGGGAAAAGCACAGAATCAGCAACAGCACACCTCACAAAACACATTCTAGAAGCATTAGATAAAGGGAACTACACAACAGGTATATTTCTTGATCTAACTAAAGCGTTTGATACAGTAGACCACAACATATTGTTAAATAAGTTAGATGAACTTGGGATAAGGGGACTTGTGAACAAATGGTTCCAGTCATATCTAAAAAATAGAAGACAGATAACTGAAATCTCACATATTTCAAGTTGCTCAAACTATATTGTAAAGTATACTTCAGACCCAAATTATGTAAATATAGGTGTCCCACAAGGTAGTGTCCTTGGCCCAGTACTATTCCTCATTTACATAAACGACTTCCCACAGAGCATCAAGCATGGACAAACAATATTGTTTGCAGATGACTCAAATGTTCTAATCAGTGACAAATCACCAGATGCACTAAAAGGAAAAGCCAAACAAACACTAAACAGTGTACGTGAGTGGGCATCCAATAATAAACTAACACTAAATCTTAAAAAAACAAATGCTGTTAACTTCTATGTCTGCAAAAAACCACACTATAACAACTTTAAGTTAAACAATGAAACTATAGAATGTGTAGACTACACAAAATTTCTTGGTATGCATGTTGACAGTCAGTTAAAATGGGAAGAACATATTAAAATACTTAGTAACAGAATCGCTACAGCATGCTATGCTCTGAGAATTCTGACTGCAGTTTGTGGTACTACATGTGTCAGGTCTGTATATTTTTCTTATATCCACTCTGTTATTACCTATGGAATAATATTTTGGGGAGTCAACAGTAAAAATATTCAAATAGTTTTCAAATTACAGAAAAGAGCAATTCGTATAATAACCAAGAGTGGCAGTAGGGCTCACTGCCTTTAACATTTCCAAAAGCTGGAAATCCTAACTGTCCTCTGTGAATACATTTTTCAAAGTGTTATGTATGTAAAAAAAATATTGACTGCTATATGAAAAATTCTTTAGTACACAGCTATGAAACTAGAAACCAATACAATCTGCATCTAGAGAGGAAAAATAAAGTTAAAACTCAGCAGAGCTTGTTGTACAATGCTGTTAAATTATATAATAAATTACGCCAAAAAAATAAAAGATATTGACACAATCGGACAGTTCAAAATAAAACTAAAATTACTTTTTATTAAATAAAAGTTATTACGCAGTAATGGACTATCTGAATTAAAACATGTAGTGTAATTAAAGTAGCCTGCATTGTAATACATGAGGAAATAATTATAATATGAAATCAAAAATTCTACAGTACTATAAGAAAATTACAAATCACACAAGGATATAAAACTAATTTAAGATACCTCAAAAATGTGTGTAAATACAAATTTTATGTGTATAATTGTAGGTATATTGTATTGTATATGATTTTGCTGACGAAATCCGCACAATGTAAATTGTTACATGGATTAATAAAGAAATCAATCAATCAATCAATGTCATTATGGTCACTGAGAGTCTGGACTAATGACTTTGATCCATTTACTTTTTCAACACATGAAAAAACTTATTAGAACTTTTTGTCAAATAAGTAGATAAAATTTTAATTTTGAATTCATTAAACACTTCATACATGGTGCAACATTAATTTTGTCTTTCTGTTTGTTTGTTGATGATGCTTTAGCTACATTTAAATGTATGGTGAAGAGAACACTCTTGCACTTGGTCCATTTATACTCCACATATTCATGTTCCGAGATGGCAATTTTTTTTGTTACCTGATCAGTAGTCATAAACTATTTCTTTTGACATTAAGCACAAATATCTTCCTACCTTGCTTTGCATTCCTATTTACATCTGTAGTCAGTGATGCTATAACGACATTATAACCACTGTTTCCCTGCTCCATGTTAAATGAGTCAAAAGTTCAGATCTGTTTACAGCTGGGACATATTAGATGTTATCTTGTCAAGTTAGTTCCATGAGGGACTGCTAAAGAGAATTTTTGGATAAGGCATTTAGATCAATTTCACCTTTTTCCTTGTCCCTATTATGTCCGATAATCATTCAACTCCTGCAGTATCTAACTTGTTAGTTGAAATCGTGAAAACGCATCTGCAGAAGAAAGCCACAATCTGGCCTCAACAGCAAGAGATAGTGGTCATGTGTGTGTGAGTTGTGTTTGCATGAATATATGTGTGTGTGTGTGTGTGTGTGTGTGTGTGTGTGTGTGTGTGTGTTGTCTAATTCAGAAGAAGGCCTTTTCACCAAAAGCTTACGTGTTTAGCAATCTTTTCTTTGTGCCTGACTGTGACTCAGTATCCCCACTATAATATGTTTAGCAGCAAATACTTACTGTGATATGGGCAATTTTACTTGGGTTCAGAATGATCAGTACTCAGCGAGTAACAAAAACTTTGTTATTCACTGTATAGTTTCACAATTGCTCATGACAATATTAGAGTTAGTTCTCTTGGAAACATTTCTTCTAAAGAAATATTCTTGATTTATTGCGCAAGGAGACAAGATGAAGGCAAAGTTTACAATGAGCAAAGAGTTGTTTCCATATAGATAATTTATAAGCCCTCATTCTCTTCCTTTCAACAAATGTCCTACTTTTTCCAAAAACTATACATTTCAAAAGATATTTGTATGCAAAATTTTCGTCTTCCAGAATGATCAAATCTTAAAATTTACTTCTTTCTGTATCCAATACCATAGTTTCATTGCCCTAATTTTTCCAGTTACAAAAATGTGTAATTTACCTAAAATAACTTTTTAGCTGGTTGATTATTCAAACCACAAAATTGTTCTTTCTCAAGATTTTACCAGCACACTTCAGGAACCCCCTTTTTGTCAATATTTCTCACCCAATGAATAGTTACTAACGATACAACAATTACAAAGCCTCTTCAGCTTCTCTGCCTAATCCTAAAATCAATTAAATTCAATATTTCGGCCATCCACCTGTTCGCCATCTTCAGGATAATTCTGCTGCTGAGTCCCACTGAGAACAGATGCCAGGGCTGCAAATCAACATCCTATATAGACCTCTATATCGTACACAGCGCATGTGCTGCCCACCGCAGTTGCTGCCCCCCAAGACTGGGGAAGTGGCACTGCCCTTAGTGGAACACCAGTGGCAATGATATATCATGCTCAGAGGCTATTTTTGAACACTTGGACTAGCCACACCAAAGAATGATCTGTTTTGATGCGGGATAGTACAAGGTTCCATGACCTGCTAAGAGGAAGCCTATTGTCTCTATTAATCAAATTATCTGCCAACCTAATTTCAATTGCATCTTTCTAAACACTGTTCCAAAAAACCAGAAGTGTTGGCAACTATCACAGTTTCATCAAATTTCTTCACATGTTTAAGCAATGTTCTGATACTGCCAATTTTTCTGGATGTTGTAGCCTCATGTGACAGCAATGTTCCATGCACATGCCCTAAGCTCTGTGGACTGAATGGCCAATGTAAGCCTCCCAAAACTGACACAGAATTTTATATATGCCAGGCTTCCTAAGCCTCAAGTCTTCTTTCACAGAGCTGAGTAGTGCCCTAATCTTGGAAGGTGGATGAAACACATGCTTAAAGTTAAAACTCCTTAAAATTCTTCCAATCTCAAATGATGCTTTAACCAGCATGAGGAATAAGGCCACAGATCTTTGGTCCTCTTCATGCACCTCTGAGGACAGTCCTGGTCCTCTTCATGCAACTCTAGGGACAGTCCAGACTCCATAGCCCAATGAAGCTGCTCCTCGGAGTATCCATTTTCCTTTTTTTTTAAAAAAAAAAAAAAAAAAAAGGAAGCCATCAAATGTGCAAATTCTTGGTTAAACTGTCTGCACCAGAAATGGCATACGCTCTGAGTACCAGAGTCCTAAGGATGACACTGGATGGCAACTCTTAGCATGCAGGTACCAATCAGTGTTGTCGCCATTCAGTGAACTCTATGTCCCAGAGAACCATATGGCTTTTAAGAAGTTTTAACATTAAGAGTGTGATCCATCCACCTCCCAAGATTATGGCACTGCTCGGCTCTGTGAAAGATGATTTGGGACTTAGAAAGAGTGGCATATATAAAATTTGTCAATGTGGGAAGGCTTATACTGGTTGCTCGATTCACACAGTTCAGGGCAGGTGCATTGAACATCATCGTCATATGAGGCTACAACAGCCAGAAAAATCGATGGTAGCAGAACATTTCTTAAACGATGGACATGCGATGAAATTTGATGAAAGTGTAATAGTTGCCAACACTTCCAGTTTTTGGAACAGTGTTTACAAAGAGGCAACTGAAATTAGGTTGGCAAATAATCTTATTAATAGAGAAAATGGATTTCCTCTCAGAAGGACATGGAACCCTGTACTATCCTGCATCAAAACAGAACATTCTCTCGTGCGGCCAGTCTGAGTGTTCAAAAACAATCTCCAAGCATGATATATCGTTGGGAATTTTATGTTGCAATAAACATGAAGAAATTGAAAATCATTTGCTGCAGTGTTGTGTATTTTCTTTAACAAATGTCCAGCAAAATAAAAAGAGAATGTCTAAAGAAGACAGGATATGAGATTAACATAGGTGACTTTCCAGGACAGTAAGCTTGACAAGAGGTGTAGCATGCCTTCCTATTCACAGTCATTGCTCACTCCATATTAGTGGTGTTTGTTTCTGTACTTAGTCCTCTAACTGTGATACTATTTTTAGGCATAGCTCTTACAACTGTTTCCTTCATCAGCCATTCCATACATGTTGTTTTGAGGCTGTGCTGCAATCAGAAGAAGATTAGTCATACCATGGAATGTGAACAACGTAAACAGTGAAACTGAGTCCTTTTATTCCACTTGAGAAATGGCAGCTATGTTATTCTCTGTAAGAGTGTGTGTTTCTCTTTCTCAGATGAAGGCTGTGGCCGAAAGCTTTGTGTTGCATGTTTTAAGTGGGCCTACCTACAACTTAACATGTCATCTTTACAGTAAGTAGCAATCTATCTTTTCCTACACTGTTGATATTCTAGCTGGAGTTTCCATTGTAAGATATGGTATTCTGATATTGTTATGCCAACAGTGTTTGGAGCTGATGCAAGTAGAGGAAGATCCTGAAATTATTATGCAAAGAACAGGAGCTGCTGAAGGCATAAAACAAGATTTTGTATAGTCAACTCTGCACAGGTAGTTAACTTTATCCATATCATTCACAACAAATTCAGGCTCTAAGGCCAGAGGATTACCATGCCAGATTACAGTTCTGCCTATTAATTATAAGACAGCTTGCAAAGACGTAGGATTCACACACAATGGGATAAAAAATTACCCCCACAATCACTTGTATGCAGATCCAGATTCTTGAGTGACTAGAAGCAAGACATCAGGTTTAGCATCAATGTGTGTGTGTGTGTGTGGGGGATTATGGGTAATGGACTTACAGGGCCATATCCTTTACCACAAAAATTAAAGGGATCTATTTATCACTAATTTTTGTGCTCAAATAATACACTCCATTGCAGAGGATCAACAGATATGGTTTATTTGTGATGGGACACCACCCCATTTTCTGTGTATCAAATGACAGAGTGATGGACTGTTTACGAAAGTACAATAGCATGACATCGCCATTTACCTGCCATTAATCCTCTAGATTTCTTACTATGGGGCTGGTTGTGTACTATGTGCCCACCAACAATATGCGCATACATTATGGGAGAGTGCACCTCATGCATGTGGGCAAATGTGAGGACAGCCAGATGGATGATTCTTTGATGACAAGTACTGACGCATATGGAAGAACGACAAACAACCATATTGAGCATCTTCTTTAGTGTCAAAACACAAACAAGTGTCATAAAAAAGAGTGGTCTGTGTCTCAAGTATTTATTTCTAGATGTGTGTTTATGAATATTTATTTTTAGTTTTGATCTGTACTATCAGCTGTAAAAACATGGAACATTTTTTAAAAATGTTTTGTATATGAAATTATTTAAATGTACTGAAACAAAATGAAAGGCTCAATGAAGATGAAATGAAATAAAATATAAGATGAAATACTGGTTTAAACTGTTTCAAAATGCAGAACACGACAAGTAATGTGTGAGAAATTAAAATTTCGTGCCAGATTTCTACCCGAATTTGCATTTCCTGCTTTTCTACATCTACATCCATACTTTGGAAACTACTGTGAAATGCATGGCAGTGGATATTTCCCATTGTACTATCTATTAATAGAGTTTCTTCCCATTTCATATGCCATGGAATGCAGGAAAAGAGACAGCTTAAATGCCTCTCTGCTTGCTATAATTAGTCTAATCTTGTATCCTGGTACATAATGAAGGGATACATAGGGATCTGTAGTATATTCCTACATTCCTCACTTAATACTGGTTCCTGAAGCTTTGCAAGTAGCCTTTCGAATGATAATTGCCATTATCTTTACATGTCTGTCTATTCATTTTTCCCTCCCATGGGTTAGGTAGACCTGTTAGATTTGTGCCGCCGAATTTGGTATGTATTCAACATCAAGTTTTATTTGGCCCCACACACTTGAACAATACTCCAGGATGGAATGCACGAAAACTTTGTAAGTAATCTCCTTTGTAGATTGGCTGCATATTTCCAGTATCCTACCAACGAACTGAAGTCCACAACTGCTTTTCATAAGAATGAGCCTATGTGACCTGCTCATATGCCATATAGATGTCACGAGGCATGCCCGTCAGTATAAAATGAGATGGAGAGTATTGTGTTGTCAGTAGAGAAGCAGTAATAGCAGAATGTCCATTAAGAGAACTCACTGGCTTCAAACTTTGTCACTGGATGTCGCCTGAGTAGCATTTTCCATCTGGGGCACTTCAACCCTTCTAAAGCTCTCCAAGTTGACTCTTGGTGATGTGATTGTGAAGTGGAAACACGAATGAACAACGACAGCTAAACAAAGCCAATCAGGAAGCCCTCATATACAGACAGACAGGGACCATCAGGCATTGTGGAGGGTAGTTGTAAGAAACTGCATGAAATCAGCAGAAGGAATCGCTCATCAATTCCAAGTGCTACTAGCAGAGCAGCTAGTACAATGACTGTGTGTAGTGAGTTTAAAAGAATGGCATACAGTGGCTGAGCACAAATTTCTGCAGTCTATACTAAGTAATGCTAGAGGTTGTGTAAAGCACAATGTCACTGGACAGTGGATGACTGGAAATGAGTGATCCACAGTAATGAATTACATGTAGTGTAATACAGCATTTTATCACATACCCTGCTCCACTATTATTATTAGTACCAGCTACAGATGAGCATGGTAGCTGATATATGTTAAGTAATATAGAAAAAAGGTGCAGATACTAATGCACCCCAGTGCATGTTTGTACAGAGGGCACGTGAACAGTGACAACTACAGCAGTGGCGAGTTGTCAGGAGATGAGTGCTACTCACATGCTGTACAAGGATACAGATACGCTTTGACACTCTATTTGAGTTGGCAGTGTCATGGACGGCTCTGAGCAAGAGGGCCACTGACAATGCCAAAGGGGACTAAAAACAAAAGAATCACTTTTTGATGTAAAAAGATGGAACTTTGATGTATGGCCTACGGGTCACATGAAAAATATTGTGTTGGAAGTTTAAGACTATTTCACGTTGTACGAGGGTAATGCCAAAAGTGAGGTCTCCTATTTTTTATAAGTACATAGATTTGTTTATTTCTACAGTGGTTTACATCAGTTTACAGCTTGAACATTTAGCTATTTTTCGATATAATCACCATTTCTGTCAATGCATTTTTGTAGACGCTGTGGCAGTTTTTGTATGCCCATGTCATACCAGCTCGCCACCATCCTGTTCAGAAAGTTATGAACCACTTCTTTCACCTCGTCATCAGAACTGAATCACTGGGACCACAATTAATGCTGACAGATACTGTGAGACTCTGAAACAACTCAAACGGGCAATTCAGAACCGGAGAAGAGGAATGTTGAGCAAGGGCGTACACATTCTCCACAACAATGCTGACCCACGCATCACTCAGCACACCGTTGCTCTCCTGCATCAGTTTCAGCGGAACATAATCACCCATCCACCTTATAGTCCTGACTTGGCACCCAGTGACTATCACCTGTTCCCTAGGTAAAAAGAACATGTGGCCGGAAAGCGGTTCAGCTCCGACGACGAGGTGAAAGAAGAGGTTCATAACTTTCTGAAAGGAATGGCAGCGAGCTGGTATGACATGGGCATACGAAAACTGCCACAGTGTCTACAAAAATGCATCGACAGAAATGGTGATTATGTCAAAAAATAGCTAAATGTTCAAGCTGTAAACTGATGTAAACCATTGTAGAAATAAACAGGTCTATGTACATACAAAAAATAGGAGACCTTACTTTTGGGATTACCCTCATACGTACGGGGACCAATCGTTGTGAGAGAGGAAGAATTTAAAATATGAAGAAGTGAAACTTAAAAAGAGTTCAAAATTTATTTGGTAGCTCGAAATGGTTGGTGTGATCTCATATTTCAACATGCAAAGGACTGAAGTCCAAGAGAAAAGAGAGTCCATACATGGCTGTAGGACAGAACAGTTGGACCACAAGAAAGGCAACTATACATAATAAAATGTAATATGAAGGTGAGTTGCAGATCTTACATGGCAAAACGAATGAAGTGCAAGAAGCAGCTGAAGTATGCCACTATTTGAATTTATAATATTATACAACGAACCACATCCTCATTTTTTTTATACTGTACACACTACACCCTGTGTCAGTCCAATGAAAGATGAGTGCCTGGAGAGTGTTACCCACCATCATGTGTTAACAGAAATGCACAGTGGAGGTTGTTTCTCATGGTCAGGGTGTAGTCCCTCCATTGCATTTAAGAAACTGCTAAATGTGTAATGATACGAACACATTTTACGACAATGTGTACTACGCACAGTGGAGGAACAATTTGGAGACAACGACTGTATCACCATGGCAATGCAACCTGTCATAAAGCAGCATCTGCAAAGCAATGGTTTGTGGACAATAATGTTCCCGGCATGGACTGGCCTGCCCAGGGTTCTGACACAAACCAAATGTCGACTTCGCTCCAGACCCCAGTGCCCAACATCACCACCTTCTCTTGTTGTGGCTCTCGAAGAAGAATGTGTTGTTATTTCTCCACAAGCATTCAGGCATTTCACTGAAAATGTCCCCAGCAGAATTAAAGCCATCTTAAAAGCAAAGGGTGGACAAACCATGTGTTAATGTCCACTAACAAGTGTCCAGATCCTTTTGATCAGACAGTGTATATTTCATTTCATATCCATAAAAATTGTTGTTTATGTAAGCTCACTGACTGATTATGCCTCACTGATACTTCTGTCACAGGGCTCTACATTTTTGAGTATTGTGAGGAACACAAATTTTACATATAGGCATTTAAGACAAGTTTCTAATCTTGTCACAACCTTGAAAACTTGTCAAGATCTGGTTGAATATTTGTGCCATTTTTTTTTTAAATATAGTACTTCATCCTACATAACTGCTTCACCTGCAAAAAGTCTGAAGTTGCTATTAACGTTGTCTGTCAAGTCATTAACATACAACATGAAGGAAAAAGTTCCCAACACACTTCCCTGGGGCACATCTGAATTAACATTTACTTCATTTGATGATTGTCCATCCAAGATAACATACTGTAACATCCCACCAGTGAGCAGATGCTCCACAGACTCCATTCCCCCTCTGACACACAGTGGGAAACCACTAATGGTAGTGTATGGATATCATTAGTGGAGACATCAGCGAAAACAAAAGTTGGAGTCAGGCCTGAAGATGCGTTCAGATAGTCTACTACTTAAGGAGGCTGCTCACAGTAAGCAGAAAATCTGCATGCGAGTGCTAGTCTGTCACAATTTGCCAACTGACACCACATATTCATCAGACTGGAGGTTCAGCATATGTAAATCATTTGTGCTGATATCATTTTATGTCAGTGTATCTTCAGCAAATTCATCCCCACTGATCCAGTCACTTAATTTATTTTGTACTAGCAACTCACCCTGGTTTCATACGGGTATGGCTAAGTATCTATGGTGGACACTTTGACTGGTGTAGTGCAATATTCATTCCCATTGACTTATCACTCAATTTATTTTGTACTAGCGACTCATCCCGGTTTCATGCAGGTGGCGCTAAGTACCTATGGCTGGACACTTTGACTTGTGTAGCATAATAAATTACATACGTAAGCCTTCTGCATGAAAATAAATCACATACAGAGGACTTTTTCATGAAACAGTCTCTCTCTTAGTGGAAACTGTATCAAAATCCCTACAGTAGTTCCTGAGATTAGGCTGAACATAAAGACAGAAACTGTGGTGAAGGTTACAATTTATAACCATTGATGTGAAAAACTTAAGTACGAAATCACTTTTGCATGTTCTGTCACTGCCAAGTATTGCAGCTCAATGAAACTTGGACCATACACACAAAGAACTGCTGCAGTGTAGTATAGAGTGTAAGTGAAACAAGTATGCAGTGAGACGAACTGAAATGACACTTTCATTCAAAGACAATAATTACACTGAAGTCACCATGACTCATGATGGTCCCCCAGACATTAAAAAAGGCATGACCCAGATCTTAACAAGGTGTGTGATCAGCATGGATGGCAACACACACACTGCTACTTTCTCCACACTGTCTGCAAGGTTGGTAAGAAGGAATTGTGGCAGCGTGTCCCATTTATCCAGCAGTGTGGAACAACTGCTGGATGGTCATCGATTCATGTGGATGTGCAGCAATACGCCTCCCCAACATATTCTGCACATGCTCAATGGGATTTAAATCATGGGATAATGGGCAGTCCAGTCCATTCACAGTATACCCTCTCCTTTCAAGAACTCTTCCACTTGCACTATTCAATGTGGTCATGCATTATCATCCACAAAAAAATGAAGTCAGGACAGAATTCACCCCTGAAAAGACACACATGGGGAAAGGAGTACAGTACCAGAATAACGCTGACTGGAGAGTATACCACATTTGAAGTTTTGGAGGTCAGTATGCAAAATGCAACATTATGCCACCTCATACATATGGATCACCAAAATGATAAAGTTTGACAATGCTGGACATGCCCTCATATGGCGTTTCCTTCTACGTACAATCCAAGTTTCATCACGCTATGTTACTTGGCAGTGACACAACAGGCAAAAGTTACTTTTGTCCTTAAGTTTTGCACACCAGGATATGCATAGATATTGGGTGAACATTAATAGAACCGATAAACTGCAGGGATGGGTTCGAGACAGGAAATGGAGGAAAAAAGATCCTATGAACAGTGTCTGGAAATGACCATTGCCATGGTAAATGGTGATGACAAATGAAAATTCCTGACCACATGCAATGTGTTCCTTGTGTGTTGAATGCTGTGTGATTGATGCAGTTTACTGTAAGCATCAGAATGGTCTGGTGTTCATGTCAGGAACTTTCTGAGATGGTGTTTGTGCATGGCCAGTCAGATGGAAACAGTCGACAGGCAGTGCAGCTACACCAAAACAAGTAGCTTCACATACATTTCAAGTCCTTTTTGGGGTTTGTGTGACGATGGGTCCTTTCAAACAGATGAACATGCAGAAAGGCGGTGGACAGGGTGTACACCAGATTTGGAGGACCGGGTTCTGCAGAATATTGAGACAAACCCTAGTAGATCCAGCAAAGTGGACCGGGAACATGGTGTAAGCCAAAGTATGGTTATATGTGTCCTGTATTACAACCGCTGCTGTCCCTATCACCTAAAACGAGTGCAAGGATTATAAGTGGTTTTTCCTCTACAGGAAGGATTTTGTTGATTGTTTCTGCAACAGACCATCACGATTACGGGATTTCTGTCATCAGTCCTCTTTACCAATGTGCAAATGCATGCACTGCATCACATGGAGGCCACTTTGAACATCTGTTGCTATGTGGATGCGATGTAGCTCTTAGTGTGATCTGAGTCGATTTGTTGCCATTGCAGGCACAGCATCAATTTCTGGACATGTGTTCATAGGCCTTTATTTCCTCCATTTCCAGCCAGGAACCTGTCCCTGCAGTTTGTTGGTATAGTTAGAACAAGAAGATATATATAGATTCTGGTAATAATAAGTTCATGAGGTACAAAGGCCTTATGCAAGTCTTTCAACTGGGCACCACTTCGGCTGACTTTTGAGCCTGAAACCCACCCCAGTTATCCAACTGGTGAAAGAGGACCTACATTTTAATGTGAAATTTTAACTAGGTTTCGCTTCTGGTGAATCTCAACATCATTGAGATGTGAATGCTAGGTTGAAAGGATTACTGAAAAATCTTTGGTCCACCCAGGATTCAATCCTGTAACCTTTCAGTTTCAGTTTACTACTAGACCACCATGTCTGACATAGTATCTGGTCAAACTATGATATATGATATTTTCTGGAGTTGCAGTGGCTATTTACTTTACCATTGTTCCCACCAGATGCCACCTCCTCTGTACCTGATCAGCTTTTGGCTCCCATCACTGCCATGAGATATTACTCCAAACACCAATTATACACAATTCAAAATGTAAAAAATGCCACTTTTGCAAAACCCTTTAATTGTCTCCCACTGTGAGGCACAAGTTTGAAATTTGGCTCAAAGGTGTCTACGACCTTCCTCTGTAATTGTGCTAAAGTATGGCATCCTGCAGTGTCACCCTTGGGCTCAACAACGTTTCAAATAGCAAGGTGTTGGGGCAGGGGGAGTCACATTGGCACCGAATTTCGTGGACAATTCTGCCAACACGATTGTGGATATGTCACATGATTAGAAGGTCGTCACACCTCCTTTTACCCACATTTCAACCCTTTTTTTGACACCTCTGTGATGGAGGTCAAAAGAAAGACACCCAGTCTTGAAATCACGCACAGTCTTGAAATCACGCAGTTTGCTTATGGGTGACAGAGGAAAACATTTCAGACGCACCACTTCTCAGAATCGACATGAAAAGCCCTCAGAAGGCGGCATAAATGGCATCAATGAAACCATCCCTTCCGTTGGGGCATTGATTAATACACCTTTCACAGGGGGGGGGGGGGCAAAAAAAAAAAAAAAAAAAAAAAAAAAAGAGAGAGAGAGAGAGAGAGAGAGAAGAAGAAGAAGAAGAAGAAGAAGAAGTTCGGAGTGGATGGATAACAGTAAGACATTCTTGACATTTGACACACTTGACAACCCCAGATCATTCAATCTTACTCTAAGGACATCATGAATGTGATCTGATCCCTATGGAGCATAGTGCCACTGCAATTTTTTGCTCTGGTATACCAGAGTGAATCACTAGGGACAATTCAAAAGTACTCGACAAAATTTGAATGTGATCGAAAACAGCAAGGGGCGTTTATAGGTTCCCAGTCATCCTGTTTGGTGCCCTCCTGTAGTGTGATAATGGAGATTTGAAATCTTAAGACGTGCGTCAATAAAATGACACAGGATCCCTCTAAGAAATCTCAGTTCAGCAAAATCCTTGGTGCCACCCAAGCAACTTTGTTGAGCACATTAAAAATGTACCTGTCACACACTTTGAGATCCATTAAGCTGTGTGGTGCCTCAGGGGTGCTATAGCATCTGAAGGCATGCAGTCCTTTCGACACCCCTTAGGTGGGACTGCCTGCATATTGATTCTGAATGGTGGTGTATGTGACATCATTAACCAACCTTAAACTAATTTTGCTGTTTGAAATGTCACCGAGCCCAAGGTGATGTTACAGGGGGGCCACATTTTTGCATCATTACAGATGAAGGTTGTATACACCTTTGAGCCAAATTTCAAATGTATGCTTCACAATGAGAAACAATTACATAGTTTGACAAAAGAAATAACTTTTTTTGAGTAGTGTATATGGAACAGGTAATAAATTATACACACAGACCTTTCCGTGGATCTACCTACTATTGAAAACCGTACCAGGGTCCTTACCGTACCGTAGTTCCTATGAGTAGCCTGAACATACAGAATAAATAAAGGTGGGGTCTTTAATTTGTAATATGCATAATAATATAAAATGTATAGGTACGCCATTTTTTAATTTTTATATCAGTACTTTTATTTATGTGTTAATCTATGTCATTACTGTTTAATATATGTCTTTACCATATAAAATGTAACCCCCTTGTATGAGACCAATTGTATAGAAAACAACGGAAGTTCAATTAACATTCTATTCTATTCAGTTCAAAATTTGATATAGAGAGTTGTGCAGAGGAATCACAATGCTTTGCCACCCAAGTGCTATCGAACTAGTAGCACCTGGTCACCCCCTCTGGGGCAGTGGTTCACAGAAAAGATGGATCTCCATCATATGAGGTCAAAAAATTCTTCAGCTGCATCCTTGTGAGTAGCCATCTGCTGGTCATTCAATCTGCATAGCCATCTGCTGGCCATTCAATTTGCATGCCACAAATTGAGAGTGGACTTTTCACTTACCTCAGTTCACAATTTATCTGGTATAAATCTCGAGGAACAGTCATTAATGTTCTGTCAGCACTTTTTACCACTTTTGCTCAACGTTATCTTTAGTTATGCATCTTCATAGTTGACCCAAATGGTCTCCATCATCAACGGTCGCCATTCCATCCTGAAATCATCTGAACCAGTCCTAAACACACTTTCTGCTCCCAGCTCGTGTTCTGTACAGTTGCGTAAACATGCGACAGCATGCTTCTCCATCACCAGCTTTAACAATGTTACAAAACTTGATATCTATGCAGCAGTCTATTGCAATTTGATATGCATGTTCAGTTCCAAAAGCAGGCATGACCTGGAAGGGTACAATGACTGAGGGATTAATAAGGCCCAAGGATATCACCTTAGATTGCAATATAATTACTTCACTCTTAGCCAGTTTTCCTACTCAAAAGGCAGCATCTTTGGATTCTTTAAGTATGCATATAATACATAAACTGACAAAAAAGTTATACTAGTAAGAATAATGGAAGGAGTAAAGATAGCCTCTTGCATGATATTGATAAGACATAAACGAGACTGTAAATGTTGCTGAGTTTTTGGCAATGGAGGAGGGGAAAGAGTGGCAAGTCAGATTACCCAGATTAGTTTCATGGGTGAGAGAGGGGTGGAGGAAATGGAAGTAGTTACCCATAATACTCAGAACTATTGAAAATCTGTGTTGGTTAATCACCAAACACAATAATACTACCCTTTTACAAGGGTGGTTTGTTAAGTCTGGTAAACTTCCATGAAACAATGGAACATTTTTGTTGCACCTTCTTGGTTGGTAAGCTCATTATTCCAAGGATCACATAAAGAATTTGAACAATATACTGTACAGAAAACCATTAAAAAATCCATGATGTGGTAATGCAAGATGACCAAATAAAAATTCATGAGATGGCTGAGACTGTGGGCATCTCAACTGGGCAAGTGCATAATATCATGCATGGAGAATCAGCTATGAAGAAGTTGTGTGCAAGGTTGATGCCGCAACTGCTTACAGTCAACCAAAAGCACATATTGCACATTTTAAAACAATGTCCGGTTATGTTTAATTGCAACCTGCAAGACATTTTGCATTGGTCTGTGACAGTCGAAGAAATCTGGATCCACCATTACACACAGCAGTCAAAGCAATGAATCAAGGATGGTGAAAGTGCACTGAAAAAGCCAAAGACCATTTTATAAGCAGGTAATGTGATGGCCACTGTTTTTGGGATCCCCACAGAATAATCACCATAGATTACCCGGAAAAAGGCAGACCTATAACTGGACCCTATTACGCTTCATTGTCAGATAATCTGAGACTTGCATTGGCTGAAAAACGACCACAGTTGGGAAAAAAAAGATCAGTGCTCTTCCACTATGATAATGCACCATCATACACATCAGCAATAACAATGGCAAAAGTACATGAACTGTGCTTTGAATTGGTTCCTTATCCAACCCACTCACCAGACTTATCCCCAAGTGACCTCTTCCTGTTCTCTAACTTGAAACTTTGCTTGCTCAGAAGAAATTTTCATCTAATGTAGATGTGATATTTGCAATCAAAGAATATTTTTCAGAGTTTGACATGACCTATTTTTCTGATGGGCTGAAAAGCTTCGGATCATTGGACTAAGTGTACATCTCTCAGAAGAGACTATGTTGAGAAGTTTGGTGAGTTGTTTACACGACAAACATTTTTTCTTGCTTTTTTACCAAACTTACTGAACCACCCTTGTATAATACATATCTGCTATGCACTGGCATGTACTTAAGAGAGAGAACTGTTAGTATGAGATTTGTAATTTTTAGATATATATGAATACTTTCTATGCCCTCATTTTAATAGACCAACTTTAAAAAAAAAAAAGGCCTTACTGAAGGTTTATTACTACAGAAAGATTTTGGAATCCACAGCCATCTTGCATTTTCAATTTCAAGGAGAGTTACAGCAAAATTAAAATAGTTTAGAGTTTTCATGACAAATGGTTCTGACTAGTCAATATAGATCATATGTTCTGGCTTGCTTCAAACTAATACTGAACTGATATGTCTGTCTGCATGATGAGGCAGGATGCAAATTTGGTTTGCGGAAATAATAACTTTCTTTTCTGGTGGGGAGGGAAAGAGACAGCTGCCATGCCTTTACTGAGTACTGCTTTGCACGATGCTCTGCTTCAGAGATTTTTTTTTACCCTTGGCCTTATTCCACTTACCCATGAGGTCAGCATGTTAATCTGGATTTGGCAATGTTAGTGGTAGAGGATGGCAGCCCTTCCTATTTCCACCCCTTTCCCCCACCCAGGACAGAATTTGTGTACTCCATCTGTCTGCATGTAGTGTTATCCCACTTGAAAGTGTGAGAATGTATTTTAAATGTCTGTGAATCGTGTAACTAATTTGGGACATTGGCACTAACCCAATATACACCTAGCTGGATGTGTGAAACTGCCTAAAAACCAATCCAGGCTGGCCAGCACTGGT
Organism: Schistocerca nitens; assembly: GCF_023898315.1. Lineage (NCBI taxonomy): Eukaryota > Metazoa > Arthropoda > Insecta > Orthoptera > Acrididae > Schistocerca > Schistocerca nitens. Next base: position 187,569,169 of record NC_064623.1, read on the forward strand.
CCTCATTGCTAATCCACCAGGCAGATTCGATCTGGGGATGGCACGGCTCCCCGAATCCTGGAAGCGACACGAAACATTATATAACAAATAAACAGCTATGGCGTGTCACACTCATGTGAAATCACAAATATAATGTGGACCCACTCAGTCAGGCAACCATGAACATGTATAAGAGTATTTATTTCAATATTCTTGTTGGCCAACCATTGCTCTTTCTTCCATATCTTTACGGTGGGTATGCTGTGCACACTTCTTCTCTCCCAAGATAACAGCAGCCATTGTCACAGGACTGCAACATGCATATTGGTCTGACAAACACTCCTATCCTATCTTGACCGGCCCTGTAAATCATCCAATCTCAATCCAACAGAAAATGTCTGGGACCATTTGGAATAGTGGATTAAATGCAGCAATTAATATTACCGAAATCTGTTGGCTCTGTGGAATTTAAGCGTTACTGTCTTTAGCTGGATGTGGCACACATGAAGAAGCTTGTGGACTCACTTCTTCAAAAAACGGAGCCCATTGTCAAAGAAGGAGGTGGCATTATGCAATATTGCACAATTTATTCTGTGGTGACTACTGTTTTCCCCATTGCGCTTATTGTTTCCGTGTGTTTACACATTGATACTCTGTTGTCTACTAATAGTTCTGTACAGTGATTTTGACTGATGTTCCCTAGCCAACAAATAAACAAATCTTTTCTCTTCTTGTAAAGTCTTCCGCCAAGCTTATCTGTGAGTTGCAATCAGTGTGAAGTGCAGCTAACAATGAGTTTTGGCTGATGTGTGTTGATAGATGATCCCATGTTATTCTTACTGTTTTAAGTTACCTTCTGACATATTAGACATAATTGTAGGATCCGATGAGGCTGTCTCTGGAGTAGTCGGATCTGATAATGCTGCCTTTGGAGTAATCAAATTGCTTATCAATAAAGTAATGAAACAGTGTGCTGAGGCAGTGTTCTCAAGTCCTCAACTAAAACTACATTCAACTGACCACTGTCGAAAACTCTGCTTCAATTCAATTTACTTGATGCTGTGTGTTGTTTCTGTACATATATCTTCATGTATAACTGCATGTAGCCATTTGTAATACAATGAAATGGAATGAAAAATTTGTAAGTCACTCTTGGATGACCCCTGTTTTTGCCACTGGAGGGCAGCACTAGTCGACAAATGAAAGCAACTGGCAGTTAACTATTGACATGTCAAGAACAGGAAGGAAGGAAGATTAGGATTTAACATCTGTCAATATCAAGATCATTGGAGATGGAGCACAAACTTGGATTATTTTAAAGGATGGGGAAGGAAATCTGCTGTGCCCTTTGAAAGGAATCATCAATGCATTTGTCTGAAGTGATTTATGAAATTCACACAAAACATAAATCTGGATGGCTGGATGCAGATTTGAACCATTGTCCACCCAACTGTGACTGCAGTGTGTTAACTAATACAACAGATGAGAGAGGTCAAGAATAGTGTGGAACTTCTTGAGAGAGAAGAAGTGACTGTGACTCTGTGTGTGTGTGTGTGTGTGTGTGTGTGTGTGACAAGAACCGTGCAAGTGTAGAGGATGATTTATTGTGTTAAATTTCATAAGCTGGCATATAACACTGTTGTTGTTTTAGTTGTTAGTTCATTTATTTTGAGAGGATGAAAGAAGTTCAATTCAGTTTTCATGAAAAGGCAATTGAAACTAAATTTGTGGGTGTGAAGTAAAATTGACGTTGATCATAAATAATTGTCAGGCACTATTCCCATTTCTGGTGTTTTATTTACAGGGTTTAAATACAATGTGATTGAACTAACAGTAGAAACATCTTATATCAAAGCGATTTTCCAAATATTTACTTTTAAACACCCCACAAAAACCTAATTGGATAGATGTGGAGTAGTCAATAATTACAAAATTAGTGACAAAAATCAACAACTGCACATCTTGATTATTTAGGTTAATGGTTTCAGTTGTGTGGTGCCTCATTTTGTGTTTTGGAGGGAATATTTTACAAATGGAAATTTCCAAATAAGACTGATTTATTGTCAGTTATCTATAGGAATACTGACTAACTTTGCAGTGGTGAAAGTTGGTTTATGGTGTATAATGTACTTCTATTGAATCATTTTATTGCTAAATGCCAAGTATTTCATTACAACATGCTACAATTTACATATCGATCCATTCTCCATATTATTTGACTCTCCTTGTCTTAACATAAAATCTGTCATCAGTTCAGAAAAATATTCTTTCTGTGGTAACAAATAAATTGAAAAAGCAACAACATACACACCTGTCAGAAAAAGGCACAGTACATCCTCTAGCACTACAAGTCTTCCCCGACAGCCTCGCCACAAGTAGAAGCTCCTTGAACCAATGCTTGTTAGGTTGCAGTGAGAAAGCTGTCAGCAGTAGTTCACGTTTCACAAGCCATTGAGTATTGAAGAGCTTGGCCAATCTACCAAACACTGATGCGAGAATTGGATTTATGGTCATCTCCTGCTTGTCAGTTGTCCCCGCAGACTTGCTGTCCATCCTTCTATTCAGCTCCAGCTTGAGGCCCATCAAGTACAGCTCAAGACAAATACTTCTGTATTCTGGGCAGAACTGCACACAGATGGGGCAGAATGTTACATTATTATTTTATTGTTTGAAGGAACACTACGTTCAAAATCTATGACTCTGCAGGTGCTGAGTAGTTTAAATAGGTGCAAAATATGTGAAACATCAATAAATAATGTCAGAAATGATATTTATAATGAAGGAGACTACAATATTATCAATATTTATTAAATAAAGCATAATTTGTGTGTCAGATGATGACCAATTCTGACAAATAGGAATTTCACGCTTGCTGAAACAACACAAATCATTTCATAGCTGTCTACCATGAGGAACGGACACTGCCAAACTGTGGCCAAGAACAAAGTAGACCATCCTGTGGCACAACATGCCGTTGAACCCAGCATGCTTGATTTCAATGGCTGCTTCACTTCCCGAGCCATCTGGATCCTCCCGTCCACCACCAGCTTTCCTGGACTGCACATATGGGAGTGCTCCTTACAACACATTTTCTGCTCCCAAAATTGTCCCAGCCTCAGTCTACAGTAACATACTGCCCAACAGTTTCCATGCCCTCTGTCCTCCCACCTTTTATATGTGCTGCCCTCTGCCAACAAAACCACCCATATTTCCCCACTCTTCTCCTTTTTCGCTCCACTCCCTGCTCCACGGCCTCCCAACACTGCAGCTGTTGGCAGTCTAGTACCTGCACATTATGCCAGACAGCACTCTTCTCTCCGTACACTGCTATCCCTTCCCCTTACCCACCCTCTCAAGATTGCTCCTTCCATTCCACATGACAATTTTATTCTCGTCTGAGGTGTTGGAGATGACAGCCAAGTGCGTGTGAGGTGTGCTTGCTTGTGTGAATGAACATGTGTTGGTTTCTCTTACTTTTTCTGACAAAAACTTTGGCCAAAAGCTAATGTGTATGTGTCAGCTTTGCTTTGCACATTCAGACCCCTCTATCAGATGTACATCTACATCTACATCTACATTTATACTCTGCAAGCCACCCAACGGTGTGTGGCGGAGTGCACTTTACGTGCCACTGTCATTACCTCCCTTTCCTGTTCCAGTCGGGTATGGTTTGTGGGAAGAACGACTGCTGGAAAGCCTCCGTGCGCACTCAAATCTCTCTAATTTTACATTCATGATCTCCTCGGGAGGTATAAGTAGGGGGAAGCAATATATTTGATACCTCATCCAGAAACGCATCCTCTCGAAACCTGGACAGCAAGCTACACCGCGATGCAGAGCGCGTATCTTGCAGAGTCTGCCACTTGAGTTTGCTAAACATCTCTCTGTAATGCTATCACGCTTACCAAATAACCCTGTGACAAAACACGCTGCTCTTCTTTGGATCTTCTCTATCTCCTCTGTCAACCCGACCTGGTACGGATCCCACACTGATGAGCAATACTCAAGTATAGGTCGAACGAGTGTATTGTAAGCCACCTCCTTTGTTGATGGACTACATTTCCTAAGAACTCTCCCAATGAATCTCAACCTCGCACCCGCCCTACCAACAATTAATTTTATATGATCATTCCACTCCAAATTGTTTTGTACGCATACACCCAGATATTTTACAGAAGTAGCTGCTACCAGTGTTTGTTCTGCTATCATGTCATCATACAATAAAGGATCCTTCTTTCTATGTATTCACAATACATTACATTCGTCTATGTGCCTATCCGCTGCAGATCTTCCTGCATTTCGCTGAAATTTTCTTCTCTGTATACTACAGCATCATCCGCGACAAGCCGCATGGAACTTCCGACACTATCTACTAGGTCATTTATATATATTGTGAAAAAATTTGGTCCCATAACACTCCCCTGTGGCACACCGGAGGTTACTTTAACGTCTGTCGACGTCTCTCCATTGAGAACAACATGCTGTGTTCTGTTTGCTAAAAACTCTTCAATCCAGCCACACAGCTGGTCTGATATTCCGTAGGCTCTTACTCTGTTTATCAGGCGACAGTGCGGAACGCCTTCCAGAAGTCAAGGAAAATGGCATCTACCTGGGAGCCTGTATCTAATATTTTCTGGGTCTCATGAATAAATAAAGTGAGTTGGGTCTCGCATGATCGCTCTTTCTAGAATCCATGTTGATTCCTACAGAGTAGATTCTGGGTTTCCAGAAATGACATGATATGCGAGCAAAAAACATGTTCTAAAATTCTACAACAGATGGATGTCAGAGATATAGGCATATAGTTTTGTGAATTGCTCGATGACCCTTCCTGAAAACTGGAACTACCTGTGCTCTTTTCCAATCATTTGGAACCTTCAGTTCCTCTAGAGACTTGCGGTACACGGCTATTAGAAGGGGGAGGGGGGGGGGGCAAGTTCTTTTGCATACTCTGTGTAGAATTGAATTGGTATCCCGTCAGGTCCAGTGGACTTTCCTCTGTTGAGTGATTTCAGTTGCTTTTGTATTCCTTGGACACTTATTTCGATGTCAGCCATTTTTTCGTTCATGTGAGGATTTAGAGAAGAAACTGCAGTGTGGTCTTCCTCTGTGAAACAGCTTTGGAAAAAGGTGTTTAGTATTTCAGCTTTATGCGTGTCATCCTCTGTTTCAACACCATTATCATCCCAGAGTGTCTGGATATGCTGTTTCGATCCACTTACTGTTTTAAATAAGACCAGAACTTCCTAGAATTTTCTGTCAAGTCGGTACATAGAATTTTACTTTCAAATTGACTGAACGCTTCACGCATAGCCCTCCTTACGCTAACTTTGACATCGTTTAGCTTCTGTTTGTCTGAGAGGTTTTGGCTGCGTTTACACTTCGAGTGAAGCTCTCTTTGCTTTCGCAATAGTTTCCTAACTTTGATGTTGAACCACGGTGGGTTTTTCCCGCCCCTCACAGTTTCACTTGGCACATACCTGTATAAAACGCATTTTACAATTGCCTTGAACTTTTTCCATAAACACTCAACATTTTCAGTGTCAGAACAGAAATTTTCGTTTTGATCTGTTAGGTAGTCTGAAATCTACCTCCTATTACTGTTGCTAAACAGATACCTTCCTCCATTTTTAATATTCCTATTTACTTCCATATTCAGGGATGCTGCAATGGCCTTATGATCACCGATTCCCTGTTCTGCGCAAACAGAGTCGAAAAGTTCAGGTCTGTTTGTTATCAGTAGGTTCAAGATGTTATCTCCATGAGTCAGTTCTCTGTTTAATTGCTTGAGGTAATTTTCGGATAGTGCACTCAGTATAATGTCACTCAATGCTCTGTCCCTACCACCTGTCCTAAACACCTGAGTGTCCCAGTCTATATCTAGTAAATTGAAAACTCCACCTAAGACTACAACATGCTGAGCAAATTTATGTGAAACGTATTCCAGATTTTCTCTCAGTTGTTCTGTCACTAATGCTGCTGCGTCGGGAAGTCAGTAAAATGAGCCAATTATTAACCTAGCTCGGTTGTTGAGTATAACCTCCACCCATAATAATTCACAGGAACTATCCACTTCTATTTCGCTATAGGATAAACTACTACTAACAGCGACAAACACGTCACCACCGGTTGCATGCAATCTATCCTTTCTAAACACTGTATCTGCCTTTGTAAAAATTTCGGCAGAATTTATCTGTGGCTTCAGTGCTTTCTATCAGCACTTGAAGTTCTGGTACTTTACCAATGCAGCTTCGACTGTTTACAACTACAATACCAATTGCTGCTTGGTCCCCGCATGTCCTGACTTTTCCCCGCACCCTTTGAGGCTGTTGCCCTTTCTGTACTTACCCGAGGCCATCTAACCTAAAAAACTGCCCAGTCCATAAAGAGATGGTAGTACATTTCATACACTTTTATTCATTCTAAGCGAAAGGAATCATGTCTTATGGGATGCAATTAAAAGAAAAAAAAATACTCTCTTCAAAAACTAGCCCTGAGAATAATACATAACGTTTATAACCAAAAACCATGCAGAAAGTATTGTTGAGGTATTTTCTTACATTACTAAATATGTGAAGATTAGTGGAAGCCAATGCAATGAAAAAAAAACAAGATTTTTACCAAACAATTCCCCAACATGATTTAATTAATTGCTTCTCTATTGACTTCAAACCCGAACTGACCATTTTATTTAAGAGATTAATAGAAATAATGAATTGCACAAAACACCTCTTTTTCACATTCTAATCTGATTAAACCTTATTTAATACACAGGTTTGTTTGATTCTTGGAAGAGTGTGGCAGATATGCTGAAAGAACTGAAGTAGCAAGTAGCTGAAAACTGATACAAACGATCCTACGAAAGTCTACTTAGAAAGTTTCAAGAACCAACTTTAAGTAATGAATCTAGAAAAGCACTACAACCCCCTATGTATCACTTACAAAATTAGACTAATTACAGCATGCATAGACGCTATCATTCTTCCCATGCACTGTATGGGAATGGAATGCATACTAGTTGCAATATCTGGTACAATGGGCAGTACCCTCTGCCATGCAATTCACAGTGGTTTGCAGAGTATAGAGGTAAGAGGGTTGTTCAAAACGTATCCAACCTTACTATTTGTTGTTGAAATCAACAAACGTATCTAGGTGTGCACACACTCTATGTTTGTAGACATATGTAGTGCGCATACCTGATTTTTTTCATGATTGTGGTAATAACCAGTCACTGGCTAGCCATTGACAAGTGAATACATGTAACTGTTAGTCATTACATGCCAATTTTATGCCAAAGTTGCCAAAAAATGATCAGAAGCAACTTCATTCAGTGATGGAACAGGACATGCTGGAAAGTAATCCCAAATTTCTTAGGCCTACTACAGTGTTCACTAGTGATGAGTCCTGTGTTTATGAGTATGACTCAGAAACAAAGTTCCAGTCATTGCAATGGAAGCATCCATCTTCCCCGAGACCCTAAAGAGCGAGGCAAATCTGCAGTAATGTGAAAGCCCTGCTAACTGTCTTTTTTTGGCTCCAATAGTGTGGTCCATCACAAGTAAACCCAGAAGGTACAAATGTCAATAACAAGTACTAACAAGAAGTTCTGGGTCACCTTCATTAAACAGTGAGACACAAACAGCCAGACCTGTGGGCAACAGGAAGTTGGAACCCTCATCACAATAATGCACCAGCTAATCGTTTTCAATTAATTCAGAACTTTTTGGTCAAACATCAAACGCAATGGTTTGTCATCCTCCCCATTCCCCTGACCTATCACCAAGTGACTCCTGGCTTTTCCCTAAACTGAGGAAGACTCTGAAAGGGACCAGATTTCAGAACAGGGAAGATATTCGATGGAGCAGCTATGCAACATACTACAAGAAGTTTTCTAGTGATGCTTCCAGCAGTGACAGCAGCATTATGGGAAGTATATAGAAGCTGAATGGCACTACTCTGAAGCTGACTAGTGTCAAACAATTGTATGTCAATAATGACTGATTTTATAAACAAAAGTCAGGTACTTATTGAACTCTCTCACAGAAGTACACACTTCTGCGTAATTTTGATGAAATATATCATTCAAGCAATCTATGGAACATGTAACTAACTAATTAAATGCATGTGATACCTGATACCACCAACAGCTTCCAACAAGAACCAACAATGTAATGTCAGACATTAAATTACTTGTAAATGATTACTGTGACAGACAGATAAGAAGTCAGGCTCTCCATTCCAGAACACCCCTGCAAACAGAAGAGCTGTGCATGAAAGCATGCGCTCCATTCATTGTCAGTTATTTCACACAACATGAATGTTGTTTATACTAGACTTTGGCAGAGTCTAAAGTCTCTGCTAGTTGTTGCGGTCTTCAGTCTGAAGATAAAGTTTGTTGCACTTCTTTACCCTAGTCTTTACCATGCAAGCCTCTTCATCTCTGTACAAGTAATCAATATACATTGATTTGAACCTACTTACTGCAGTCAAACAGAAAATAAAAGCAAAGTAATGTCGGATGTTATAAACAGTGGGAGCTGCTGTGTAACAGCGCAAGAGCATGTAAACTCCCTAACTTTCAGCACCTTGCGGATTTATTGGTTATTTTTCTTTGCCTGCTGTTACATGTAACATAGATGCTGCAATCTGAAAGATACGGCACTTAAATCTACTGCACTAATGCTACTCTAGACCTTGAGAAACTTGGCATCAGGGTTGTGGGCACATCTTTAGCAGTGACCGTTATAAGGAACTTTTGTGCATGCACAACTCATGTGATGTAATTGCCGTATGGGGCAAATACATACGGATTCAATAAACAAGGTATATGGTTCACGATGTGCATATGAGCACCTGCCACTCAACTAGAAGTTTATGTCAGTGCCACGAGGTGCTAGCACAGTAGCACACTGTGACAAATTTTTATCCTCATCCGGTCAGCATAAATCCTGCTACATGATAGCACACTCCTCATAAATGCTAATTCACTCACTATATACTGTAGTAAAATTAGAGCAAACATCAGTATACGTTAAAGCTGTACTAACAGTACAGCTGAGTTATAGTATGTAACCCATTTGAGGCGCTGAAAATCATAGGGACCCAAAGCACATCACCATCGATCATGAGATTGTAACATTTATTCATGTTTCTGAAATCTGTTGATTTTACGGTGGATCAGGTTTATCTGTGCTAAAGGCACGAAAAATTGTATCACTGATTTCTCTGATATTTACTTAAATGTGGGATCAATGGCAGTGTGCTTTAGGCCCTTATGGATAACAGTGCCTTATTTGTATCCTAGTCAAGTGATCATGTTGGTAGATATTACTACTTCATTTAATCATTTCCACAAACAGCACTTTGTGCTTGGAGATGGCTCTTTATTGTGCTGGAATCGGCTTTTGTGTGCAGTGTAAACATGAACTATGTTGAATCTAATCAGTAAAGCTGTGAGAAAGGTTTGTGCATCATGCTTCGGTAGCTCAGTTGGTAGAGCACTTGCCCATGAAAGGCAAAGGCCCCAAGTTTGAGTGTCGGTCTGTCATACAGTTTCAATCTGCCAACGAGTTTCATATCAGCACACACTTCGATGCAGAGTGAAAATCTCATTCTGGGAACAGAAAAGTAAATTACCAGGAAAAGTTAGCGGCAAAGGAACTAGGACCTAACAGATCCTTTCACTGAGAGTTTGATGAAATCAAATAACTGTGACTACAGGTAAACATTTAATAAAAAAGTATACAGCTAGCACAAGTTGTTGTGTGGGTGCAGTGAAAGAATATCTGATATTCAGCCCAGAAGTAAATTTGTGAACTAATACACCTGTTAGGAATATTGTACACTTGTCTGAGAAAATAGAAAGGTACAAAAACTCCCACTTACACAAAAATGCAAAGAGGAGAGTTGCTAAAGCATACACATGATGGTGTTATTGCCCTAAACTGTTCTTAATTATATATTATTTTTTTGGTCATCAGTCTACTGACTAGTTTGATGCGGCCTGCCACGAATTCCTTTCCTGTGCTAACCTCTTCATCTCAAAGTAGCACTTACAACCTACGTCCTCAATTATTTGCTTGACGTATTTCAATCTCTGTCTTCCTCTACAGTTTTTGCCCTCTACAGCTCCCTCTAGTACCATGGAAGTCATTCCCTCATGTCTTAGAAGATGTCCTATCATCCTGTCCCTTCTCCTTATCAGTGTTTTCCACATATTCCTTTCCTCTCTGATTCTGCGTAGAACCTCCTCATTCCTTACCTTATCAGTCCACCTAATTTTCAACATTCGTCTATAGCACCACATCTCAAATGCTTCGATTCTCTTCTCTTCCGGTTTTCCCACAGTCCATGTTTCACTACCATACTGTAGTAACACTGTTCACGTTTACGTCGCACTTCACTTAGCGTAGACCGGGACTGTGTCCTAGGCATGCCCGATGTTGACTGACTGGGCACGGCCCGTGCTGCTGGAGTTGTTGTTGTTGTTCTTGTTGTTACGCCGGCAGAGGTCGCGTCCGAATTCTCGCGTGCCCTCTGGTGGACGGGACTCTACTTGCGGCAACTACCGCCCGTGACGCGCCGTGCCAATGTGCGCCTCCCGCGATCTTTCTGGTGGCTACTACACATACAATGCTGTACTCCAGACGTACATCCTCAGAAATTTCTTCCTCAAATTAAGGCCGGTATTTGATATTAGTAGACTTTTCTTGGCCAGAAATGCCTTTTTTGCCATAGCGAGTCTGCTTTTGATGTCCTACCTGCTCCGTCCGTCATTGGTTATTTTACTGCCTAGGTAGCAGAATTCCTTAACTTCATTGACTTCGTGACCATCAATCCTGAAGTTAAGTTTCTCGCTGTTCTCATTCCTACTACTTCTCATTACCTTCGTCTTTCTCTGATTTACTCTCAAACCATACTGTGTACTCATTAGACTGTTCATTCCGTTCAGCAGATCATTTAATTCTTCTTCACTTTCACTCAGGATAGCAATGTCATCAGCGAATCGTATCATTGACATCCTTTCACCTTTTATTTTAATTCCACTCCTGAACCTTTCTTTTATTTCCATCATTGCTTCCTCGATGTACAGATTGAAGAGTACGGGCGAAAGGCTACAGCCTTGTCTTACACCCTTCTTAATACGAGCACTTCGTTCTCGATCGTCCACTCTTATTATTCCCTCTTGGTTGTTGTACATATTGTATATGACCCGTCTCTCTATAGCTTACCCCTACTTTTTTCAGAATCTCGAACAGCTTGCACCATTTTATATTGTCTAACGCTTTTTCCAGGTCGACAAATCCTATGAAAGTGTCTTGATTTTTCTTTAGCCTTGCTTCCATTATTAGCCATAACGTCAGAGTTGCCTCTCTCGTCCCTTTACTTTTTCTGAAGCCAAACTGATCGTCACCTAGCGCATTCTCAATTTTCTTTTCCATTCTTCTGCATATTATTCTTGTAAGCAGCTTCGATGCATGAGCTGTTAAGCTGATTGTGTGATAATTCTCGCACTTGTCAGCTCTTGCCGTCTTCGGAATTGTGTGGATGATGCTTTTCCGAAAGTCAGATGGTATGTCGCCAGACTCATATATTCTACACACCAACGTGAATAGTCATTTTGTTGCCACTTCCCCCAATGATCTTAGAAATTCTGATGGAATTTTATCGATCCCTTCTGCCTTATTTGACCGTAGGTCCTCCAAAGCTCTTTTAAATTCCAATTCTAATACTGGATCCCCTATCTCTTCTAAATCGACTCCTGTTTCTTCTTCTATCACATCAGACAAATCTTCACCCTCATAGAGGCTTTCAATGTATTCTTTCCACCTATCTGCTCTCTCCTCTGCATTTAACAGTGGAATTCCCGTTGCACTCTTAATGTTACCACCGTTGCTTTTAATGTCACCAAAGGTTGTTTTGACTTTCCTGTATGCTGAGTCTGTCCTTCCGACAATCATATCTTTTTCGATGTCTTCACATTTTTCCTGCAGCCAATTTGTCTTAGCTTCCCTGCACTTCGTATTTACTTCATTCCTCAGCGACTTGTATTTCTGTATTCCTGATTTTCCCGGAACATGTTTGTACTTTCTCCTTTCATCAATCAACTGAAGTATTTCTTCTGTTACCCATGGTTTCTTCGCAGCTACCTTCTTTGTACCTATGTTTTCCTTCCCAACTTCTGTGATGGCCCTTTTCAGAGATGTCCATTCCTCTTCAACTGTACTGCCTACTGCGCTATTCCTTATTGCTGCATCTATAGCGTTAGAGAACTTCAAACATATCTCGTCATTCCTTAGTACTTCCGTATCCCACTTCTTTGGGTATTGATTCTTCCTGACTAATGTCTTGAACTTCAGCCTATTCTTCATCACTACTATATTGTGATCTGAGTCTATATCTGCTCCTGGGTACGCCTTACAATCCAGTATCTGATTTCGGAATCTCTGTCTGACCATGATGTAATCTAATTGAAATCTTCCCGTATCTCCCGGCCTTTTCCAAGTATACCTCCTCCTCTTGTGATTCTTGAACAGAGTATTCGCTATTACTAGCTGAAACTTGTTACAGAACTCAATTAGTCTTTCTTCTCTTTCATTCCTTGTCCCAAGCCCATATTCTCCTGTAACCTTTTCTTCTACTCCTTCCCCTACAACTGCATTCCAGTCGCCCATGACTATTAGATTTTCATCCCCATTTACATACTGCATTACCCTTTCAATATCCTCATACATTTTCTCTATCTGTTCATCTTCAGCTTGCGACGTCGGCATGTATACCTGAACTATTGTTGTCGGTGTTGGTCTGCTGTCGATTCTGATTAGAACAACCCGGTCACTGAACTGTTCACAGTAATACACCCTCTGCCCTACCTTCCTATTCATAACGAATCCTACACCTGTTATACCATTTTCTGCTGCTGTTGATACTACCCGATACTCATCTGACCAGAAATCCTTGTCTTCCTTCCACTTCACTTCACTGACCCCTACTGTATCTAGATTGAGCCTTTGCATTTCCCTTTTCAGATTTTCTAGTTTCCCTACCACGTTCAAGCTTCTGACATTCCACGCCCCGACTCGTAGAACGTTATCCTTTCGTTGATTATTCAATCTTTTTCTCATGGTAACCTCCCCCTTGGCAGTCCCCTCCCGGAGATCCAAATGGGGGACTATTCCGGAATCTTTTGCCAATGGAGAGATCATCATGACACTTCTTCAATTACAGGCCACATGTCCTGTGGATACACGTTACATGTCTTTAATGCAGTGGTTTCCATTGCCTTCTGCATCCTCATGTCGTTGATCATTGCTGATTCTTCCGCCTTTAGGGGCAATTTCCCACCCCTAGGACAAGAGAGTGCCCTGAACCTCTATCCGCTCCTCCGCCCTCTTTGACAAGGCGATTGGCAGAATGAGGCTGACTTCTTATGCCGGAAGTCTTCAGCCGCCAGTGCTGATTATTTATCAAAATTTAGGCAGTGGCGGGGATCGAACCCGGGACCGAAGACGTTTTGATTATGAATCAAAGACGCTACCCCTAGACCACGCCCCACAAATATTATTATATACAAAACAACAAAATTCCAATTTTGTCTGATAAGTTATACATCTTCTTCCTCTTAGTATTATTATATTGTCTGATAAGTTACGCATCTTCTTCTTCTTATATTATTATTATTATTATTATTATTTCTCAGACGTTATATCTGGTTAAAAATGGAAAGTGACGCGAACCTTGATCAAGCGTGACTTCCTTTTAATTGTACGGTATATGTTACATTGCATTTAGGAACTTTTGGGTAATTGAACAAGTATCAATAATTACAGATTTCTGTAGTTGTATATATAAGTTTGGATGTAGCTGTATTGCTTTGATGTACTGGTGGATATTGTGTGGTATGACTCCTGTAGTTGATAGTATATTCGGTATAATGTCAACTTTATCCTGAGGCCACATGTCCTTGACTTCCTCAGCCAGTTGGATGTATTTTTCAATTTTTTCTCCTGTTTTCTTCTGTATATTTGTTGTATTGGGTATGGATATTTTGATTTGTTGTGTTAATTTCTTCTTTTTATTGGTGAGTATGATGTCAGGTTTGTTATGTGGTGTTGTTTTATCTGTTATAATGGTTCTGTTCTAGTATAATTTGTATTCATCATTCTCCAGTACATTTTGTGGTGCATACTTGTATGTGGGAACGTATTGTTTTATTAGCTTATGTTGTATGGCAAGTTGTTGATGTATTATTTTTGCTACATTGTCATGTCTTCTGGGGCATTCTGTATTTGCTAGTATTGTACATCAGCTTGTGAAGTGATCTACTGTTTCTTCTTGTTGTTTGAAAAGTCTGCATTTATCTGTTGTGGTATTGGGATCTTTAATAATATGCTTGCTGTAATATCTGGTGTTTATTGTTTGATCCTGTATTGCAATCATGAATCCTTCCATCTCACTGTATATATTGCCTTTCCTTAGCCATGTGTTGGATGCGTCTTGATCGATGTGTGGTTGTGTTAGATGATACGGGTGCTTGCCATGTAGTGTTTTCTTTTCCCAATTTACTTTCTTCGTATCTGTTGATGTTATGTGAACTAAAGGGTTGTAGAAGTGGTTATAAAATTGTAGTGGTGTAGCCGATGTGTATATATATGAGTGATTGGTTTGTGTATTTTGCTAGTTTCTGCTCGTTCTAAAGAATTTTCTTAAATTGTCTACCTGTCCATTCCTTCCCTCTTTCCTGATGAGGCAACAGTTTGTTGCGAAAGCTTGAATTCTGTGTGTATGTTTGTGTTTGTTTGTGTGTCTGTCGACCTGCCAGCACTTTCATTTGGTAAGTCACATCATCTTTGTTTTTAGATATGTCCATAATGTAGGTTTTTTATGTCGATAAATCCCCTTCCTCCTTCCTTTCTGCTTAATGTGAATCTTTCTGTTGCTTAATGTATGTGATGTATTCTATATTTGTGGCATTGTGATTGTGTAAGTGTATTGAGTGCTTCTAGGTCTGTGTTACTCCATTTCACTACTCCAAATGAGTAGGTCAATGTTGGTATAGCATAGGTATTTATAGCTTTTGTCTTGTTTCTTGCTGTTAATTCTGTTTTCAGTATTTTTGTTAGTCTTTGTCTATATTTTTCTTTTAGTTCTTCTTTAATATTTGTATTATCTATTCCTATTTTTTGTCCGTATCGTAGATATTTATAGGCATCTGTTTATTCCAACGCTTCTTTGCAGTCGCTTTGGTTATCCAATATGTAATCTTCTTGTTTAGTGTGTTTTCCCTTGACTATGCTATTTTTCTTACATTTGTCTGTTCCAAAAGCCATATTTATATCATTGCTGAATACTTCTGTTATCTTTAGTAATTGGTTGAGTTGTTGATTTGTAGCTGCCAGTAGTTTTAGATCATCCATGTATAGCAAATGTGTGATTTTGTGTTGGTATGTTCCAGTAATATTGTAGCCATAATTTGTATTATTTAGCATGTTGGATAGTGGGTTCAGAGCAAGGCAGAACCAGAAAGGACTTAATGAATCTCCTTGATATATTCCACACTTAATCTGTATTGGCTGTGATGTGATATTATTTGAATTTGTTTGGATATTAAGTGTGGTTTTCCAATTTTTCATTACTATGTTAAGGAACTGTATCAATTTAGGATCTACTTTGTATATTTCCAATATTTGTAGTAACCATGAGTGGGGTACACTATCAAATACTTTTTGGTAATCAATGTATGCGTCGTGTAGCGACCTTTGTTTAGTTTTAGCTTGGTATGTCACCTCTGCATCTATTATCAGTTGCTCTTTACATCCTCGTGCTCCTTTGCAACAGCCTTTTTGTTCCTCATTTATAATTTTGTTCTGTGTTGTATGTGTCATTAATTTCTGTTTAATGACTGAAGTTAATATTTTTAATATTGTTGGTAGGCGTGTTATGGGGCGATATTTAGCTGGGTTTGCTGTGTCTGCTTGATCTTTAGGTTTCAGGTAAGTTATTCCATGTGTAAGTGTATCAGGGAATGTGTATGCAATGTAGCTGTTAAATAATTTAGTTAGATGTGAATGTGTTGAGGTGAACTTCTTTAGCCAGAAATTTGCTATTTTATCATTTCCAGGGGCTTTCCAATTGTGCGTAGAATTAATTGCTCAGGTGACTTCATGTTGCAAAATTATCACTTCAGGCATTTGTGGTATCATCTTGTATGAGTCTGTTTCTGCTTGTATCCAACGTGCGTGTCTGTTATGTTGTACCGGGTTTGCCCGTATGTTGCTCCAGAAGTCTTCCATGTCTGTTATGTTTGGTGCATTGTCTATTTTGATGTGTGTGTTATCTATTGTCTGGTAAAATTTCTTTTGGTTTGTGTTGAATGTTTGATTTTGTTTCCTTCTATTTTCACTTTTTTTGTATCTTCTAAGTCATTTGGCCAATGCTTGTAATTTCTGCTTCTTTTCATCTAATTGCTCTATCGCTTCTTGTTGTGAGATGTTACCTAATCTTTTTCGTTTTTTGTCTGATATTTCATTTCTTATAAATTGTGTTAGCTGTCCAATGTCTTTTCTCAGTTTTTCTATTCTGATCTGTAGCCTGTGTTGCCATGCTGGTTTTGTGGGTTTCTTCTGTGTCGTGGTTGGTTCTGATCTCTGCCTAGTGTGTATATTTAGTGTAGTGAGTGCTCCTATATAAATCAGTAGTTGTAACTCTTCCATAGTTGTATTTTCATTTATTTTGTTGTGTATGATTGTGTTGATAGTTGTTGTTGTTTCGACTTGTGGGTTATTTGGTGGTCTATGCAAGAATGGTCTAATGTCTGTATTTGTGTCTTTGTATTCTATATATGTCAGCTGAAATTTTTCTTCTATATCTAACATGTGTGTCACTTCATGTTCTATTTGTGCTTGTTCTGGTGGCTGTCTTAAGATTTCGTTTTCCTCTGATTACTTAATTGATGGGTGGTGTTCTTTGTTTGTTTGCTCTGGGATGTTTGAGTCCATTATTATTATTATCATTATTATTACTGTTGTTTTTATTATTACCAGTGGCTGTAGTTTTATAAACTTTCTGATGAGCATAACTGTTATACAGCAGTTGCTATTAATTTCACACACTCAAATTTTCCTGAATCTAAAAAAATTGTGAATACCCAGAATGTATACTCACAAGCTGCCACTGGCTATAAAACAAGAAATTGGCAGACACAAGTATAATAACATACAGATAAAAATGGCATGGAATAATAAAAAGTCCTCATGAATCAGTAAATTTTGCAGATGATTATTTCTCTGCAATTGCAGCAAAGCCACAACAAAATCTTCCTAAAACACATGTAGTACAAACGTAGACTTACACAGTAAGCACAATGATGATGTTTCCCACAACATAGCTTGAAGTCAGAAAGACAACAAAACAATTAAAAAGTAAGTGTCAACAGGCATAGATGAGGTTCCTGTCATTGTTCTGAAGGCATGCATAGATAACATACAAGCCCAATTAACAAACACAGTCAATGAGTCCTTTAGGTCAGATTTTTTTCCAAAGTACCTAAAGCACGCACAAGTTGTACCATTACCAAAGAAAAGTAATACAGAAAGCATTGGAAACCATGGGTCAATTTCCCCAAAGTCTTATTTCACAAAAATAAGAGACTAGTGACTTACATGAATAAACACAACCTTTTTAAGAAAGTCCAGTTTGGTTCCCAAAGTAGGAGTACAATATTGGCCATTGCAGAGTTAAGTGGTACTTGAAGCTCTTTACAAGGATGACTGTGTTACAGACATATTCTTGGACTTGTCCAAGGCTTTTAATGGTTTTGACCATCAAATATTATTAAGCAAGCAAGAAGTGCTAGATGTAAGAGGACTAGTGAAAGAGTGGTTCCAGTATTACCTGGAACACAGGGTGCAAAAGGGAGATGATAAATTTCTTGTAAAACAATAATCAGACAAGAAACATATACATTTGTGTTCCTAAGGCTAGTGTACTGGATCCAATTTTACATCTAACACACATCAATGATTTTCCATACAGTGTAAGACATGGAGAAAAAGATCTCTCTGCTGATGACAGAAATGTCACAGTCACTGATAAAACACCAGAACTTCTATTAGAGAAAACAAAGTAAACCCTCAAGGATGTTAATGGTTGGGCAGAATGTAATGAATTGACAATGAACATAAAAAAATATGCACTTTAGTGTAAAGAGGGGAAACAACTATGTCATATTAGGCATAGATGATAAACCTACAGATTGTGTAACGAGCACAAAGTTGTAAGGATGAACATTGATTGTTGGCTAGCATGGAATGAGCACACAAAGCTACTGGAAGAAGAATTTCATCAGCATGTTATGTGCTTATGGTTTTAGCATCAGTCTGTAACTGCCCATGTCTTGTGAAGACATATTACGCCTATGTGCACTCAATTTGTAGTTATAGGAGTCCTTTCAGAAAATCAAAAGCAGGAAACATGAGCACAGTTTTAATATTGCATAAAATGACCACAACTAGATGTAGTAGTCAGGCTCATTATAAAGTACTCATTGTAAAGAACTTACCCCACACCAAGCGAGCACATCTACCAATCTATGGTGCATATAAGAAAAACAATACTAAGTATTTCACTAATAGTTCTATACGTAATCATGGAATAAGAGCCATTTTGATCTTACAGTTACCAAGGAAAAACAAATGAAAAACACAAAAGTGCATTTTCTACCAGGGAATAAAACTGTATTACATTTGCCAAAGGAAATCAAAAAGATTACTAAACCACCTTTGTTTAAAATAACAGGTAAAACATTCTTCAAAAGCAATGCATACTGTGCAATTAGAGACTACTTACAGGAAACAGCATAGTAATGAAAGGGAATAATTACAACACCCTGACACATTTCAATATGTGATCATGGTTTACCATTTTCACATGGAAATCATGTGTCAAGATGTAAAATGCATGCCTGTAATGTCTTGTCATTCTTCCAAGAGCAATATTTCACTCATCTTAGGGGGATGCTGACTTGATTTTCACATGGACTGTGGAGCATAGTTGAATATGTGCAGCGTGGAATCTGTTTTCTGAACAGACCAGAGTTGGTGCAACAGTCACAGCAGCATCTTCACAGTCCAGGAGTCTCCAGTGAGTGTCCTTAGTGAGAGGAACAATGCTATGTTTTATATGTATTTGTAGTCACAAACAATGTGCATTCAGTAGTGTTCTGAGCACTCTGCTGTGAATGTCATACCCAATGCAAGCATTGTAGCAAGTTGTTTAGTGAATTTTTATCCCAATTGTTGCGAGTTGTCATGGCTGACAATGGCGGTAAGCAACAAATTCTACACAAGCATGTGAGAGTGGATACACACTTTCATCAAGCACAAAGCACGTGTATGCGCATAGCACAACTATTGCTTGGAACCGGCAATAATGCACCCCCCCCCCCCCCCCCCCCGCCACCAATGTCATGGCCTGTGTGAACCACCATCTCTCGTTGAGCAGATTATAGGAGTATTGAAACAAACTGTACATTGTACAACCAGGGACCAACAGAATGGAGCAGTGCAGCTATTAGGTCACTAACCTATTATTCAGGAGGATGAAGTTGCTCTGTCTGGCCATCCTGGTTTGGGTTTTCCTTGGTTTTCCTAAATAACTTACGCAAATGCCATTATGGGTTTCTAATCTATCTAATCAGAGTTTCCTTGTGATACAAAGTGTATATCTCATTTATCTTTTCTTGCTGTTACATGGTCTGATCTTCATAGACTGCAAAAATGTAGCTTTCCTTGTTAGTGCTGCCAGAGAAACGCTAGGAAGATGGAACAAAAAGTGTGAGGAAAGCAACCAAAGAAATTAACTGTAGCAGAACACATTCTCAAATGTACACACATCAGTTGTCCCCTCATGTCTCAACGATGTCCTATCACCCTGTGCCTTCTCCTTATCAGTGTTTTCCACATATTCCTTTCCTCTCCGATTCTGCACAGAACCTCCTCATTCCTTACCTTATCAGTCCACTTGATTTTCAACATTCGTCTGTAGCACCACATCTCGAATTCTTTGATTCTCTTCTGTTCCGGTTTTCCCACAGTCCATGATTCACTACATACAATACTGTATACTCCAGATGTATATTCTCAGAAATTTCTTCCTCAAATTAAGGGCGATATTTGATATTAGTAGACTTCTCCTGGCCAGGAATTTCCTTTTTGCCATTGCTAGTCTGCTTTTGATGTACTCCTTGCTTCATCCCTCACTAGTTATTTTACTGCCTAGGTAGCAGAATTCCTTAACTTCATCTACTTCATTACTATCGATCCTGATATTAAGTTTCTTGCTGTTCTCAATTCTACTACTTCTCATTACCTTCGTCTTTCTTCAATTTACTCTCAATCCACTCTCTGTACTCATTAGACTGTTCATTTGGTTCAGCTGATCATATAATTCTTCCTCACTTTCACCCAGGATAGCAATGTCATCAGCGTATCATATCACTGATACCCTTTCACCTTGAATTTTAATTCCACTCTTGAACTTTTCTTTTTATTTCCCTCATTGCTTCTTCGATGTACAGACAGAGAAGTAGGAGCAAGAGACTACATCCCTGTCTTACACCCTTTATAATCTGAGCACTAAGTTTTTCCGCTCCCGGGATTGGAATGACTCCTTACCCTCTACCTTAAAACCCACACCCTTTCGTCTTTCCCTCTCCTTCCCTCTTTCCTGATGAAGCAACCGTGGGTTGTGAAAGTTGAATTTTGTGTGTGTGTTTGTGTTATTTGTGTGTCTATCAACATACCAACACTTTCATTTGGTAAGTTACATCATCTTTGTTTTTAGATATATTTTTCCCACGTGGAAAATAAATATATATATATATCAAATGAAAGTGCTGGCAGGTCGACAGACACAAACAAACACAAACATACACACAAAATTCAAGCTTTCGCAACAAAACTGTTGCCTCATCAGGAAAGAGGGAAGGAGAGGGAAAGACGAAAGGATGTGGGTTTTAAGGGAGAGGGTAAGGAGTCATTCCAATCCCGGGAGCGGAAAGACTTACCTTAGGGGGAAAAAAGGACGGGTATACACTCGCACACACACACATATCCATCCACACATATACAGACACAAGCAGACATATTTAAAGACAAAGAGTTTGGGCAGAGATGTCAGTTGAGGCAGAAGTACAGAGGCAAAGATGTTGTTGATTGACAGGTGAGGTATGAGTGGCGGCAACTTGAAATTAGCGGAGATTGAGGCCTGGTGGATAACGGGAAGAGAGGATATATTGAAGAGCAAGTTCCCATCTCCGGAGTTCGGATAGGTTGGTGTTAGTGGGAAGTATCCAGATAACCCGGACGGTGTAACACTGTGTCAAGATGTGCTGGCAGTGCACCAAGGCATGTTTAGCCACAGGGTGATCCTCATTACCAACAAACACTGTCTGCCTGTGTCCATTCATGCGAATGGACAGTTTGTTGCTGGTCATTCCCACATAGAATGCGTCACAGTGTAGGCGGGTCAGTTGGTAGATCACGTGGGTGCTTTCACACGTGGCTCTGCCTTTGATCGTGTACACCTTCCGGGTTACAGGACTGGAGTAGGTGGTGGTGGGAGGGTGCATGGGACAGGTTTTACACCGGGGGCGGTTACAAGGGTAGGAGCCAGAGGGTAGGGAAGGTGGTTTGGGGATTTCATAGGGATGAACTAAGAGGTTACGAAGGTTAGGTGGACGGCAGAAAGACACTCTTGGTGGAGTGGGGAGGATTTCATGAAGGATGGATCTCATTTCAGGGCAGGATTTGAGGAAGTCGTATCCCTGCTGGAGAG
This sequence comes from Schistocerca nitens, assembly GCF_023898315.1. Taxonomy (NCBI): domain Eukaryota; kingdom Metazoa; phylum Arthropoda; class Insecta; order Orthoptera; family Acrididae; genus Schistocerca; species Schistocerca nitens. The sequence goes on from NC_064623.1 coordinate 187,590,982, forward strand.
CCACATTCAGAATCTGATCCAGTCCCGGAAAGTATCCTGTCACAAGTGGGGCACGTTTGTGGTTCTTCTGTGGGAGGTTCTGGGTTTGAGAGGATGAGGAAGTGGCTCTGGTTATTTGCTTCTGTACCAGGTCGGGAGGGTAGTTGCGGGATGCGAAAGCTGTTGTCAGGTTGTTGGTGTAATGCTTCAGGGATTCCGGACTGGAGCAGATTCGTTTGCCACGAAGACCTAGGCTGTAGGGAAGGGACCGTTTGATGTGGAATGGATGGCAGCTGTCGTAATGGAGGTACTGTTGCTTGTTGGTGGGTTTGATGTGGACGGACGTGTGAAGCTGGCCATTGGACAGGTGGAGGTCAACATCAAGGAAAGTGGCATGGGATTTGGAGTAGGACCAGGTGAATCTGATGGAACCAAAGCAGTTGAGATTGGAGAGGAAATTCTGGAGTTCTTCTTCACTGTAAGTCCAGATCATGAAGATGTCATCAATAAATCTGTGCCAAACTTTGGGTTGGCAGGCCTGGGTAACCAAGAAGGCTTCCTCTAAGCGACCCATGAATAGGTTGGCGTACGAAGGGGCCATCCTGGTACCCAATCCGTTACCCCCAGAAACCATCCTTGTAACCATTGATGCCACTTCCTTATACACAAATATCCCGCACATCCAGGGCCTCGCTGCTATGGAGCACTTCCTTTCACGCCGATCACCTGCCACCCTACCTAAAACCTCTTTCCTCATTACCTTAGCCAGCTTCATCCTGACCCACAACTTCTTCACTTTTGAAGACCAGATATACCAACAATTAAAGGGAACAGCCATGGGTACCAGGATGGCCCCTTCGTACGCCAACCTATTCATGGGTCACTTAGAGGAAGCCTTCTTGGTTACCCAGGCCTGCCAACCCAAAGTTTGGTACAGATTTATAGATGACATCTTCATGATCTGGACTCACAGTGAAGAAGAACTCCAGAATTTCCTCTCCAATCTCAACTCCTTTGGTTCCATCAGATTCACCTGGTCCTACTCCAAATCCCATGCCACTTTCCTTGATGTTGACCTCCACCTGTCCAATGGCCAGCTTCACACGTCCGTCCACATCAAACCCACCAACAAGCAACAGTACCTCCATTACGACAGCTGCTACCCATTCCACATCAAACGGTCCCTTCCCTACAGCCTAGGTCTTCGTGGCAAACGAATCTGCTCCAGTCCGGAATCCCTGAAGCATTACACCAACAACCTGACAACAGCTTTCGCATCCCGCAACTACCCTCCCGACCTGGTACAGAAGCAAATAACCATAGCCACTTCCTCATCCTCTCAAACCCAGAACCTCCCACAGAAGAACCACAAACGTGCCCCACTTGTGACAGGATACTTTCCGGGACTGGATCAGATTCTGAATGTGGCTCTCCAGGAGGGATACGACTTCCTCAAATCCTGCCCTGAAATTAGATCCATTCTTCATGAAATCCTCCCCACTCCACCAAGAGTGTCTTTCCGCCGTCCACCTAACCTTCGTAACCTCTTAGTTCATCCCTATGAAATCCCCAAACCACCTTCCCTACCCTCTGGCTCCTACCCTTGTAACCGCCCCCGGTGTAAAACCTGTCCCATGCACCCTCCCCGCCCGCATCTCGTGGTCGTGCGGTAGCATTCTCGCTTCCCACGCCCGGGTTCCCGGGTTCGATTCCCGGCGGGGTCAGGGATTTTCTCTGCCTCGTGATGGCTGGGTGTTGTGTGCTGTCCTTAGGTTAGTTAGGTTTAAGTAGTTCTAAGTTCTAGGGGACTTATGACCACAGCAGTTGAGTCCCATAGTGCTCAGAGCCATTTGAACCATTTTTTTGAGCACCCTCCCACCACCACCTACTCCAGTCCTGTAACCCGGAAGGTGTACACGATCAAAGGCAGAGCCACGTGTGAAAGCACCCACGTGATCTACCAACTGACCTGCCTACACTGTGACGCATTCTATGTGGGAATGACCCGCAACAAACTGTCCATTCGCATGAATGGACACAGGCAGACAGTGTTTGTTGGTAATGAGGATCACCCTGTGGCTAAACATGCCTTGGTGCACGGCCAGCACATCTTGGCACAGCGTTACACCGTCCGGGTTATCTGGATACTTCCCACTAACACCAACCTATCCGAACTCCGGAGATGGGAACTTGCTCTTCAATATATCCTCTCTTCCCATTGTCCACCAGGCCTCAATCTCCGCTAATTTCAAGTTGCCGCCACTCATACCTCACCTGTCATTCAACAACATCTTTGCCTCTGCACTTCTGCCTCGACTGACATCTCTGCCCAAACTCTTTGTCTTTAAATATGTCTGCTTGTGTCTGTATATGTGTGGATGGATATGTGTGTGTGTGCGAGTGTATACCCGTCCTTTTTTCCCCCTAAGGTAAGTCTTTCCGCTCCCGGGATTGGAATGACTCCTTACCATCTTCCTTAAAACCCACATCCTTTCGTCTTTCCCTCTCCTTCCCTCTTTCCTGATGAGGCAACAGTTTTGTTGCGAAAGCTTGAATTTTGCGTGTATGTTTGTGTGTCTATCGACGTGCCAGCGCTTTCGTTTGGTAAGTCACATCATCTTTGTTTTTAGATATATTTTTCCCACGTGGAATGTACATATATATATATATATAAGACTGCGGGTCCATCTAGTAGAGAGTGTGCGGCGACAGATTTTACTGTATTCTTCTTCTTGTCGGCAGCAGATGTTGTCATTTCCACATCTTCAATTGTTTTATATATTGTGTGTCTTGCACGACGGCGATATCTTCTGTATGGCATCTTGGGAGCGTTCAATGCAGTTGCCTGTTCGACAGCAGCAGCGCGAATGACCCGCTGCGCAGGCATTGCTCGCTTATACACGCGGCAGAGCGCGTGACCTTGATTCGGACTTAGAAGATTTCACAGTGCCAGTCACGCGTTATCCCAGACGGGCGCACTAGCCTTACTAGGTGCGCCCGTCCGGCTGAGTGCTAAGTCTGTGGCTGGCGCGCTCCCAAGATTACGTAACGCCGCCTTATCGGCGGGGTCAAAGGTCAAGCGCTCAGAGAGCTGACGTAACATGCTGTTGCATGTGTTCCAAACGTGACAGGACTGGAAAGCTTCGTCGATAGAGACATCATCGCCTACAAGACCTATCATGTTACTGAAAATGGAAATAAAGACTTTGGAAAATCAACATACATGTCACCCTCGCCCGTCTTCCTTTCTACACGTAATAGACGTAAGATATCTGTAAATGAAACTGTATTTGTTTGGTGTAAGGGGAAAGGTGTATGTGAATATGTTAAATTGGTTGGAGATTGTACATTGTATTTTCATAAATAAATTGATCTGTAGTGTAGCTGAGAACCGGACAAGGGTACATCTAGAATCTGTCGGCATAGAGTTTGCAACAGCATGTTACGTCAGCTCTCTGAGCGCTTGACCTTTGACCCCGCCGATAAGGCGGCGTTACGTCATCTTGGGAGCGTGCCAGCTGCAGACTTAGCGCTCAGCCGCAAAAAAAAAAAAAAAAAAAAAAAAAAAAAAAAAAAATATATATATATATATATATATATATATATATATATATATATATATATACGATGTGACTTACCAAATGAAAGTGCTGGCAGGTCGACAGACACACAAACAAACACAAACATACACACAAAATTCAAGCTTTCGCAACAAACTGTTGCCTCATCAGGAAAGAGAGAAGGAGAGGGAAAGACGAAAGGATGTGGGTTTTAAGGGAGAAGGTAAGGAGTCATTCCAATCCCGGGAGCGGAAAGACTTACCTTAGGGGGAAAAAAGGACGGGTATACACTCGCGCGCACACACACACACACACACACACACATATCCATCCACACATATACGTGGAATGTTTCCCTCTATTATAACTATATATATATATATGTAAAAACAAGGATGATGTGACTTACCGAACGAAAGCGCTGGCAGGTCGATAGACACACAAACAAACACAAACACACACACAAAATTCAAGCTTTCGCAACAAACTGTTGCCTCATCAGGAAAGAGGGGAAGGAGAGGGAAAGACGAAAGGATGTGGGTTTTAAGGGAGAGGGTAAGGAGTCATTCCAATCCCGGGAGTGGAAAGACTTACCTTAGGGGGAAAAAAAGACAGGTATACACTCGCACTCACACACATATCCATCCACACATATACAGACACAAGCATATATATATATATATATATATATATATATATATATATATATATATATATATATATAGAGGGAAACATTCAACGTGGGAAAAATATATTTAAAAACAGAGATGATGTAACTTAGCAAACGGAAACGTTGGTATGTTGATAGACACACAAATGAACACAAACACACACACAAAATTCGAGCTTTCGCAACCTAAGGTTGCTTCATCAGGAAAGAGGGAAGGAGAGGGAAAGACGAAAGGATGTGGGTTTTAAGGGAGAGGGTAAGGAGTCATTCCAATCCCGGGAGCGGAAAGAACTACCTTAGGGGGAGTGAAGGACAGGTATACACTCGCACTCACACACATATCCATCTGCATGAATACAGACACAAGCAGACCGATGTGAAGGCAAAGAGTTTGGGCAGAGATGTCAGTTGAGGCGGAAGTACAGAGGCAAAGATGTTGTTGAATGACAGGTGAGGTATGAGCGGCAGCAACTTGAAATTAGCAGAGGTTGAGGCCTGGTGGGTAACGGGAAGAGAGGATATATTGAAGAGCAAGTTCCCATCTCCGGAGTTCTGATAGGTTGGTGTTAGTGGGAAATATCCAGATAACCCGGACGGTGTAACACTGTGCCAAGATGTGCTGGCCATGCACCAAGACATGTTTACCCACAGGGTGATCCTCATTACCAACAAACACTGTATGCCTGTGTCCATTCATGTGAATGGACAGTTTGTTGCTGGTCATTCCCACATAGAAAGCTTCACAGTGTAGGCAGGTCAGTTGGTAAATCACGTGGGTGCTTTCACACATAGCACCTTCCGGGTTACAGGACTGGAGTAGGTGGTGGTGCGAGGGTGCATGGGACAGGTTTTACGCCGGGGGCGGTTACAAGGGTAGGAGCCAGAGGGTAGCACATCTTGGCACAGTATTACACCGTCCGGGTTATCTGGATACTTCCCACTAACACCAACCTATCAGAACTCTGGCACAACTTGACTAGAAGAAGGGATCGTTTGGTAGGACATGTTCGGAGGCATCAAGGGATCACCAATTTAGTATTGGAGGGCAGCGTGGAGGATAAAAATCATAGAGGGAGACCAACAGATGAATACACTAAGCAGATTCAAAAGGATGTACATTGCAGTACGTACTGGGAGATGAAGAAGCTTGCACAGGATAGAGTAGCATGGGGAGCTGCATCAACCAGTCTCAGGACTGAAGACCACAACAACAACAACATTCCATTTCTTTGTGTATTGATTCTCCTGACTAATGTCTTAAATGTCAGCTTACTTTTCATTGCTACTATATTGTGATCTGAGTCTATATCTAATCCTGAGTACACTTTACAATCCAGTAACTGATTTCAGAATCTCCGTCTGACCGTGATGGAATCTAACTGAAATCTTCCCTTATCATCTGGCCTTTTTCAGGTATACCTCCTCCTCTTGCGATCCTTGAACAGAGTATTTGCTATTGCCAGCTGAAATTTATTACAGAACTCGATTAGTCTTCCTCTGCTCTCATTCCTTGTCCCAAGCTCATATTCTCCTGTAACCTTTTCTTCTTTTCCTTCTCCTACAACTGCATTCCAGTCCCCCATGACAGTTAGATTTTCATCTCTATTTAAGTACTGTATTACCCTTTCAATATCGTCATATACTACACTCCTGGAAATTGAAATAAGAACACCGTGAATTCATTGTCCCAGGAAGGGGAAACTTTATTGACACATTCCTGGGGTCAGATACATCACATGATCACACTGACAGAACCACAGGCACATAGACACAGGCAACACAGCATGCACAATGTCGGCACTAGTACAGTGTATATCTACCTTTCGCAGCAATGCAGGCTGCTATTCTCCCATGGAGACGATCGTAGAGATGCTGGATGTAGTCCTGTGGAACGGCTTGCCATGCCATTTCCACCTGGCGCCTCAATTGGACCAGCATTCGTGCAGACCGCGTGAGACGACGCTTCATCCAGTCCCAAACATGCTCAATGGGGGACAGATCTGGAGATCTTGCCGGCCAGGGTAGTTGACTTACACCTTCTAGAGCATGTTGGGTGGCATGGGATACATGCGGACGTGCATTGTCCTGTTGGAACAGCAAGTTCCCTTGCCGGTCTAGGAATGGTAGAACGATGGGTTCGATGACGGTTTGGATGTACCGTGCACTATTGAGTGTCCCCTCGATGATCACCAGTGGTGTACGGCCAGTGTAGGAGATCGCTCCCCACACCATGATGCCGGGTGTTGGCCCTGTGTGCCTCGGTCGTATGCAGTCCTGATTGTGGCGCTCACCTGCACGGTGCCAAACACGCATACGACCATCATTGGCACCAAGGCAGAAGCGACTCTCATCGCTGAAGACGACACGTCTCCATTCGTCCCTCCATTCACGCCTGTCGCGACACCACTGGAGGCGGGCTGCACGATGTTGGGGCGTGAGCGGAAGATGGCCTAACGGTGTGTGGGACCGTAGCCCAGCTTCATGGAGACGGTTGCGAATGGTCCTCGCCGATACCCCAGGAGCAACAGTGTCCCTAATTTGCTGGGAAGTGGCGGTGCAATCCCCTACGGCACTGCGTAGGATCCTACGGTCTTGGCATGCATCCGTGCGTCGCTGCGGTCCGGTCCCAGGTCGACGGGCACGTGCACCTTCCGCCGACCACTGGCGACAACATCGATGTACTGTGGAGACCTCACGCCCCACGTGTTGAGCAATTCGGCGGTACATCCACCCGGCCTCCCGCATGCCCACTATACGCCCTCGCTCAAATTCCGTCAACTGCACATACGGTTCACGTCCACGCTGTCGCGGCATGCTACCAGTGTTAAAGACTGCGATGGAGCTCCGTATGCCATGGCAAACTGGCTGACACTGACGGCAGCGGTGCACAAATGCTGCGCAGCTAGCGCCATTCGACGGCCAACACCGCGGTTCCTGGTGTGTCCGCTGTGCCGTGCGTGTGATCATTGCTTGTACAGCCCTCTCGCAGTGTCCGTAGCAAGTATGGTGGGTCTGACACACCGGTGTCAATGTGTTTTTTTTTTCCATTTCCAGGAGTGTATTTGTGTCTCTTCATCTTCAGCTTGCATTGTCGGCATGTATACCTAACTATCAGTTTTAGTTTGCTGTCGATTCCGATAAGAACAACATATCACTGAACTGTTCACAGTAGCACACTCTTTGCCTTAACTGCCTAATCATAACAAATCCCACTCCTGTTATACCATTTTCTGCTACAGTTGATATTACCCTATACTCATTTGACCAGAAAGCCTTGTCTTCTTTCCAATTCACTTCACTGACCACCACTATATCTAGTTTGAGCCTTTGCATTTCCCTTTTCAGATTTTCTAGTTTCCCTACCACATTCAAGAATTTTATGAAACAGAAAAAAGTGTAAATTATGACAGCATGGGATCTTGCAATGACACTATCACAAAAAAACAAGCCACAAAGTTTACATTTTTCAAGACTCTGGAATGGCATAACATCTTTTGTGGGCTATAGACAAAGCCAGTGTTCAAATTTGAACCTCCAGTTTCTATGAAGACTGGGAGAGAAAGAAGGATATGGAACTGGTGTCAATAATTTGACAGAACTTAAGTGAGCCAAAACATCTGAAGAAGGGGTCTTGAACTGATACCAGAATATTTTGCCAATACACTCTTCCTCAAGCTTCAGTGCTGCTGACATCTACATACATACTGTGCAGATCACTGTGAAGTGCATGGAAAAGGGTATCTAGCGTGGTGCCACACATCACTGTTTCTTCCCATTCCAATTCCTTGTGGAATGTGGGAAGAATTACTCCTTAAATGCCTTCATGTATGCTTTAATTAGTCTAACCCTCACTTCACAACTCCTAAACCTAGTGATGCACAGGGGACTGTAGAATATTTCTAGATTCTTCAATTAATACTGGTTCTCAAAATTTTGTAAGTAGGCTTTCATGGGATAATTTGCATCTATCTTAAAGAGTCTGCCATATCAGGCTTTTCAGCATTTCTGTGACAGTGTGAATCAAACAAACCTGTGACCATTCGTACGACTGGCTTATAGAACTCTTGTTCACCAATGAAAAGAAACAGTATTAAACTAAATAGAAAAAGTAAAAAAGCTTAAATGGTACTCTGATGAACTTGCTAGTATCCGGGAAAAGATGCTTTCATGTACAAAACACATAAAAACAAGGCAAATGTGGGCCGGCCAGAACAAAATGATACTTATTATAAAGACTACCTGATATGTAAAAAACATTACAAAGCCAAACTTAAACTTGACAAACAAGCTGCCTATGAAAATTACATAGAAGGAGCCCCAAATAAATGCAAGGCTGCTTGGGATATTATAAAACAAGAACATTTCTCTCCCCAAACACAAGATGCTCTACTTGACCCAGAAGAGCTCAATAAATATTTTACAACTACAGTAAATGAATTAAAATAAAAAATTAAACAGTCAGACATACTAGCAATTGATATACTTGATGATCAGCTACCTAAAATGCATGAATTTCACTGGCACCCTGTCACACCCAAAGATACAATAAATATTGTTACAAAATTTTCAAACTTGAAAAGCATGGACTACTACTGGCTATCTAACTACACAATAAAAAGGACAATACACATCATTTGCAAACCACTTGCTTTTATTATGAATAAATGCATAGAAGTTGGAGTTTTCCCTGATCAGCTCAAAATTTCCGAAGTTATACCTACATAAAAAACGGGAAAAACACCTCCCTGAAAACTATAGACCAGTGTCTATTGTACTGATCTTTTCCAAAATATTTGAGGCAATTTTCCAGGAACCGCTAAGCAACTATTTTGAAAAGTATGACCTTCTCTGTAATGGAGAGCACGGTTTTTGACAAGGGAAAAATACCACCTCTGTAGTCCTTGAAATGGTTAATCAGACATCAACAGCATTCGAAAATAAACAGTCTCACTTGAACTTTGTGATCTGAGTAAGGCATTTGATTATACCCCCTTCAACATCCTAGTAGCCAAATTATTATGGTATAAATAATAAAGAGTTAGAAATAATCAACTCTTATCTACATAACAGGAGACAATGTGTGTCATTTCAAAACAGACACTCATCTATGAACAATGTCACATCTGGTGTACCTCAGGGCTCTGTTCTTCTTCATTGTTGTTTTATTCTCCATGATTTGCCATCTTATGTTGGGTCTGAGTCAGTTATCTGCTATGCGGATGATACAACCTTAATCAGCACAGATAGAGATTTATCAAAGCTACACCAGAAATCACAGGACACTCTCACCTTAACACTAAACTGGTTCTCGGCTAACAAACTTAAATGTAATCCAAAGAAAACTTAGCATCTGCAGTTGGGACTGGCTAAGGAGGTAGAACCAAAATCTGTAAAACTGCTTGGAATACACATTGATTCCAAACTTAACTGGCAACCCCATATCAACCAGGACTGCAAAAAGTTATCTAGGGGGTCCTATCTCATCTGGAAACTGTCTGATCTAGTGAGTAACAAATATCTCAGAATAGCTTACTTTGGACTTTTTCAGTCTCATATATCTTATGGGCTGTTACTATGGGGCCACTCATGTCATGTCAGTGATGTACAACTGATGCAGAAAAAGGTGCTACAAATAATGTGCAAGGTTGGTCCAAGGGAACACTACCATCCAACAGTGATAAATCTTTATATTTATGCATCACTGATATATGCTAAACAAAACAGAACAAAATTTAACACTAGACAGAACATAAACTTACATGACACCAGAAACAAAGAGAGTATTGACATTCCAGGCAACTCTCACAAAGTGAACTGTTTGAAATTATTTAACAAAATTCCACACACTGCACTCAATACACCTTTCAATAATTTTAAAAGTAAACTTCACAAATGGTTAATAGACAATCCATACTAAAGTCTTACAGAATTCTTCAATACTTGGAAAATAGAAATTGAGTTTTAAGTATGTTATTGCAATACTGTACAATTGATTAATGTAGAATAAATAATTTGTACTTATAATGTAAATACTAATTAATGTAGTAATGTATCTTGACATTATTGTAATGCCTACTTCACTGCATGTGGTCAATGGCAAATAAAGAATCAGAATCAGAACCACCCTTCTTTGTATACATCCAATATCCCGTGTTAATTTCAATTTCATATGGATCCCACATACTTGATCAATATTGTAAGAGAAGCACACTAGTGACTAGTATGTAGTCTCCCTTATAGAACAACTGCATTTTCTCAGTATTCTGCCAATGAAATATGCCATTTCATATCCCTAAAAACTATTAGACCTACATATTTGTATGAAATCACTGATTCTAATTGTGAATCACTGAGTTTGCAGTAATAGGATATTACTTTTCTTGAATCTGTGTAGTGCATTATTTTAAATTTCTGGACAAACAACTTGCAAGACTTTGTAATCTTTGAAATATTACAGGGATCTGAATATTTCTGCAGCTTTTTTCTGACAGTGCTTTTGTAGTGGTACCACTTTGCATTACCACGGAAACTTTCTCTCTCTCTCTCTCTCTCTCTCTCTGTGTGTGTGTGTGTGGGGGGGGGGGGGGCTGTGTGTGTGTGTTTGGGTACGAAATTGTGATGTTTGTGTGAGTAGTTGTTTTTCACAGAAATGCTGATGACTCGGGACCTGTGAGGCATGCAAATCAAGCTTTGAACAATTCCATAATTAGAAGCGTGTGTGGGTTTTTCATTCAGGTAACACTTACAACAAACACAAACAGCACAAGATTATCAGGAAATAAAAATAGCTGTATTACAGGCAATGCAAGCATTGGCAACTGTAGCAGAAATGTCTCTTGCACCAAGTGAGTTTGTGGCTTTTCTACCATTTAATGAATAACATGAAGAGTGGGACACTACTGCCAGTGACTGCAATTATATTTTTAAGCCTCTCAAATTTCAAATAGAAGACAAAAATGTCATCTGCTTGTGCAGAAATCACAAACTTCATCATCTAAAACAAAAAATAGAGAAAATAATTAATCCAGTGGAACCTGAGTTTCCTATGATATTTTCTCTATTGCGAGAATATTCTTTGACAAACATGTATTATTGTGGACAGGTCAGAATTTTGGCAACAGAAAAACGGACTCCACAATTATATGCAGACGGGGATAGCAAAAAACGTGGATTAAATGTTTGTGGGCAGCATTATGTTACCTTCATCAGATCCATCTCTGATGAAGGTAAAGGAAGTAGATGTAGCCTTTGAAACTGCCCACACAGCCAAGAGTACTTTTATGATGGAACAAGATGTTGCGGTAGTCATCTGCCCAGCATTGGTCATACAGTACATCACGCAGCTCCAGTGGAGTTCTCACTCGCTCCACGGCCTGAACAATTTCATATACAACTGTGCCAGCAGCATTTGTCCCATCAGCAGCACAGACATTGCCAGCCCGTAAACACAATTCCCTTCACCAAACACGCAGCCTGTGCTCATATCGGCACACAGCATGCCACAGCTGTGGCAAAAAAGGACACTTTCAAGTGTATGTTGTTGTTGTTGTTGTTGTGGTCTTCAGTCCTGAGACTGGTTTGATGCAGCTCTCCATGCTACTCTATCCTGTGCAAGCTTCTTCATCTCCCAGTACCTACTGCAACCTACATCCTTCTGAATCTGCTTAGTGTATTCATCTCTTGGTCTCCCTCTATGATTTTTACCCTCCATGCTGCCCTCCAGTACTAAATTGGTGATCCCTTGATGCCTCAGAACATGTCCTACCAACCGATCCCTTCTTCTAGTCAAGTTGTGCCACAAACTTCTCTTCTCCCCAATCCTATTCAATACCTCCTCATTAGTTACGTGATCTACCCACCTTATCTTCAGCATTCTTCTGTAGCACCACATTTCGAAAGCTTCTATTCTCTTCTTGTCCAAACTGGTTATCATCCATGTTTCACTTCCATACATGGCTACACTCCATACAAATACTTTCAGAAACGACTTCCTGACACTTAAATCTATACTTGATGTTAACAAATTTCTCTTCTTCAGAAACAATTTCCTTGCCATTGCCAGTCTACATTTTATATCCTCTCTACTTCGACCATCATCAGTTATTTTACTCCCTAAATAGCAAAACTCCTTTACTACTTTAAGTGTCTCATTTCCTAATCTAATCCCCTCAGCATCACCCGATTTAATTTGACTACATTCCATTATCCTCGTTTGGCTTTTGTTGATGTTCATCTTATATCCTCCTTTCAAGACACTGTCCATTCCGTTCAACTGCTCTTCCAAGTACTTTGCTGTCTCTGACAGAATTACAATGTCATCGGCGAACCTCAAAGTTTTTACTTCTTCTCCATGAATTTTAATACCTACTCCGAATTTTTCTTTTGTTTCCTTTACTGCTTGCTCAATATACAGATTGAATAACATCGGGGAGAGGCTACAACCCTGTCTCACTCCTTTCCCAACCACTGCTTCCCTTTCATGCCCCTCGACTCTTATAACTGCCATCTGGTTTCTGTACAAATTGTAAATAGCCTTTCGCTCCCTGTATTTTACCCCTGCCACCTTCAGAATTTGAAAGAGAGTATTCCAGTTAATGTTGTCAAAAGCTTTATCTAAGTCTACAAATGCTAGAAACGTAGGTTTGCCTTTTTTTTATCTTTCCTCTAAGATAAGTCATAAGGTTAGTATTGCCTCACGTGTTCCAACATTTCTACGGAATCCAAACTGATCTTCCCCGAGGTCCGCTTCTACCAGTTTTTCCATTCGTCTGTAAAGAATTCGCGTTAGTATTTTGCAGCTGTGATTCACTTCCATACAAATACAAATACTTTCAGAAACGACTTCCTGACACTTAAATCAATACTCGATATTAACAAAATTCTCTTCTTCAGAAACGCTTTCCTTGCCATTGCCAGTCTACATTTTATATCCTCTCTACTTTGACCATCATCAGTTATTTTGCTCCCCAAATAGCAAAACTCCTTTACTACTGTAAGTGTCTCATTTCCTAATCTAATTCCCACAGCATCACCCAACTTAATTTGACTACATTCCATTATCCTTGTTTTTCTTTTGTTGATGTTCATCTTATACCCTCCTTTCAAGACACTGTCCATTCCATTCAACTGCTCTTCCAAGTCCTTTGCTGTCTCTGACAGAATTACAATGTCATCGGTGAACCTCAAAGCTTTTATTTCTTCTCCATGGATTTTAATACCTACTCCGAACTTTTCTTTTGTTTCCTTTACTGCTTGCTCAATATATAGATTAAATAGCATCGGGGAGAGGCTACAACCCTGTCTCACTGCCTTCCCAACCACTGCTTCCCTTTCATGTCCCTCGACTTTTATAACTGCCATCTGCTTTCTGTACAAATTGTAAATAGCCTTTCGCTTCCTGTATTTTACTCCTGCCACCTTCAGAATTTGAAAGAGTGTATGTTTTAGTAGTTCTAATGCAGATATGTCCCAACCTATGGCAGTATACCAACTGAGTAATAAATCTACTGAAGTGCAGATGTCTCATGACAAAATCAACCAAATGTACTTATATGCAGCCCGCCAAACACCCTGTGAAACTACTTCTGGACACTAATGCTTCTGTGTCCTTGTTAAATCAATCTAATCATTTAAATTTATGGGCACTGCCCTTGCAAACAGCAAAAGAAAAACCTGTGGACCTACAGAAACCATCATGTGTACTGCTAGGAAAATTTTCAGTTTTACTTACTTACGACAAGTCATTCGTGCAGTAAATTTTCTTCTGGTAGCTGATACCAAAGCTGACAATTTTTTGGAAAAGACTCTTTTCATGCTTTTAGATTTGTGAAACAGCAAAAGGACTAAAATACAGCCTATGCGATGGAACTTAAGTGAACCAAAATACCAGATGATGGTGTCTTCATCTGACAGCAGAATATGCCAGTTCAATATTTATATATGATTAAATACCCACTTAATATAATAGAGGGAAAGATTCCACGTGGGAAAAATATATCTAAAAACAAAGATGATGTGACTTACCGAACGAAAGCGCTGGCAGGTCGATAGACACACAAACAAACACAAACACACACACAAAATTCAAGCTTTCGCAACAAACTGTTAAAGACTAAGACTTTAAATATGTCTGCTTGTGTCTGTATATATATGTGTGTGTGTGTGTGTGTGTGTGTGTGTGTGTGTGTGTGTGTGTGTGTGTGTGTGTGTGTGTGTGTGTGTGCGGGCGCGCGCGCGCGTGTGCGAGTGTATACCCGTCCTTTTTTCCCCCTAAGGTAAGTCTTTCCGCTCCCGGGATTGGAATGACTCCTTACCCTCTCCCTTAAAACCCACATCCTTTCGTCTTTCCCTCTCCTTCCCTCTTTCCTGATGAGACAACAGTTTGTTGCGAAAGCTTGAATTTTGTGTGTATGTTTGTGTTTGTTTGTGTGTCTATCGACCTGCCAGTGCTTTCGTTTGGTAAGTCACATCATCTTTGTTTTTAGATATAAATACCCACTTATTCGTGCTTCAAGTTTCAGCGGCACTGACTTAATATATTTTCCAAACCATCTTAACTTTTAATTGGATATTCCTAGACAGAATAATACGTAAATAGTCTCGCAGCTGTTGTGCATGTTAGGGTGTCTGAATGGTTGTGTGGGTGTGTTTTTTCACTGGAGAAAGAGCAGAAGCTCAAAAGCTGGGGCAAAGAATCTTTTCTGTTGCATGTTTCTATGCAATACACATCAGCAGCTGTAGGTGAGTGTTTGCCTTATCTTAATTTTACACTACATTTAATTGAAAAATGGATACTAATAAAGACTCAAATCTTGTGCAACAGAAATATCTTAATGGAGAATTTTTACTCACTTTCATCCGAGAAAGTCTGTTAGCAAGAACAAATATGTGTACAGGCTGGCTTTCAGCACTGGCCAACATTTTAGCTCGTTCTGCGAGGGCACTCACCCTCCTGTTTAGTGCTTTGTTGCAAGGAGCTGGACCCCTGTGGCCCAGAGCGAGTTCCCATCCCACCATTTTCAGCATGGGAAGCTGTCGTCCCATTCTGCCTTGTGAGAGGGCAATGCCAGCAAACACTTCACTTGCGTGAAAGTCTACTGTGCTTGCCTAGAGAGAAAGAAAGGTTGGTCATCTGGTACAGTTTCTTTAATAAGTAGTAAAGTACCTATAATTACATCTGGAAAGAAGACTTATCATTTTACACAGTGGAGTTTGTATTCAAGAAGTGTGTATTTCTCTTTTGCTCCCAATGATTCTAAAAATAGGTAGCATTGGAAGTTTATCTGTATGTGCCTAAACACATCTTCATTTCAATCACAGAAGAATATGTACTACTCTCAGTTTAAACTGTACTCAGTTATATACAATTTGCTCTTTGCCCAACTAAATCAGAACATGCCGTTTTGTGGTAGTGTCCAGAAAAAGAGGAAGTGTATCTGTCCCTTGAAATCACATATTCATCGTGTTCATGATGCTGATAAGAAATTTCTTTGCTAGCTAACAGAGCAGTTAAAGTTCCCTTGTATACGAACAAATTAAAGTTATCATGTAATGTGAGGAGGTAGGAGGATACAAAAAGGTTTACCTGTTTAACACCGAAGGGCAACTATTAATATAATACAAAAAACCCACAATATGCGTGCAGACACAATATTCTTGCCTGTCATTCAGAAATGCAAGTGTTACTTTTTCAGAAAGTTTCCATATGCACTTAATTTGCTTATTTAAGTTATTAGTCATTAATTTAAATCAAGAAACACAATATGCATGCAGGCAGCACATCCTTGTTTATCTTCAGTGAAATATGTGTTAGTGTGCACTATACATTTTAATTTGGCTTTAGCGGGAATTGAAATCGGTTAATATTAATCTGTGTCTTCCAACAGAGGTTGAAAGGGTGTTTTCTTGGAAAGTGCCTCCTATTCACTGCAGAAATATCTAATGTTACTAAATATCTAATGTTACTAAAATGAATGGAATTGAGGGTATATGGTTTTTGTAATTGAATCTCAGGATTATACTTGCTCCACATATTATGATGTGGGCTGTGATGAAACTGGATAGTGTGTCGCACTCAATTTAGTATACAAACTGATACAACACAAATAAAAGATTTTCTTTCAGTGGACAACACAAATATACAATTATCTATACGCAAAACTGAAATCCTAGCATAAGTAAATAATATTAAGCAGCAACTGTACAAGGAAAATTTGTTTATTAGAAAGTAAATCAATTACTCTGAAGTGACATGGCTATGTGGTCTCTTCAGATAGCACCTTTTGGCAGCAGTTTTCAGTTAGACTGTGTACAGAATGGTATTTTGTTAATCTGTACTATGCTATCCATGGTGAAATGATCTTGAAAAACCACGAGGAATAACATTTATAAAAGAACAACCAAAATGACCTATGACATTCTCATTTTAAATATGTATATGGCATGAACTTAAACACAAAACTCCTTTTTACAAACAGGAAACATTATTTAGACTACTGTGCCTGTTATGACAATTAACATGATGGGAAAAAAACTACAGATAAGTAGAAAGAGGAGGAGGAGATTAGTGTTTAACGTCCCGTTGACAATGAGGTCACTAGAGATGGAGCACAAGCTCGGATTAGGGAAGGAAACTGGCTGTGCCCTTTCAAAAGAACCATCCTGGCATTTGCCTGAAACAATTTAGGGAAATCACGGAAAACCTCAATCATGATGGCCAGAGATGGGTTTGAACCGTTATCCTCCCGAATGTGAATCCAGTGTGCTAACCACTTCGCCACCTCGTTCAGTAAGTAGAAAGAGTATGCAGTGATCACAATGTGGACTTTAATATAATTTCTAACATTTCCTTTTATTTCATCTTAAGGTGTGGTAGAATTGATGACAAATCAGTTCACAAAAGCTACTTGTGACATTTGCCAGTCAATAATGTAATAATTATTCTACACAGCAAAGATAAAAAGAGGTTAAAAAAATTACCGTAGCTATTCCACATCATTCCAGGATTAGATTGTTCCTAGCAACAGACAATGATCAGCATACTTCTCATTTCCTGCTCATTATTACCACACCTAAATTTACATCTTATGGAGTCACTCTGCTACTACACTGATGGAAGTGGGCAGTGTTAACCATGAAGTATCAGTTCAATATTATCAAACTGTGTGGAGATGTTCATTACATAATAGGCATTAAATGATTATATATTATGCCTATAATCGGCATCAGATGTGACTTTCATGTATCTGAATATAGTCTTGTATTCAGTATTCATTGTTACATTGAAATACACTGCCTCTGAGTGTCATTTGGAGGACTTTCTTGGCATGCTTGAAGAAACACATGCTGCATCTTTCTTTCAGATGTTAAGTGTTTTATTTTACGACTGCAATTTCAGCAAAGAGCCATTTTCAAGCATCTACAAACCATAATACAATATAATGACAAGAATGTACTGTGGGATTATGTAAAGTGGGATTAACAGTAAGAACAATCAATTTTGTAGTTATGATATGATATTGCAATGCCTGTGCTATTCCAAATTATGAGACATTTTACTTGCAAGTCGCTTGCCTGGTGTTGGCAGATAAATATGATATTGCAGTGCCTATGTTATTCCAACTTACGATGCAATTTTCTTCAGACATACATCCATGTCTGAGGGAACAAGTAATGTATTCGCAGTTGTGAATATGGACAACCATCAGCTGTATAATGGAATAATTACATTGAAAATTCGTGCTGCACCAGGACTCAAACCTGGATTTCCTGATTATCAAAAGCAATCACCTTACCATTAGGCTATCAGAACATGATTCAAGGCCAGAGATTGTGAATATATTCGATTTATTTCATAACGGTTGTAGTAGCCGCAATGCTGTTCCCTCAAACATGCATGCACGTCTGATGGAATACTGCATCGTAATTTGGAATAACAAAGACCCTGCAATACTGCATTTCTCTGAACGGAAGTATACATACTAGATGAACAAGTACAGGTCGCATACACATGGTTGACAACATACAGACATTTTGATCTGGGTGTGAGTCATACTTGGATAGCCTAATGGCAAAGCGACCACTCACAATGAGTGGAAAATCTTGGTTCGAGTACCGTATTTACTCAAATCTAAGCCACACTCGAATCTAAGCCGCACCTGAAAAATGAGACTCGAAATCAAGGAAAAAAAAAAATTTTCCCGAATCTAAGCCGCACCTGAAATTTGAGACTCTAAATTCAAGGGGAGAGAAAAGTTTTAGGCCGCACCTCCAAATCGAAAAGAAGTTGATCCATTGTAATATGAGACACAATTTAGGTTGAATGAATGATGGTACAGCTACAGTAGTTCGGTTCGAGTCGTAAGCTTAGCAGTTAAGCTTTACCCGGTAGCCATTGCTATGTGTCAGGCAATATTTATACGGGTACCCTTCCTTTTTCACGTGCTTCGTCTGGTTTGAATTGATTGCTTATTTCTCTTTGATCTGATAAGTGCCGTTCTTTTTGCTATAGGTGTTTATGTCACTCTAAGCTGAAAATGCATTATTGTACTGTGTCATGCATTGTTTGTCACATTCTGATAATGAGTGTTTACGGCCTGTCGCCGCTCGCAGCATGACTTGCAAGAGACTGCTATTTGTTGTTACTTAAGGCCCGTCCACACGCAACGATCTGTCTGCGCAAATGTCTGCGCACATCACATCTGCGCAGACAGATCGTTGCATGTGGACAGAAGATTTGCACCAACCTGAGGTGTGTGCAAACCTGGAAGTTGGAGTTGGAGGTTTGAGCGAAACTTCTCAAATCTGTGGGTTCAAACCACATCTGCGCAGACAAGTTGGAGCGTGTGAACAGGAGATCGCCGCAAATCTGGCGCGAAACAGCTGTTTGCTCAGTCTAGTGTTTGTATTTGTGCGCATAGGGCATTAAAATGGCTGATACTCGTCAGTGTTCTCGAGAGTTTGTAAGTGAATTCATTGAAATATATAGAAACCACCCATGTTTGTGGAAGATTAAAAGTAAAGAATATAGCGACCGAGACAAAAAGACAGCAGCATACAATGCTCTAATTGAAAAATTGCGGGCAGTTGACGCCTCGTCAAACAGAGAAACGGAAAAAAAAAAATCGTTGCGAACTGGCGAAATTATTTGCGGATGGATGTCGAAACTTATAATTATCTCTTAAAGCTTGTAACCCCTCATATTATGAGAAAAAATACTTGTATGAGAAGGGCAATTTCTCCTCATGAACGGCTGGCGGTAACATTAAGATTCCTAGCAACAGGAAGGAGCTACAAGGATTTGGAATTTTCAACTGCAATATCGAAACACCCCCCCATGAACCATGGACCTTGCCGTTGGTGGGGAGGCTTGCGTGCCTCATCGATACAGATAGCCGTACCGTAGCTACAACCACAACGGAGGGGTATCTGTTGAGAGGCCAGACAAACGTGTGGTTCCTGAAGAGGGGCAGCAGCCTTTTCAGTAGCTGCAAGGGCAACAGTCTGGATGATTGATCTGGCCTTGTAACAATAACCAAAACGGCCTTGCTGTGCTGGTACTGCGAACGGCTGAAAGCAAGGGGAAACTACGGCCGTAATTTTTCCCGAGGGCATGCAGCTTTACTGTATGATTAAATGATGATGGCGTCCTCTTGGGTAAAATATTCCGGAGGTAAAATAGTCCCCCATTCGGATCTCCGGGCGGGGACTACTCAAGAGGATGTCGTTATCAGGAGAAAGAAAACTGGCGTTCTACGGATCGGAGCGTGGAATGTCAGGTCCCTTAATTGGGCAGGTAGGTTAGAAAATTTGAAAAGGGAAATGGATAGGTTAAAGTTAGATATAGTGGGAATTAGTGAAGTTCGGTGGCAGGAGGAACAAGACTTCTGGTCAGGTGACTACAGGGTTATAAACACAAAGTCAAATAGGGGTAATGCAGGAGTAGGTTTAATAATGAATAGGAAAATAGGAACGCGGGTAAGCTACTACAAACAGCTTAGTGAACGCATTATTGTGGCCAAGATAGATACGAAGCCCACACCTACTACAGTAGTACAAGTTTATATGCCAACTAGCTCTGCAGATGACGAAGAAATTGAAGAAATGTATGATGAAATAAAAGAAATTATTCAGATTGTGAAGGGAGACGAAAATTTAATAGTTATGGGTGACTGGAATTCCAGTGTAGGAAAAGGGAGAGAAGGAAACGTAGTAGGTGAATATGG
Organism: Schistocerca nitens; assembly: GCF_023898315.1. Classification (NCBI taxonomy): domain Eukaryota; kingdom Metazoa; phylum Arthropoda; class Insecta; order Orthoptera; family Acrididae; genus Schistocerca; species Schistocerca nitens. Next base: position 187,611,414 of record NC_064623.1, read on the forward strand.
ATTGGGGCTAAGAAATGAAAGAGGAAGCCGCCTGGTAGAATTTTGCACAGAGCACAATTTAATCATAGCTAACACTTGGTTTAAGAATCATGATAGAAGGTTGTATACATGGAAGAACCCTGGAGATACTAAAAGGTATCAGATTGATTATATAATGGTAAGACAGAGATTTAGGAACCAGGTTTTAAATTGTAAGACATTTCCAGGGGCAGATGTGGACTCTGACCACAATCTATTGGTTATGACCTGTAGATTAAAACTGAAGAAACTGCAAAAAGGTGGGAATTTAAGGAGATGGGACCTGGATAAACTGAAAGAACCAGAGGTTGTACAGAGTTTCAGGGAGAGCATAAGGGAACAATTGACAGGAATGGGGGAAAGAAATACAGTAGAAGAAGAATGGGTAGCTCTGAGGGATGAAGTAGTGAAGGCAGCAGAGGATCAAGTAGGTAAAAAGACGAGGACTAATAGAAATACTTGGGTAACAGAAGAAATATTGAATTTAATTGATGAAAGGAGAAAATATAAAAATGCAGTAAATGAAGCAGGCAAAAAGGAATACAAACGTCTCAAAAATGAGATCGACAGGAAGTGCAAAATGGCTAAGCAGGGATGGCTAGAGGACAAATGTAAGGATGTAGACGCTTATCTTACTAGGGGTAAGATAGATACTGCCTACAGGAAAATTAAAGAGACCTTTGGAGATAAGAGAACCACTTGTATGAACATCAAGAGCTCAGATGGAAACCCAGTTCTAAGCAAAGAAGGGAAAGCAGAAAGGTGGAAGGAGTATATAGAGGGTCTATACAAGGGCGATGTACTTGAGGACAATATTATGGAAATGGAAGAGGATGTAGATGAAGATGAAATGGGAGATACGATACTGCGTGAAGAGTTTGACAGAGCACTGAAAGACCTGAGTCGAAACAAGGCCCCCGGAGTAGACAACATTCCATTGGAACTACTGACGGCCTTGGGAGAGCCAGTCCTGACAAAACTCTACCATCTGGTGAGCAAGATGTATGAAACAGGCGAAATACCCTCAGACTTCAAGAAGAATATAATAATTTCAATCCCAAAGAAAGCAGGTGTTGACAGATGTGAGAATTACCGAACAATCAGTTTAATAAGCCACAGCTGCAAAATACTAACACGAATTCTTTACAGACGAATGGAAAAACTAGTAGAAGCCGACCTCGGGGAAGATCAGTTTGGATTCCGTAGAAATGTTGGAACACGTGAGGCAATACTAACCTTATGACTTATCTTAGAGGAAAGATAAAAAAAAGGCAAACCTACGTTTCTAGCATTTGTAGACTTAGAGAAAGCTTTTGACAACATTAACTGGAATACTCTCTTTCAAATTCTGAAGGTGGCAGGGGTAAAATACAGGGAGCGAAAGGCTATTTACAATTTGTACAGAAACCAGATGGCAGTTATAAGAGTCGAGGGGCATGAAAGGGAAGCAGTGGTTGGGAAGGGAGTAAGACAGGGTTGTAGCCTCTCCCCGATGTTATTCAATCTGTATATTGAGCAAGCAGTAAAGGAAACAAAAGAAAAATTCGGAGTAGGTATTAAAATCCATGGAGAAGAAATAAAAACTTTGAGGTTCGCCGATGACATTGTAATTCTGTCAGAGACAGCAAAGGACTTGGAAGAGCACTTGAATGGAATGGATGGTGTCTTGAAGGGAGGATATAAGATGAACATCAACAAAAGCAAAACGAGGATAATGGAATGTAGTCGAATTAAGTCGGGTGATGTTGAGGGTATTAGATTAGGAAATGAGACACTTAAAGTAGTAAAGGAGTTTTGCTATTTGGGGAGCAAAATAACTGATGATGGTCGAAGTAGAGAGGATATAAAATGTAGACTGGCAATGGCAAGGAAAGCGTTTCTGAAGAAGAGAAATTTGTTAACATCGAGTATAGATTTAAGTGTCAGGAAGTCTTTTCTGAAAGTATTTGTATGGAGTGTAGCCATGTATGGAAGTGAAACATGGACGATAAATAGTTTGGACAAGAAGAGAATAGAAGCTTTCGAAATGTGGTGCTACAGAAGAATGCTGAAGATTAGATGGGTAGATCACATAACTAATGAGGAGGTACTGAACAGGATTGGGGAGAAGAGGAGTTTGTGGCACAACTTGACCAGAAGAAGGGATCGGTTGGTAGGACATGTTCTGAGGCATCAAGGGATCACCAATTTAGTATTGGAGGGCAGCGTGGAGGGTAAAAATCGTAGGGGGAGACCAAGAGATGCATACACTAAGCAGATTCAGAAGGATGTAGGTTGCAGTAGGTACTGGGAGATGAAGAAGCTTGCACAGGATAGAGTAGCATGGAGAGCTGCATCAAACCAGTCTCAGGACTGAAGACCACAACAACAACAACAACAACATATCGAAACAAGCGTTGAGTAAAATAATACCCAACACATGTGAAGCTATTTACGCTGTCCTGAAGGATGAGTTCATGAAGGCAAGTCAAGTAAATTAAGTCTGTCAGCGAACTGTTTACCGAAAAGAGTAATCCAAAGTTCAGAAATCTAGAAGATCTGGTGTAAGAGTAGATCAAGTATACCAGCCAACGTTATGGTATTTTGATCTGCTTGGCTTTCTTAGTGATCAAGAAACGCCAAGACCAAGCAGGAGTACAACTGAAGATGAAATTGGAGTGTCAATGTGCCAGGAAATGGAACACGAGGTAATGTAAAACAAAACAGGTTCGCCCTGCAACTCTCGCAGTAAATGTACGTGAGAAAACTGCTTTCACTTTAGCAGCCACTGTCTACACCATTTTGACCACCTTCTCTGTTTCCTGCAGTTGGTCTGAATGTTTTTTGCAACACAAGTTGCGAACACAGACCACAACAGAACTTCCTCCATTTCTATATTTCAAAATAACTGAATTAAATTTTGGACGTTTACGGGGAGCGTAGTCGCTTGCCACGGATATTTCTTATCTACACCGACAGATGGCGGGCGAGTAGTAGATTGGGGTTTGTGTCGTGTGAACACACCACATTTGCAGCGATCTTTTGCATGTCTGCGCAGACAGATCGTTGCGTGTGGACCGGGCTTTAGATTTAAAAATCTAGTCAATTTCCGTGCTTCATTTCTGACTGCATTACTATTAGGCATAAGAATAATTCGGTTATAAACATGACATGATATGTATATTCTTCCGTGTTTGCTGTTGTCTCACTCTAGTTTCGTAGTTTATTAGGCAGACAGGATTTAAATGAGATAGCAGCAAACACGAAAGAATACATGGCAAAATGTTTATATTCATATTATTCTTATGGTGAAGAGAATATTGCATGTGATTCACAATTCAAAAAGTTCCTATTAGCAACCATCTCTTCTCACAGGTAGGAAAAAATTCAGAACGTAGAGTTGGCCATATTGACAAACATCCCAAACAGTCTTGCCAGTTGGATCTTCGCAGTACATTGAAATGCTACTACATTTGAAGATGAACAATACAGAATTTGTATTTACTTCGTTGGATAATGTATGAAAATGCAGTGATTGAAACTCGGGGCGGAGAAAAAAGCTCGTCTTCCACCTTTTTTTTTTTAATTTATTTACTGACGCAGAGGTTTTTGCGCCAGTACTTATCATTGTGCCTGCAAAACATGCCTGTGTAGCGCTACATATATTTGATGGCAGAAGTTAGTTGTGGCGGCACCTACCAACATTTTTCAGAACTTCCGCTTACTTTGCACTCGATTCTAAGCCGCAGGCGGTTTTTTGGATTACAAAAACTGGATTGCACTCGATTCTAAGCCGCAGGCGGTTTTTTGGATTACAAAAACTGGAAAAAAAGTGCGGCTTGGATTTGAGTAAATACGGTACCAGTCTGGCATTGTTGTCACTCCATTATACAACTGATGGTTGTCCATATTCGCAACTACAAATACATTTTATATAATTCTGTAGTTTGTTGACACTCAGATTTAGATATAGCGATTTATGTTAGGCAGAAATAACAATGTAATATCCACATCAAAGTATTATGACAGGCCGAAACCAAAAGAGTGTACTTATATTATATTAGAACAAGTGCCTAAAACAATTGAGAAAATTTTTATTTCTGAGGTTTGTTTGTTTGTTCCTTGAATATATATTGTGGTTGTTCTTTGAAGGTGCTACAGATTTCAATTTCTTTTTGAGTGTCCATTGATATGCCTTTCTCTACCATCTGTAGTACCTTTAAAGATTTCTCGATGCTGCTGGTGTTATGATTGCAGTTTGTAGATGTGCACTAAATGAAGATAGACAGTTCTCGTTTATGTTTGTGTGCTCTATTAAAAAAAAGTCCATAAACCTTAGTCTTGGTCATCCCTTGCCATACATTTAATTGGTGGGTCTTTCTCTCCTACTCTTCTGCCTCATGAGGATTGTTGTCCAGCAGCTGAAAATAAAAAATCACATGTGTGAATGTGGTCTTGTCTGAGCAGGTTATCTAATAAGTTTTCATTTTCTAGATCTCCAAAAAATCAACATACATTTCAATATGGGTAGCACAATCTTCATCCTCCAGATGATGCAATATGCCATTTTCTTCACCATAAAATCAAGAGTACACCTGACAGTGGATTGTGGAATGTTCAGCTTATGGCTCAGCTGACAAACAAAAGAACGTGGGCACTTTCACTGGTCTCCTCGCTGCTCTGAGAGCATAATCAGATATTAATCATCATCCAGGATGTTCCTCATTAAACTCACTTCCTCATTATCTGAATTTGTTAACAAACAGCCCAATACTGGTCCTCATTGGTGGCTCTTTTCCATCTTTGACAGTACATCTCACACAACTCCATGAACATTTTACCAAGTTTCCAGAAAACATTGGCTATTCTTTCTTCTACCAAGAGAATCTCAAAGGCCTTTGAAAGAAGCATTGATTACATTGTTTTTATGAAAATGAGTCACTACTTTTGGGGCATGGTACATCTTGGAGACCAGTAAACCACTCTTTGATTCATCTACTGTCCATTTACATGTCTACATGCATTGCCAACTTCCATTTATTTTCCATTATGGTTATAATTGAATTTTCCATTACAGCATTTTCCCAGATCCACTGATTTGTTTTCCTCTTTCTCCAAGTAATGGTCCTTACAGTTCTGATGCCTTATCCATCTCCTTTCTTGTGAAGTAGGGCAATTACAGATCTGTTCAATTTTAGAGCAGTGTCTTCTTTCACATACATTCTGTAAACAGCTATAAAAGTTCCTTTTGTGTTACTTTTTTGTGTAGCTTTAAATATTTCTGCTAAAACATCACCTTATGCATTGTATTTTGCATTATTTCCAAAATGTCATTGCTTTCACCGTCAACTGTATGTTTTTCTGATCCACCTCTGAAATTTTTTCTGATGGACATATGCAATAAAGTTAAATCATTTACCAGGATATAAAGACTATACAAATGAGTGGCAGCTAAAAACAAAATAAGAAAGAAAGGCTGCAACAGTTATGGTATCATCAGAATGGATGGTAGTTACAATTATAAATGCAGCAGAAATCATAATGACTAAAAAGCAATTTCATTTTTGCATTACAAAATTTTGGTGTCAATGTCCAATCAAGCAGGATTGAATACGTTGCACATAGCTGCAAACCAACTTAATGCTTAATGCTTTAGAAATGAATGACTGACAGTGAATCATACCTGACTAGCAAGTGATGCAGGCAAACGACCAGGCCAGTTCCTGATGCGTTCTCGCATATTTGAAACAGCGTGCAGTGACATGTTCTCATACATCTGTTGAAAAAGAGAGTACATGTTTGTAGGACACCAGGATATTTACTGATAGAAAATTAACAACATGAATACGTGGTTTAATTCGGTCCTCTACACAAGCGATGCTACATGTCAACAGCTGGAACATGGTCTCCCAGTAACATGCTCATTGCACGGTGTTTTTGAATAGTATAATAAACTTGTGGGAAGGGTGAGGGTTGAATCATGGGATAAAAACAAGGCAGAGTATTCCCAAGAATGTAAGTCATACAATGCGCTGCAAGTGGGTTATGTGTTACACCATTACCACATGAGATGCTTAAAATGTTCACAACGAGAAACAATGCAAGCATGGCAATATCTCAATATGGAGCAGAAGCCCATTCATTCATTCATTCATTCATACATACATTTTGTTCCGTAACACTATTCATTGATGTCTGGGATCTGTCTAACAGCTGTACTGCAGTACAAGGTCACTTATCTTAACAACCAGAGTACTGTGCAACATACTTTTAATCATTTACACCCAGACTGAAGTACAGGGTTATTCTAAATGATGGACCCATTTTCAAAAATTAATATGTATTCAAGAAGATATCCAGCGATCACAGGCCCTGCAGACCACGCACTACTTCCACAAACTGCCTCCATTCCTTCCTGATTTGTGCCTGGTTCCGCCAGGTGTCTTCAATCTCCAGGACTGCAAGGTCCTTCACCAGGTTGTCCGTTCAGCACTGCCTTGGTCATCCAACGGGGCGTTTGGTTTCCCCTCTAGTACCACCTTCGCCTGTCTTCCATCTATCATACGGGCTACATGGCCCACCCATTGCATTCTTTTGCTCTTTATCTTCTGTAGGATAGTTGGTTGTCACATCAGAAGGTAGATTTCCTCGTTTTTCCTCCTCCTCTATTCTCCAGTATCTAAAACTGGTACCCATATCTTCCTCATTACTCTTCTTTCACATATTAATAGTTTTTCCTTTTCTCGCTTAGCCATGCTCTATGTTTCTGAACCATACATTACTGCTGGGCTTATTACCGTGTTGTAGATTTTCATCTTAGTGTTCACTAAGATGTATTCAAGTACAAATCCAAAATGAATAAGCTTTATACCAATGAAAAGAGGAAGTTTCAAAGTTTTGGAGGGTGGCAGTGGGTGATGGTTTCAGAAGCAGCCGGTAGAGTTCGCATGGCAATAGGGTCGTCATTCTGTTTCACTGTCAGTTGTGAGTGAGACGATAATTGTGGAGCAGAAGGTTTTCTGCTTTCTTCAGTTCATGAAAAGTGAGTGGCAAATTGCAATGCAGCGGGCATTTCATACCAAATTCGGTATTCAACCACCAACTTGCAAAAGCATTAGCCATTGATTTAAACAATTTAAACAGACTGGGAGTGTGTGCAAAGGAAAAAAGCAAAGGCTGACAGCTGTGTGTCAGAGGATGATGTCCGACTGATTCAAGAAAGTTTTGTGTGCAGTTCCAGTATGTCTACCAATAGAGCCAGTCGAGAACTTTGAATACCCCAACCAACTGTATGGAAAGTTCTGAGATGGTGTTTGCTGTACAAGCCCTAGCGATTATAACTTGTGCAGGCTTTCAACCCCAATGACAAAGAGAAGCATCTAGCATTTTGTGGTTATTATGACACATTTCTATACCATGTAATTGTTAGCGATGAAGCGACATTCCACTTTCGTGGAAAAGTCAACAGTCACAATGTTCACATATGGGGTTTGGAAAATCCACATTCAGCATTGCAACATGAAAAAGACTCACCAAAGATCAATGTGTTCTGTGCCACATCTCTTTCGGAAAGAACTGTGATGGCAATCAAGTACCTGAACATCTTGGAACAATGGCTGTTCCCTCGAGTTATGGAAGATTCCCAGGACTTAATTTTCCAACAGGATGGAGCTTTACCCCATTGGCTCTATGATGTACGAGGTTTATGAATGACTCCCTTCCTCAGTGGTGGATCGGTCGCAGAGGACTTCAGGACCTGGCTCTGCGCTTCTGGCCACCGAGATCTCCTGATCTTACACCCTGCGGCTATTTCTTATGGGGTTATGTGAAGAAAGCTGTTCATGTTCCGCCTCTATCAACCACTCTGAACGATCTGCGGAACCGGATCATTTCTGCCATGCACTCAGTAACAACAGATATGCTTTTGCATGTATGGGACGAGTTGGGCTACCGCGTCGATGTTTGCCATGCAGCCAACAGTGGTCACATTGAACATTCATAATATTTCTAATTATTAAATAATTATTAAAAACTAATTAATTACAAATTATTAACAATTATTAAATTTATTAAATTGATACCAAACATCAGGAAAAAAAAACCTTTGAAACTTCCTCTTTTCATTGGTGTAAAGCTTGTTCGTTTTGATTTTGTACTTTAATAAATATGAAGTTTTGAAAATGGGTCCATTATTTAGAATAACTCTGTACATTGGGCCTTAATGTGAATGAACCAAAGGAATTTGCCTACATTAATTTTTGATTGAATTAAGTAGGCCAGTAGTTTATTATTTTATTGTTGTTATTATTGTTTTTATCTATCGACCCAAATAACATGAGAGTTGCTAAGATACGGAATGATCAGTATCTTTTTTTATAAAATTTAAAATAACAAGTATTCACAATACTACTCTTAGCTGAAACAATGGAAGCATTCTGGTCATAATGGAGACAATACCTCAGTGGAATATTTGCTCTGAAACACCAATCCTTTGACGATGTGCTGAAAAACAAAATTTGCAACTTGGCAGCATTACGCTACATTGACCATTACTCATTACTGGCTACATAAATCACCACAGCTGCTTGTGGAGTCATTTTCATAACTAAGCAACGACCGGCACCTCAGTCAAAGAATATGACTTTTAACTTGCTTCGAGCAAGAGTATCAATTTATCAACCACATGCTACACTTATGCATTAATTTGGCCTACTCTGAGAACCCAATAATCAATAACAAATATTTAGAAAGACTTCTTGAACAATGGGCAAGTGTTGTGGGTGTATATCAATACATCTAAACACAAGACTCCATCAGCTGAGTCTATTTTGATATTAAAAATAACAAGAGTGAACTAATTCGTCTACCAAAAGTGGTGCCAATTTACATGACTGTACTCCCAGCCACTGACAGAGCACTACATTTTCATGTGATTATACCTGCTGACCATCTTGTCAAATTCATGGACTTGCTCTCCACGGTGAAAGCAGTTACTCAATTAGTAAGGAGAAAAAGGAGATATTACCTTACATAGCAAATAGCTGCTGCTGTAATGGGTTGTATCGAACTGCGTGGATCAAGGGTCATGGTGGGATTGTAGGGGAATAAAAAAATAAGCTATTGGCTAAGGACATGATGACTACTCATGTAGAAGGGCAATGCATTCCCGTGGAAGATCTCATTGCTATGGTTACAGGCTTGGCCAGAAAGCACTGAAAAAGGGCATGAAAGACTGAAGATTTACTCCAGGACACCCGGTAAAAGTGAATCCACCAGCATTTACCAAAGGTGCATTGGTATGCTGCTTAAGTGGTTCTGAACTGCAACTCGCCTGACATAGGTACTGCGAGACGGTTTGGGAGAATCATTCCCAGGTTGAAATTCAACCAAGGCTGCCACTGAGAACACCTTTACAGACTCGACCTCATACAACTGACATATTGCGACAGTGGGGAGCTTGAGGACATTGATCACATCATCTCCAGCTGACCTCAATACACAGGGAAATCCAACTGGTTGAATATGGAACCAATTCGCATGCATCAAACACTTACTTCTCATGAATTAATCATCTTGTTTATGAAGAATTTAGATATTTGTAAATTATTAGTGGCACTTGTTTTAGAAGCTGGAATTAAATTGCAACTGTTAAGTTTGAGGTTTGTGTGTGTGTGTGTGTGTGTGTGTGTGTAAGTAAGTAAAGCTGTTCTTTCACATAGTTGGAAATCTTATTGTTAATTTAAAGGGCTGATGTATTTATTTCTGTATACTTCACCACATAATTGCATTTTGATTTACCTTTCTAAGGCTTGTATATTTAGTTTTATTGTATTATTCACCGTGTAACTGAAATTTCTAAGAAGAGAGAGGGAAAGGAATAGAGAAGGGAGGGGTAGCCTCATATCAGCTGACATCTTTTTGCATGAAAACAAATGTTGTTTCCCAACTAACTAATAAACCCGGCATTTATTTATAGCTGTGCCCAAGACTTCATATGTGTGGAATTACATTTTAACTTATAAAGCTTCTCTGTATGCAATGTTTGAAGTAATATGTTTGGGGATACGAACGAAGGACTTGTTTGCTTCCCTAACACGGGAGAGAGCCACATAGAGCTGGCCATGCGAAAAGGAACTGACACTATGGTTCACAACCACAACATGCAGCATTTGGCCTTATGCTTTGTTTACCATCAAGGCAAAACATAAGCTCACTGGGAATAGTACACTTCAAAACAAAATGGTAAATGGTTAGGGATACAAAACCTCGTTCACCTGTACTACTTCCATCAACATTTCTGCTTCTATGGTATTACATTAGAGGTTATAGAGAAGTCACATTAAGCTTCTATGAGGGTTCTGAGGAGTGATACGAGGCATGACACTCGAACCAGAGCTCGGCAGTGTCTTGCTTTTGGAAGGAGTTTACAAACAGTGAGTAAAAGGTTAATGACTAAAATTCTTCTGGGTTTTGTACTGTGTCATTGTAAAAATACTTGAATTATAAACTTAAAGCCAAAGTTTTGACCATATTACAATGAATTTCCTCAGGACAAGACTTGTTTTGGTGGAGGAAAGCTGACCATTTATTGCAGACAATCAGTGTCAATACGTTATATTTTTGAAACTTTACTGGCCCTAGAATATAATAGGCTAGTTATGATGGAAGGGGGAGGGCAGGAAAGAAGCTACTGGTGGGCTAGCCACCTCGTCAGAGCTCATGACAGTGTTTGTGCCCAATGAATCCTCTGCCTCGTAACCAATCGTGGCCCATTCGTCTGTGATAGCCAGCAGCCAGGATGCAGGAAGTTTGTACCCGTCTCTCAAATTTTTCATTGGTGTGTCCATGACTCTTTTGCCAGCACACAGGCTTTCTGGAACAAGATAGGCTGTTCATAACCACTGTGGTGTTCCGCTATCATAAATTTATTATGCTGTGCTAAACACACTAAGCATTCATGTTCTGCTATTTGTGTGCTAACTGGTCTCCTTGTCTCCCCTATGTATGCGCTCTGCACTCTCGACATAGTTCATATGCTACTGCAGTATTTACTTTCCTGATTGCATCCTTGTGGATCCTGTGACTGGATGTTGTGGATCCTGTGACTGCTGCGAATAATTGGTTAGAAACCTCATTGGCAGAGGCTATTACCTACCCATTGATTGATGTTCCTCACATATGGTAAGTGCAATGGTGAAAGATTCTCTTCCTTTCCCTGTTCTCTTGTGTTGGTTTGGCTGGCCTTTGTCACCTTTATTATATTGTTGCCTCATCAGGAAAGACGGAAGGAGAGGGAAAGACGAAAGGATGTGGGTTTTAAGGGAGAGGGTAAGGAGTCATTCCAATCCCGAGTGCGGAAAGACTTACCTTAGGGGGAAAAAAGGACGGGTATACACTCGCACACGCACACATATCCATCCACACATATACAGACACAAGCAGACATATTTAAGTCTGCTTGTGTCTGTATATGTGTGGATGGATATGTGTGTGTGTGTGTGTGTGTGTGTGTGTGTGTGTGTGTGTGTGTGTGTGTGTGTGCGCGCGAGTGTCTACCCGTCCTTTTTTCCCTCTAAGGTAAGTCTTTCCGCTCCCGGGATTGGAATGACTCCTTACCCTCTCTCTTAAAACCCACATCCTTTCGTCTTTCCCTCTCCTTCCCTCTTTCCTGATGAGGCAACAGTTTGTTGCGAAAGCTTGAATTTTGTGTGTATGTTTGTGTGTCTATCGACGTGCCAGCGCTTTCGTTTGGTAAGTCACATCATCTTTGTTTTTAGATATATTTTTCCCACATGGAATGTTTCCCTCTATTATATTATTATATTGTTGGTGTCACGACCACTGGTGTGAAACATGTGGCCTAGTTCCCCCAATTCTTCTTTGGTGTTGTTAACCCATCTGGTAAATGAGATTACTTACACTTATCATCAAAGATGGAATGCCAATCGGCTCTTCACTCTCCCTGGTCACTATAGACATCTTCACAGAAGATTTTGAGCAACGTCCCCTGTTGCTGGCTATGCTATATAGATGACACATTCGTTATCTGGCCACACTGGGAGGTAGGAGTTGAGAAGCCTCCTTCAGAATTTAATCAGACTGCATAAGAATATACAGGTCATCCACAAAACTGAAAACAAAGGTGTGTTACCATTTTTGGACCTAGAGGTATACTGAACTGCGGATGGTACACTGGAGCATAAAGTGTACCAGAAGCAAACCCACACAAGTCGGTATCTCCACACAGACAGCCACCATAACCCAGCTCAGAAGTATTCAGTTCTGCACACAATGACTGCCTGTGCATATCAGTTAAGCGTCAGTAACAACTTCAACTTCAAAAAAGAACTGAGGGAGCTATACCACATGTAGTCAATTCAAGTGAAGTGATCCAATAAAAATTAAATTGGTTACTTGACCATTTTTAAATAATCTGACTTTTTTATATGTGATTACCCTATAATTGAGAAGTTCAAAACAGTTTTTAAAAAAATTACCTTGCATTCTTACCAATAGTGGCCATTTATATTTGTAAGCACACAACGGTTTTTCAATTTGGCAACATTAGCATTAATTTGAATATCTTCGCACTGAGTTAAGTTACACATTGCAATTGATGTGACTGTTTTTATAAAAGTCTTCTCTACAACACTGTTACCCAAAACACTCTAAATTCAAAATAACCTATCAAAAGACCTCCGAAGTTTGGTACTGAAAATTTAGAAAATCCACTTTTTAGACCCTAAACTAACAACCAAGGAGTGATTTATGAGAGTTTTTTTTCCCTCTCTAAGTAGATATCATAAATTACTAGCCTTATACAGAGCAAGAACACTAACAAATGTTTCCTTAATTTTGAAATTTTGAAAAACTTTATTTTTTGTAAAGTTTGGGGCTATCTATCTATAGTGAAACTGAATATAAAAATTTGAGTTTTGCTTATTTTGTACACCTATATGATAGAAAAGTACTGCACAAATTTCAACATTGATATTGGACTGTGAACAAAGATATGAATTTTTGAAAATTGGAAATCATTCACACTACAATGCACGTGATCTTATGGCTGTTGGCTAATTCGTGTGTGATACTGGCTACATGTAATCAATTATTACTGCTGTTAAGGTACTGAAATATATGCAAAAACTCAAAAAAATACTGAACTAAACATTTATATTACCTTGACAAATTTAAAATGAATATTTACTGCTAACATACTTTTGAGATTCGATGCTTCCTAATCCTAGAGATGACTGTTAATAACACTTATTTGTTCAGACAGATTTTGTGATATAGAATAAGACCATCCAATTTATGTGGTAAGTTCAAGCAATGAAAGCTTCCTTAATACATTTTTCATTGGTATCCAAACTTTATCACTAGTAGATTTATTGAATGATGTTCTTGTGCCAGCAGGGTGGTAAAAATGCACAAAAAACATCATTGTTTTCCAAACTTATTCTTTCAACCGGTGCAAGCCAGCACTGTCCATCACACACACATTCCATTATGTCATTCAGTGTTAAAAACAGAGGTGTAACTTTACTGACACAGTGATCCTTCTAAATTTCGGTTTCTGATATTACATAGTATCGAACTAAGTTTTCTACTATGCCAAGGCATTTGTGGAACTGCCTTGTTCCTTCATTGCTATACCGTTTTCAAATCTGTTTTGAAGTATTGTTTTGATATGAAGAACTAGCTCTCTCGTGATGAGAAAATAGGTGATGCCTTTAATATTATCCTTGAAAAAGGCATGCATTTCCTCTATTATAAGAATTTGGTCTTTGGTCATTCTTTGTTGGCAGACTTTGCTCACTTCAGGTTTGTTGTACTTTTTACTCGATTGCATGCATTTTTACCATGGCAAGAAGCAAAAAAATGCCATTCAGCCTCCAACCTGAGCTCTACTTTTTGGTTGCAAAGATATGAAAAATTCTTTTTCTTCTTGTATTGAAAACCACTTCCATCTGAAAAGTATATGAGCTTCTCAACCTTAAGCAATTTTTCTTTTATGTAATTTGTTACATGCTTTTGAAACACAGGGTGAACCATAGTGTTGCCCTCCAAGTGGTTGCCTAGCATTTTTGAAGTACAGAACAAATGGATGCGTTGTTGCCTGGTCACTAATCTAGGGGTACCCTTGCACATAATCCTGAACCACAAATGTAAAGTTTTCTGCAAAATCAGCTAGCACTATGCATTCAGTTTCATAAAGTTGTGCTCTTTCGCTCTTCAAAAACTTGATTTCAGAAACATAGTGGGGACTTTTGAGATATTCTAAGTTATCAATTAAAGATTGAAAGTACTCTTCCTGAGGTTTAACCACTGTTATTATCTCAGCCCTGTCACTTGTGATTCAGTGTTTGAAGGTAACACTGTCAGGCATTTCCTCCCCAGATTTGTTAAAAAATTCGAGAGCAGTTTCTTTACTAGGGCATTCAACACACAAACTCATCATGCAGTCATAATTGTTAGAGTCACAGGCCATTAAATCTAATAACTCTCTGTCATTAACATGACTGTATTTTGCTCCCACAGTTATCAGTTCGACATTTTGATGATGTAAAACAAACACATATGGAATGTGTTCTTGAGGAGCCATCCAAATTACAACACGTAGGGCAAAGGTCACAAAATGTTAACCTTCCAAATTTGTATTCAAAATGAGCATTTTTTACAAGCTGCATTAACTTCATTTAAATTTGACAGCACTTGTCATTTCTGCTTTGTTGCTTTAACTCCATTTATATCAACTCTTTTTCTATCTTTGCACATACTGTTGTTTCGTTGCCTTCAAAAAACTACAGGATATTTTCAATTGTTTCTTCACTTATACCTACTTCTTTCTTCTTTCCAAAAACTAGTAGAATGCCTTGCACATTCACTAATATTCGAGTCAGTTTAACCAAATGATCAGAAATTTTGAAATCATGAACTATTTTTTTTTCTCTTGACCATGAGAGTGGGAGTAAACTTAAAATTTTAACTTTTCCCCCTTTAAGTGTCACTGGACACTTACTTTTTAATTTCTTAATTAAGCTCAAATATTCAGTGTCAGATGATTTTGGAAGAACGTTTCCTTCTTTGTTAGAAATAGCGTTGGTATCAGCTTTATTAAAGCATGATTTTAAGTCTTTTCTAATTTTGTCTGAAATCCATTGTTTCTCACTTTCAATAGCAGCTTTTCTTTATCCACTACTCAATTTACTTATTTTCAAAGCAGGACTGAGTGAGGTGGTGCAGTTGTTGGCACAATGGACTCTCATTCGGGAGGATGACGGTTCAAGGGAATGGCCAACTTCCTTCCCTACTCTGATGAGGCCGATGACCTCACAGTTTGGTCTCTTCCCCCCAAACAACCCCCTCAAAGCAGGACATACATCTAAATTAAAACAAGAAAAATCCTGTTTGCTAATGGCTTCCTCATTAGAAATATGACATTAATAAGGTTACATGATTCTGGCTCTAGATTTATGATAAATATTTTTGAGTAACAATTTGGGCACAGGGAATATTTCTAGCTTCAGGATTGCCTCAAGTTTCCAGAAATGAAATTACCTGATATTTCCCTGATTTCTAGGCAAGTTTCAGATTTTTTCCCCTGACAAATTTTGATATCTCAAAAACATGTAAGGACTTCTGTATTTGTCCCCAGTATGAGCAAAAATCTTAAGTACTAACATCTTTTCAAATGAAATGTTTTTAGATGGAGAAAGCAAGCCAAATAGTATGTGTGTTTCATTAACACCACTGTCATTGTTTTGTTAAAAAAAATCACACATTTGGTGACAAAAATACGCATTTCCTTGGGGTCGCAAGACAGATTAAAAATACCTTCAGTGTTTTCATAAATAATCTCAGAAAAAGTAGGTCTCTTGAAAGAATATAAGGCAGGGAAGAGTTGTGTAGACCAACACTATATGTGACTGCCAATAAAATGTTGGTTCTGCTATGTTTGTTATTGTCAGTTCTTAGTCACTGTGTTATGTCTTATTATTTTACAGGTATTGTGTGATTTTTCTTTTGAGAAATATGTGAGCACATAGCGTACAAACTGGCAGTGACCACCACAATTTTTTCTTCTAATTGTCCATACTTTCTAATATATAAACTACTTGTGAAGTGAAAAAATGTACTACAATAAATAGAATGTCTATAAAACATTACTCTCTACAATGTACTTGTGGTGAGACAGTTGCAATTCCTGAAATCCATCGCCCGTGGTCTCTGGCCTGCCGAGGAGCGCCGCAGTCCTGGGTCCTGGGATAAACCACGAAAATCCACCACATTACGCCACACACAGACAAACCCAGCCAGCAGACATATCGGTGAAACTAGAGCCTATTGGCAGCGCCTGCACATTAGTGGGAAATGACGGGCTTCATATAGGCAGGCCTGATCCATTAGAGATACCCCAGAAATGGCCTGCGGTCTTGTCCCATCACAGAAATCCACTTGTGGGCCATCTAATCATGTGTCACAGGCACCATGTCAATGAAATGAGACTGTGGTGATCAATCCGCGCAACAGATAATTTGCGCAAATACTCTGAGAATCAATACTAATGAGGATAGGTAACAACTCACTGTAAAGATGATCAATGAGCCGCAGACAGGCATGTAGAAAAGACAATCACACTTCCACAACTAAATTTTTGGCTATAGTATTTGTCAGAAAATTAGAGCACACACACACATTCACACACTCACTCAAACACATCTTCATGGACACGTGACCACCTTCTTTGGTCACTGCATCAACAATCTCTGAGAATCATGTCCAAATAAGCCACACCTCATGCCTACCTGCCTCTCATCGGCAGCTGCTAGGCTAGTGGCAAGAAGTGGTGGCATCACTGA
The DNA here is from genome assembly GCF_023898315.1 of Schistocerca nitens. Classification (NCBI taxonomy): domain Eukaryota; kingdom Metazoa; phylum Arthropoda; class Insecta; order Orthoptera; family Acrididae; genus Schistocerca; species Schistocerca nitens. The sequence continues at coordinate 187,628,273 of NC_064623.1, forward strand.
CTACAAGCTGAGGGGAGTGGTAGGAATGGAGAAGCAGTAGGAATGAGGTAGTAGGGAAGTGGTGTAAATACTCGGCTGTCCCCAGCTAGTGACGATGTACATCTCAGTAAACAAACCAGTTCATCTACTGAGACAAAACCAAGATTTTCCAGTGCTTTTTTCAAATTTCCCTGACATGTTTGAAATTCCCAGATATCTAGAACTTGTGGCAACCCTAAGCTTTCACATTAAATTTCACTTGGGAAACCCTTTTCCTCACACTTGACAAAGACAAATGTTCAAGTTTTATTTCTCTCAAACCCAAGTTTTATATCCTCAAACCTTTAATAACTGGCTTTTTATGAACTTTGAGTGAATGCGAGCATTGTTTTCCAAAAATTTGATTGTACTTCAGAATATATTTTTTCTCATGATACTCTCACACTGATGATACAAGCTTACTCATAATTTAAACCAAGTTTGACTACCTTCATCAAAATCATTAAAATTTTTTAAGTTTTTTGAAACTGAACTGTAAACTTTTTTGTAACACACTTCACTTACTATCTGTCCAACAGACTGATGTTTACACACGTTCTTGCATTCCAATTAATCTTCCAAATTTATTTATTATTAGACTTTAAAATTATTTTAGTTAACTAAAAATTACACTCATGTAAAAGCACATAAAATACTCTACACTCTCAATGAAGTATGTACATCCACTATAACAGAGGTTTCTGAACAGACAGACTACAACAGTGCCAAACCCAGCAAATGCAGTGAGTGCACAGTTCATGTACAGACTTATCACTGACTACTGGGCACTTGTACAGACTTGTTGCTCTGTCCACTGAGCTACAGTACACATCTCTCTTGAAGGCTAAACTCAGGCACAAAACTGTAGCCTTCTCAACAATAGAGAAATTTCACACATTTATTATTTTACTTTTATCATTTTTAATTGTAATAATGCGCTACTTAATTAGGAATAAATCTAGATGTAAATGGGGAATTTTTAAACATGGATCTAAATCAAAAGCTCTTATTGTTTAATATTTTGTTATTAAAATAAATAATACTAACTGCACATAGGACAATAGGTGTTAACTAAATATAGGCTACAACTAAATTTTATTGCAATGAAACAATAAATCATTTAAATAGGCAACAAAATAGGTGTACAAAATAATGTAATAGTGTAATGTGAATCATTTCCTCATTTTCAAAAATTCATACCTCTGTTCACTGTCAAATACCAATGTTGAAATTTTTACATTGCTTTGCTATCAAATAGGTGTACAAAATATGCAAAAATCAAATTTTTATTTTCAGTCCCACCAGAGATAACTAGCCCCAATCTTTACAAAAAATAAAGATCTACAAAATTTCAAAAATTTATAAAAAATTAAGGAAACATTTGTTAGTGTTCTTGCTCTATATAAGGCTAGTAGTTTATGATATCCAACTAGATAAAAAATATATTCTGATAAATCACTCCTTGGTTGTTATTTTTGGGTCTAAAAATGGATTTTCTAAATTTTCAATTCCAAACTTTGTATGTAATTTTGACTGGTTATTTTTGAATTTAGGGTATTTTGAGTAATAAACAGTGTTGTAGAGGAGGCTTTCTAAAAACAGTCAGTCAACTGCAATGTTTTAACTTAACCCAGTGCAGAGATATTCAAATTAACACTAATGTCTCAAAACTGAAAAACTGTCATGCACTTACAAATAAAAATGCCCACCATACAGTGCAAGGTGAAATCTTTTTAAAAATGATCTTGAACTTCTCAATCATAGGGCAGGTGAAGCAACTTTCATTGGATCGCTTCACTTTGATTGGTCCATGTGACCAGGGCCAAACAAAATAAAACAAGTGAATAGGGCAAGGCAGAGAAGCTTCTGTTTTTGCACTTACCATATATGAAGGTCATCAGTGAATGACTACGCAATGTCCTCTGTCACCAAGGTTTCTAACCGATTTTCTGCAGCAGCCACAGGATCCACAACATGTTAGGTTCAAATGGCTCTGAGCACTATGGGACTTAACATCTTAAGTCATCAGTCATCTAGAACTTAGAACTACTTAAACCTAACTAACCTAAGGACATCACACACATCCACGCCCGAGGCAGGATTCGAACCTGCGACCGTAGCAGTCCTGCAGTTCCGGACTGTAGCACCTAGAACCGCACGGCTACCGCGGCCGGCAACATGCCAGGTTCCACCAACGATGCCGTCAATAAACTAAGTACTGCAGGAATATATAAAATAGGTTGTGAGTGCAGAGCTGCCTACCTAACAGAGACAGGGACACCAGTTATTACAAAGTTAGAAGACCACGAATACCATGTGCAATTAGTACAGCATAATAAATCAGCGATGGGAGAACACTGCCATGACTGGACAGCCTACATTGCCTCAGGAAGCCCGTGTGCTGGCAAATGGGTCATGGACATACCAAACAAAAATTTGGGAGATGGCTGAAATTATTAAGCAGACTCACAACATCAATAAAGAGGGCAGCTGCAAACATCCAGCATCCTGGTTGCCAGCTATCCCAGTTGGAACAGGCCATGAACAGTCATGAAACAGAAGCCTCATTGGGCATGGATGTGACAGCCTATCAAACAGCTACAGGGAATCTGTCAGTGCATCTCCACACACATGAGAAAGAAATCGTGCCGACCAGAAGCCGTGCACTGACTTGCAGACTGTTGCCAATCACCGACAAGCTGGCTAGCTCCCCAATGGCTTCTTTCTTACCTTCCCCCTTCTGCTATGACTAGCCTATTATATTCTAGGGCCAATTGAATTTTAAAAAATGTGACATATTGGCACCAACCATCTGCAGTAAACAGAGTCAGCTGCCCTCAACCCAACGAAGTCTTACCCTGAGAGAGGCCATTGTAAAATTGTCGAAACTTTGTTTTTAAATTTATAATCACAGTACTTTACACAATGATTTGACATCACACCCAGAAGAATTTTAATCATCATCTTGACACTGGTTGCAGAAACCTATGTAGTTACTAAAGTTCTCGCGCCACAGCAGGGCTCGCGTCCCATTCTTAACTGAATTCTTGAGAATGCATAGTCCACAGTCTTTTAGCCGTTCTAGTGTATTCAGAAAGACTCAACCATTTTCTAGGCATTTTTATTTGAAAACAATATGAAATAAAAAATGTAATGTAGTCACAAGGCACACTTAATAAATCCATTTTTCCTTGAAAAGAATATGAACAAAACCTATCAAAAGAAGTAAAGCAATGCCATTAAGTTTTTGATATAAAAAATGCAATCAGTAAATCCTAATATCTTAGCCAAGTAAATTTGTTGTTAGTTTGTTTTTGTAAAGATAAGATTGTGAAACTTAATTCTGTCACTAACGTACATTTCCAAAAATACGTACGGATGATCAAAGTCCAGATAAAGGAAGATGGTGGTGTACAAAGAAGTCAAAAATGAAAGGCCAGAAAAAAATTTACAGGGAAATATTTGAGACTTAATAGCTTATTCATAACACTGAGGTTGACTTTCATTAGGGTTGCCATACATACTGGGAAACTGGAATTGTACCAGATTTCAGTGGAGTAAATAACATTCCACCTGTCTGAGTAAAGGTCCTGGTTTTCAAAAAGTAATCCCTTTACAAAGATATCAAAGAAATAAAATTTAAATCCTAATCCAATTCCTTGAAAATCTGATCAATTTGAATGGTCGAGATTCAAAAAGTATCAATTATATTTTACCTCACTGTTGAAGTAAGTAAACTAGTGAACTGTATTTTGTTTGATCAGGTCACAAAATTGGAATCTTTTAAGAAAGAGTGCAGAATTAACAAGTTTGTTAGCTAGCAAAACGTGAGTACTATTCTTCAAAAGTGTGTGTTTGAAGAGCTTCTGAAAATAGTCCAGTTTTATTTCTCTCTTACTGGTCACAATGCTGGTGTAGAGAGAGTGTTCTTTGTAATGAATGCCACTGGACTGAGGACAGAAATGAGTTAAATTTGGCATAAATTAAGGCAATTCTTGACGTCCAATATAATATGGTAAATGTCAGTTTTTCTGAATCCTGTAGATTTATCTCTAGTGATGAAATGTTGAAATACTTCGACTCTATAAAAGCATTTCACATGGAAACTATGCCAAATACATGGTCCAGTCACATTAATGTGATCACCTGTCAAAAGCTTGAATACCCACCTTTCACAACACAGATCACTGCGAGATGTGCAGAAAGAGAGGCAATGAGGTTCGGAAGTCATCGACAGGGATGTGGAGCCATGGCGGCTCTAATGCTGTGGGCAGCTGCACTAGGTTTCTCGGCTGAAGATCCATGGTGCAAATAGCCTGACCGAGGCGATCCCACAGGTTCTTGATTGGGTTTAAATCTGGAGAGTTTAGTGACCAGGGGAGGTTACATTGATCCTGGCGGTCCTCAAAACATACAGGTGCACTGTGAGCTGTGCGACATGTTGCACTGTCCTGCTGGTAGATGCCATCTGGCTGAGGAAAAACTAACTGCATGCAGGGATTGACATCATCCCCAAGAACATATGCATGCTTGTGTTGATCCGTTGCACCTTCTAGAATGACAAGATCAGTTTCTGGAGACCAGAAATCTACTATGTAGGAATCAGCATGGCTTTTGAAAAAGGCAAACGTGTGAAACCCAGGTCGTGCTATTCGTCCACGAGACTCAGAGGGCCATAGACACTGGATCCCAGGTAGATGCCGTGTTTCTTGACTTCCGCAAGGCGTTCGACACAGTTCCCCACAGTCGTTTAATGAACAAAGTAAGAGCATAAGGACTATCAGACCAATCGTGTGATTGGATTGAAGAGTTCCTAGATAACAGAACGCAGCATGTCATTCTCAATGGAGAGAAGTCTTCTGAAGTAAGAGTGATTTCAGGTGTGCCGCAGGGGAGTGTCATAGGACCGTTGCTATTCACAATATACATAAATGACCTTGTGGATGACATCGGAAGTTCACTGAGGCTTTTTGCGGATGATGCTGTGGTATATCGAGAGGTTGTTAACAATGGAAAATTGTACTGAAATGCAGTGAATTGACGCATGGTGCAGGGAATGACAATTGAATCTCAATGTAGACAAGTGTAATGTGCTGCGAATACATAGAAAGAAAGATCCCTTATCATTTAGCTACAATATAGCAGGTCAGAAACTGGAAGCAGTTAATTCCATAAATTATCTGGGAGTATGCATTAGGAGTGATTTAAAATGGAATGATCATATAAAGTTGATCATCGGTAAAGCATATGCCAGACTGAGATTCATTGGAAGAATCCTAAGGAAATGCAATCCGAAAACAAAGGAAGTAGGTTACAGTACACTTGTTCGCCCACTGCTTGAATACTGCTCAGCAGTGTGGTATCCATACCAGATATGGTGATAGAAGAGAGAGAGAAGATTCAACGGAGAGCAGCATGCTTCGTTACAGGATCATTTAGTAATCGCTAAAGCATTACGGAGATGATAGATAAACTCCAGTGGAAGACTCTGCAGGAGAGACGCTCAGTAGCTCGGTACGGGCTTTTGTTGAAGTTTCGAGAACATACCTTCACCGAGGAGTCAAGCAGTACATTGCTCCTTCCTACATATATCTCGCAAAGAGACCATGAGAATAAAATCAGAGAGATTAGAGCCCACACACAGGCATACCGACAATCCTCCTTTCCACGAACAATACGAGACTGGAATAGAAGGGAGAACCGATAGAGGTACTCAATGTACCCTCCGCCACACACCGTCAGATGGCTTTGTGGAATATGGATGTAGATGTAGATCACTCAGGGAATGCCACAGAAACATCTCCAGACCATGATGCTCCTTCCTCCAGCCTGGACCCTTCTCACGTTTGTTGTAAAGTGTTTACTTTCAGTCGTTTAACACTACATGCCAGCGGCCATCTGCCTTATTCAGCATAAAACACGATTGACCTGAAAAGACAATCTGTCACCACTCACTGGATGCCCTGTTGTGATATTAGTGTGCAAATTCCTGACTTCATCCCCAATAAACAGTAGTCAGAATGGGTGCATAAGCCAGGTGCCTGCTGCAGAGGCCCACACGCGGCAAAGTTCAGAGTACGGTTATTGAGGAAACACTGCTGGTAGCCCATTGATTCATAAGGGCAGTCAGCTGCTCAATAGCTGCATATCTATTTGCCTGTACACATCTCTGCAGCTGTAGTTGACCCCTGTCATCTATGGGCCAGGTCCACCACAGTTGCCTTGGCGCCAGTTTTGGATAGCGTCATTTTGCCATCTGTGGTATACTTTAACCATGGTAGCATGCGAACAGTTTACTAACATGGCCTGAAAGCCAATGATCACACTATTTGGAAGTCAGGTAAATTGCTCCATTCCTGTGTTACAACGATGACTCCACTATTTTTCACATCCCCTGCTAGTGCTGCCACTTGGCGTCCACGAGAGGTTACTGCACGCTGACACCAATCACAGATTATTGTCACATTAATATGACTGGACAGTGTATTTTTCAATTCCTTATTTACTGAAAGTGCACTATAATTAATTGCTAATAAGCATTTATCCCAGTTTTGTGGAAGACAATTGTGGCAACCCCAGCTCAGATTGATCTCCCTATTATCTTCAATGAATGTTGGAAATATTTGCAAATAAGCAACTACCCTTTATTTCAAAAAACACACTAGGTGATCCAGTCTCCGGATTTTGGGGACTGAGAACACAATATGAAAATGTGTGAAAGTGTGTCTAACATCTTTGCCCAATACACAAATACTTTGTTGGTACACTGAACATCAATATGCTTCTCAAGAGTGGTAAACTGAAGCGAAGATTGGGAAACTGAAGCACCTAACAGGTGCAATAGATAAACTCAACATCCACATTACAGTACTACAAGAAACAAGATACACTGATGAAAATCAACTGAATCAAGGAAGTATAGAATTTAAATAGGGAAACTAACTGCTCCATTCCTTAAAAAATCACTACAATGTGGCACTGTATTTGCAGTCTGAAGAAGTATAATAAATTCAGTACTGGACTTCACATGCATGCATGTCCAAAGAAACAAACACTGCTGAGGATTTATAGCCATAATAAATCCTGAATCATATTTAAAAATTGTGAATACAGTACCTCCACATCTACACAATTTACTGGAAACAAACAAAAATCTGTGCCACACTGCAATGCGAACCTGGATTTTCCGCTTTACGTGAGAGGTTGCCTAAGCCGCTTCGGTTATCGAAGTATGCTTCACAGACAGATTCAAACTTACATGTCCCAACATCTTTTTCCCACAGCGCTTGCAGATTCATGTGATTCCTGCATAGGGAGGGACTGATATAGTTTTCTTGTCAGAATACCTTGGCTTTGGCACAAAATACAATAGTGCAATGTCTGTAAAGTTCAATGCAGTGTTCTTTTGGAATAAGTCATTCTGATCACCACATGGCTGTAACTAAAGTGAAGTTTCAACCTAACAATCTCACATCCAGAATGAGCTGAAACTCAAAAATTGGCTCTGGTAGCTTTACTGTATGATTAAATGATGATGGCGTCCTCTTGGGTAAAATATTCCGGAGGTAAAATAGTCCCCCATTCGGATCTGCGGGCGGGGACTACTCAAGAGGACATCATTATCAGGAGAAAGAAAACTGGCGTTCTACGGATTGGAGCATGGAATGTCACATCCCTTAATCAGGCAGGTAGGTTAGAAAATTTAAAAAGGGAAATGGATAGGTTAAAGTTAGATATAGTGGGAATTAGTGAAGTTCGGTGGCAGGAGGAACAAGACTTTTGGTTAGGTGAATACAGGGCTATAAATACAAAATCAAATAGGTGTAATGCAGGAGTAGCTTTAATAATGAATAGGAAAATAGGAGTGCGGGTAAGCTACTACAAACAGCATAGTGAACGCATTATTGTGGCCAAGATAGACACGAAGCACACGCCTACTACAGTAGTAAAAGTTTATATGCCAACTAGTTCTGCAGATGATGAAGAAATTGATGAAATGTATGATGAGATAAAAGAAATTATTCAGGTAGTGAAGGGAGACAAAAATTTAATAGTCATGGATGACTGGAATTCGACAGTAGGAAAAGGAAAAGAAGGAAACGTAGTAGGTGAATATGGATTGGGGGTAAGAAATGAAAGAGGAAGCCGCCTGGTAGAATTCTGCACAGAGCATAACTTAATCATAGCTAACACTTGGTTCAAGAATCATGAAAGAAGGTTTTATACGTGGAAGAACCCTGGAGATACTGGAAGGTTTCAGATAGCTTATATTATGGTAAGACAGAGATTTAGCAACCAGGTTTTAAATTGTAAGACATTTCCAGGGCCAGATGTGGACTCAGACCACAATCTATTGGTTATGAACTGTAGATTAAAGCTGAAGAAACTGCAAAAAGGTGGAAATTTAAGGAGATGGGACCTGGATAAACTGAAAGAACCAGAGGTTGTACAGAGTTTCAAGGAGGGCATAAGCGAACAATTGACAGGAATGGGGGAAAGAAATACAGTAGAAGAAGAATGGGTAGCTTTGAGGGATGAAGTAGTGAAGGCAGCAGAGGATCAAGTAGGTAAAAAGACGAGGGCTAGTTGAAATCCGTGGGTAACAGAAGAAATATTGAATTTAATTGATGAAAGGAGAAAATATAAAAATGCAGTAAATGAAGCAGGCAAAAAGGAATACAAACGTCTCAAAAATAAAATCGACAGGAAGTGCAAAATGGCTAAGCAGGGATGGCTAGAGGACAAATGCAAGGATGTAGAGGCTTGTCTCACTAGGGGTAAGATAGATACTGCCTACAGGAAAATTAAAGAGACCTTTGGAGAAAAGAGAACCACTTGCATGAATATCAAGAGCTCAGATGGAAACCCAGTTCTAAGCAAACAAGGGAAAGCAGAAAGGTGGAAGGAGTATATACCATATTTACTCGAATCTAAGCCGCACTTTTTTTCCGGTTTTTGTAATCCAAAAAACTGCCTGCGGCTTAGAATCGAGTGCAAAGTAAGCGGAAGTTCTGAAAAATGTTGGTAGGTGCCGCCACAACTAACTTCTGCCATCAAATATATGTAGCGCTACACAGGCATGCTTTGCAGGCACAAAGATAAATACTGGAGCCAAAACCTCTGCGTCAGTAAATAAATTTAAAAAAAGGTGGAAGACGAGCTTTTTTCTCCGCCCCTAGTGTCGACCATTGCATTTTCATACATTATCCAACGAAGTAAATACAAATTCTGTATTGTTCATCTTCAAATGTGGCAGCATTTCAATGTACTATGCAAATCCGACTGGCAAGACTGTTTGGGATGTTTGTCAATATGGCCAACTCTACGTTCTGAATTTTTTCCTACCTGTGAGAAGAGATGGTTGCAAATAGAAACTTTTATGAATTGTGAATCACATGCAGTATTCTCTTCACCATAAGAATAATATGAATATAAACATTCTGCCATGTATTCTTTCATGTTTGCTGCTATCTCATTTAAATCCTGTCTGCCTAATAAACTACAAAACTAGAGTGAGACAACAGCAAACACGGAAGAATATACATATCATGTCATGTTTATAACCAAATTATTCTTATGTCTAATAGTGATAGAGTCAGAAATGAAGCATGGCAATTGACTAGATTTTTAAATCTAAGATGACTCTAATTTCTGTGCAGAATGTAATGTACGAAAGAGGCGTCCGCAAAGATTTTCAAACGGAGAAAAATTTTCGCTAAACTCTCGTTCAAAACATCTTCTATCATATGCAGTCTATTATTTGGCTCTTTTTTTTTCCAGAATGCGACAAACAATGCATGACACAGTACAATAATGCATTTTCAGCTTAGAGTGACGTAAACACCTATAACAAAGAGAAAGGCACTATCAGACAAAAGAAAAATAAGCAATCAATTCAAACCAGACAAAGCACATGAAAAAGGAAGGGTACCCGTATAAATACGGACAGAGTGCCTGACGCATAGCAAAAGCTACCTGGTAAAGCGTAACTGCTAAGCTTATGACTCGAACCAAACTACTGTAGCTGTATCATCATTCATTCGACCTAAATTGTGTCTCATATTACTATGGACCAACTTTGTTTTGATTTGGAGGTGTGGCCTAAAACTTTTCTCTCCCCTTGAATTTCGAGTCTCAAATTTCAGGTGTGGCTTAGATTCGGGAAATTTTTTTTTCCTTGATTTCGAGTCTCATTTTTCAGGTGCGGCTTCGATTCGAGTGCGGCTTAGATTCGAGTAAATACGGTAGAGGGTCTATACAGAGGCGATTTTCTTGAGGACAATATTATAGAAATGGAAGATGATGTAGATGAAGATGAAATGAGAGATACGATACTGCGTGAAGAGTTCGACAGAGCACTGAAACACCTAAGTCGAAACAAGACCCCGGGAGTAGACAAAATTCCATTTGAACTACTGATAGCCTTGGGAGAGCCAGTCCTGACAAAACTGTATCATCTGGTGAGCAAGACGTATGAGACAGGCGAAATTCCCTCAGACTTAAAGAAGAATATAATAATTCCAATCCCAAAGAAAGCAGGTGTTGACAGACGTGAAAATTACCGAACTATCAGTCTAATAAGTCACAGCTGCAAAATACTAATGCGAATTCTGTACAGACGAATGGAAAAACTGGTAGAAGCCGACCTCGGGGAAGATCATTCCATAGAAATGTTGGAACACATGAGGCAATACTGACCCTACGACTTATCTTAGAAGAAAGATTAAGGAAAGGCAAACCTACATTTTTAGCATTTGTAGACTTAGAGAAAGCTTTTGAAAATGTTGAGTGGAATACTCTCTTTCAAATTCTGAAGGTGGCAGGGGTAAAATACAGGGAGCAAAAGGCTATTTACAATTTGTACAGAAAGCAAATGGCAGTTATAAGAGTCGAGGGACATGAAAGGGAAGCAGTGGTTGGGAAGGGAGTGAGACAGGGTTGTAGCCTCTCCCCAACGCTATTCAATCTGTATATTGAGCAAGCAGTAAAGGAAACAAAAGAATAGTTCGAAGTAGGTATTAAAATCCATGGAGAAGAAAGAAAAACTTTGAGGTTCGCCGATGACATTGTAATTCTGTCAGAGACAGCAAAGTACTTGGAAGAGCAGTTGAACGGAATGGACAGTGTCTTGAAAGGAGGGTATAAGATGAACATCAACAAAAGCAAAATGAGGATAATGGAATGTTGTCGAATTAAGTCAGGTGATGCTGAGGGAATTAGATTAGGAAATGAGACACTTAAAGTAGTAAAGGAGTTTTGCTATTTGAGGAGAAAAATAACTGATGACGGTCGAAGTCGAGAGGATATAAAATGTAGACTGGCAATGGCAAGGAAAGCATTTCTGAAGTAGAGAAATTTGTTAACATCGAGTATTGATTTAAGTGTCAGGAAGTAGTTTCTGAAAGTATTTGTATGGAGTGTAAAATGCTGTGCTACAGAAGAATGCTGAAGATTAGATGGGTATATCACATAAGTAATGAGGAGGTATTGAATAGAATTGGGGAGAAGAGGAGTTTGTGGCACAACTTGACTGAAGGGATCGGTTGGTAGGACATTAAAGGACACATTCTGAGGCATCAAGGGATCACCAATTTAGTACTGGAGGGCAGCGTGGAGGGTAAAAATCGTAGAGGGAGACCAAGAGATGAATACCCTAAGCAGACTCAGAAGGATGTAGGCTGCAGTAGGTACTGGGAGATGAAGAAGCTTGCACAGGATAGAGTAGCATGGAGAGCTGCATCAAACCAGTCTCAGGACTGAAGACCACAACAACAACAACAACACATTCCTTTTAAATATTTACTATCAAAACCATTCCAACTGGCTTGACCTTAAAGACATACTCTTGAAAGCTTTCCTAGCACAGGCACGCCTCTGAGGAATGGCATGTGGCAAAGTGATAGAACTTACAACAAAAACCTGGTAAAACTGGAATTTCTGCAAGACTACACAAAAGTAGCATGCATTCACTAAAATCCATAAATAGACTTCAAAGGTCATCAAAGCTGAAAAGGTCATTATGTTGAAAACAGAATGGCAAGAACTGTACAAGATTTCAAGAAAGGCAATGCACGGAATTTGTATAGAGTATTTACAGAAGACTGACATATGAGGCACCTAGTCTCTGTTTTAAAAGGTCAAGAGGAACTTCACAAATATTAAAGAAACCTGAACACTTCAAGCATATTATTTCAAAGATCTTTTAAATTCTGTACCACCCAAAATCGAACACACTTTTGATAACAACTGAGCAAACAATATGTGAAAAAACTACACAGTTACAGGGAAAGCTAGCGTAACCACCAAATCCAAAAAATTGGTGGCAAAAACCATGAGATTCCCACCGATATCTGGCTCATGGGTCATTGTAATGGGTAGGGGGGGGGAGGGGGGCGGGGGGACTTCTGGTGACTGCCACATAAGAATTAAAATCCAAGTAAATAGAGAAACAACAAAACTTATCAAACAGCCATTAACTAACATCTCACCAAAAGTTAAATGTTTAGGCAAAATAGCTGAACTTTTGACACAAGAAAAGGAGTCCAACAAGAAGATGGACTATCCCTCTTGTTGTTTAATATTCTGTTGGAAAAAAAAGACAAAGAAAGAGAAGGAACCTGGGATAAAGAAGTTGAAGAAATTACCACTGGCAGACCATGTAAAAATAAAATCCATTTACAGTGTTTGGCCTTTGAAGACAATCTAGAAATTCTCTCCAACAATGTACAATGGAAGTGATTCACTGCCTAGGAGTACTTCACAAAATTGCAGCTAAAACTGGACCACAGATCTGACAATGGAAGATCTGGGTTGGATGGTTGGAGGAGGGGACCAAACAGCGAGGCCATCAGTCCCATCACACGAGGAAAGAATGGAGAAGAAAATCAGCCATGCCTTTTTAAAGGAACCATCCAAGAGTTTGCCTCAAGCAATGTAGGGAAATTATGGAAAACCTAAGTCAGGATGGCCGGATGTGGGTTTGAACAATTGTCCTCCCGAATGCAAGTCCAGTGCACTAACCACTCACCACGTCGCTCTGTGAAAATCTTGGATGGAATAACAATAGTGTTCAATTAGGATACATTGCTATTTGCAGTCTCAATGGAATATTTGTCAACTGCACCCAGCACACCACTCACAGCTATGCGAGAGACGGCACTTTTGAATGTCGTGCCAGCACACCCCTGGGTGAGGCTGCCCTTTCATCACTTGTTGTTTCTAATGAGGGGTGCCATAGATACATGGCACCAGAGGACATAAATCCACATCACCTCACTGCTTGAGACACTGATTGGCTGGTGCACACATTTAAGCCACAGCAGTTCATAGTTCACCCAGATTAAATGCATCTATACACATAAGAACTTTAGTGTGGGAGACTACACTGGAGTAACACAATGTTACTATCTCACATATTTCGAGTTGCTCAAACTATATTGTAAAGTATACTTCAGACCCAAATTATGTAAATATAGGTGTCCCACAGGGTAGTGTCCTAGGCCCAATACTATTCCTCATTTACATAAATGACTTCCCACAGAGCATCAAGCATGGACAAACAATTTTGTTTGCAGATGACTCAAATGCTCTAATCAGTGACAAATCACCAGATGCACTGAAAGAAAAAGCCGAACAAACACTAACGGTGTACGTGGGTGGGCATCCAATAATAAACTAACACTAAATTTAAAAAAAAAACAAATGCTGTTAAATTCTATGTCTGCAAAAAACCACACTATAACAACTTTAAGTTAAACGATGAAACTATAGAATGTGTAGACTACATGAAATTTCTTGGTATGCATGTTGACAGTCTAAGTGGGAAGAACATATTAAAATACTTAGTAACAGAATCGCCACAGCATGCTATGCTCTCACAATTCTGACTGCAGTGTGTGATACTACATGTGTCAGATCTGTATATTTTTCTTACATCCACTCTGTTATTACCTATGGAATAATATTTTGGGGAGTCAACAATAAAAATATTCAAATAGTTTTCAAATTAAAGAAAAGAGCAATTCGTATAATAACCAAGAGTGGCAGTAGGGCTCACTGCCTTGTACATTTCCAAAAGCTGGAAATCTTAACTGTCCCCTGTGAATACATTTTTCAAAGTATTATGTAAGTAAAAAAAAATATTGACTGCTATGTTAAAAATTCTTTAGCACACAGCTATGAAACTAGAAACCAATACAATCTGCATCTAGAGAGGAAAAATAAAGTTAAAACTCAGCAGAGCTTGTTGTACAAAGTCATTAAATTATATAAAAAATCACCCCAAAATATAAAAGATATTAACACAATTGGACAGTTCAAAACATAAGTAAAAAAAATTTTATTAAATAAAAGTTATTACGCAGTAACGGACTATCTGAATTAAAACATGTAGTGTAATTAAAGTAGCCTACATTGTAATACATGAGGAAATAATTATAATATGAAATCCAGAATTGTACAGTACTATAAGAAAATTACATAAGGATATAAAACTAATGTAAGATACCTTAAAAATGTGCGTAAATATTAATTTTATGTGTATAAATTGTAGGTATATTGTATTGTATATGATTTTGCTGACAAAATCCACACAATGTAAATTGTTACATGGATTAATAAAGAAATCAATCAATCAATAAAACCCCAGTATCACAGGGAATACAACAATCACTATGGCAGGTGAAAGAATAAACACTGCAGAATGGGCTCAGCTGCTACCTCGGCTAAATCAAATCTTCTGAAGTCTTGTTTGAAATGCTATGTAATGCAAGACCGCAATAACTGCTTTCTCCATCAAATGGAATGTTGACACTGCCATAAATCAGGACACACACAGCAAGTGTGCATGCAAAGAAAATACAAAGTCAATTCTGTTCCACACAAATGTATACTTGAGAATAACAGAAATAAATATGATCTCTTTCAGAATCTGTATCTGCTCCTCCTGGCAATTCACACTGAAACCATGGACAAAAGCAACAGAACCATATGGCTGAACACTCAGTGCAAAACTTGCTTCATTCTACCCAGCTCTCCCTCTAATAGAAGTATAGCTAAATGCTTCATCAGTCACAATTTAGACACTGAAAGTCTTCTGCAAGTCAGAACAGATAATTACATCCAAAACCACAAACTGTTCACCTCTATGTAGATTTGCTATCAAACTGTAGCATTTCAATTAGATATTATTAGATATTGGTGCTCCAGTCACAGTGATTAATCAAAATGCTTAGGCACAACTGGACACACCCAATTACAAAGATCGCACCCACACCTCATAGCCAATAACAGTGAAAGTATCTCTATGGCTAGAATATGCACTTTGCAAGCAATATACAGAAATATGACTACATCAGTGCCATTCATAGTAATTCAGACACTTTCCAGTTCCATATTCTTGGCATGGATAATTTTGAATTTTTTGGTTTAGCTATTCAGAATAAGGGGCATGCTATTGATACTCAACTTTTCTATTCTAGTATTCATCAGCTGTGTGTAAACAGGGACATCTGTTCAATGGCACACCAGAACATGCAAAGAATTTTCACCGGCATATTATGCTCAAGGACAATGCAAAATCTAAATTTTATCTTGCTCATCTGGTGCCCCATGCCATTTGCGATAAAGTTTCTTCTGACCTTCACATATGAGAACAAATCAGAATTCTGAAACACGTTTCTGCAAATCAATGGGTTTCTACCTATGTAATCTCAATAAAAGTGAAGAGGAAGACCAGACTTTGTGCCAACTTTACAGCCACAGTTGACACCCAGACAGTGATTGATTCATTCCTGCTTCCACAAATTGATGAGCTAATGGATTGCCTTGCACATGGATGATTATTTTCAGAAATTGATTAGACCGATGCTTATCTTCAATGTCCCATTGATTGGGGGGGGGAGATCGGCTGTCATCTACATCGGCTTGTATCGTGCCTTCCCTTTTGCAATGCCTCTGCTTCTTCTTTATTTCAATGCTTGCTTGAACAAGTGATATCGAAAGTGCTGTCCTGATCAAATTATTTAGATGAGATCATTGTCTCAGGGCAAACTCTGCAGCAATATATCAAAAATTTGGATTATCTTTTTCAAGTTTTTGACTGATGCAGGACTCAAGTGTAACTTAGATAAACATTCATTCTTTCAATACTGATACTGAATATTTGGGACATGCCATTGACACCCACAGTGCTTACTCTAGATACAGCATTTAAAGGCCATAGAGAGAGTACCTTCTCCTACAAATGTATGAAAACTACAAGTTGTTATTGAAAAACTGAAATACTACAACTTCCCTCTGAACGCTGTGCAAATAGCCACTCCTTTGCATTGCCTCTAGTGTAAAAATGTTCCTTGTGTACAATATTTTCTGAAATTATAACTTGTATTGCTTAGCCACCCATGTCTTATGAATTTTGATTTGCAAAACCAGTACTGCTTGCAGTTGTCATGTCATCACATGGATTAGGGGCAATTTTATGTCACAAGGTTGGCAAAACACAGAATGCCCCATAGAATTTGCATTTAAAATGCTGTACAATGCTCAAGTTAATTACAGCTGGAAAATGAGGCTTTAGCCATAACTCATGGTGTCAAAACATTTCATCAATATCTGTACAGTAGAAAATTTTTTTTGTGACTATTATTTGCTGCTGACCGCACTTTCTTATCTGGCAAAAGATATACTTGATTGTACAGCACAGAAACTGCAACATTGGTCATTACTTCTTTCCAAATATCAATGCAAAATTGAAACTTCCTGACAGATTAAAACTGTGTGCCGGACAGAGACTCGAACTCAGGACCTTTGCCTTTCGCGGGCAAGTGCTCTAGCAACTGAGCTACCCAAGCATGACTCATGACCCGTCCTCACAGCTTCAATTCTGTCAGTACCTCGTCCCCTACCTTCCAAACTTCACAGAAGCTCTTCTGCAAACCTTGCAGCACTAGCACTTATGGAAGAGAGGATATTGCAGAGACATAGTTTAGCCACAGCCTAGGGGATGTTTCCAGAATGAGATTTTCACTCTACAGCGGAGTGTGCAGTGATATGAAACTTCCTGACAGATTAAAACTGTGTGGTGGACCAAGACTCGAACTCAGGACCTTTGCCTTCCGTGGGCAAGTGCTCTACCAACTGAGCTACCCAAGCATGACTTACAAGCCGTCCTCACAGCTTCAATTCTGCCAGTACCTCGTCTCCTACCTTCCAAACTTCACAGAAGCTCTTCTGCGAACCTTGCAGAAGTAGCACTCCTGGAAGCAAGGATCTGCAAGGTTCGCAGATGATGTTCACTTGGCATTTGCCATACCCACACCCTGCCAGTGGATCGCCACATTGTGTACCGTGATTTGTCACTCCACACAACGTTCTTCCATTGTTCAATTGTCCAATATTTACATTCCTTACACCAAGCAAGGTGTCGTTTGGCATTTACTGGCATGACGTGTAGCTTATGAGCAGCCGCTCGACCATGAAATACAAGTTTTCTCACCTCCCGCCTAACTGTCATAGTACTTGCAGTGGATCCTGACGCAGTTTGGAATTCCTGTGTGATGGTCTGGATAGATGTTTGCCTATTACACATTACGATCCTCATCAACTGTTGGTGATCTCAAGGTGGCAGCACAGTGCACATAATATGAAAAACGTATGTTTTTGGGGGTGCCCGGATACTTTTGATTACGATCAAAAGTATCTGTACATCTTTCAGTAGACATTAACATGGGGTATGTCCACCTTTTGTCATTATGATGGCTTGAACTCTATTGGGGACACTTCCAATGAGATATCTTAATGCCTGTAGATGAATGGCAGACCTTCATCAAGAGCTGAAATCAGAGAAGGTAGTGACGTCAGAGGCTGGAGTCTGGAGGTGTTAAATTGAGTTCAGGTTGGGGCTCCAGGCACGCCAGTTCATTTCATTTCACAAATGTTTATTACTGACAATCCACTGCCTCACAGATGCTTTACAACAAGGTGGATTCTCATATGATGCTAACAATCATCATGCTCAAACTGTTTCTCTACTGTAAGCAGTACACAATGCTGTAAAATATGTCCATTTTTATGCATTCTGCATTTTTTGGTGCAAAAGGGAACCACATCCTAACAACAAAAAAACAACTTCTTACCACAAAAGCACCTCATCCATGTCCGCCTGCTTAGCTGGGTGGTAACATGCTCGCCTGCCATTCGAGCAGGACCGGGTTCTATTCCCGGTTAGGTCGGAGATTTTCTCCACTCGGGGACTGGGTGTCGTGTCATCCTCATTCAAGTATTTGTCTAAATCACGATCGTTCTCAAATGATTTACACTGACAACAGTTTAGAATGAAAACGTTTTTATTTTACTAAATCACATCCACAAAACAAACTGATAGCCACGTGATCCTATGTTGGCGGCTCTTAGCTACACCGACCTTACCACACCAATGGACCACGATCAAAAAGACCACGACCTTTGTCCCCTATCCTCTGTCCTGTGTCTGGTCACGATACACTACATTGTCAAAATTATTATTTCTAAACATGGCCATCATGCATTTACAATGTTACAATATTAAAATACGTAAAACTAAATACCTTATATTATTTTGTAGACAATCATCAGATTATTTACATATTTAAGGGCACTCCACTTTTTGGCAGTTTCACCCCTCTTCTTTTGTTTAATCACATCTTTGCCTAAAAGGTGTGGCATACGAAATACTTATTTTGCTCTACATAGATCAAAAATTGAACAGTACCTTCACAATAAAAGACAATAACTTATTATGCAGAGGTTTTCAAACATCCTTACAACTTAATTTTTATATAAAACATGTTATTTAATGTCCAAAATATTATCGCTGCTGCTATGCTTTAAATTTGAGTTTTGAACTATTTTGAAGAGCTCTTATGTTTATGGAGTACTCCTATTTCAGTGATCAGATACCCAGCAAATCCAATGATTAGCAAGACAAGCACACCTTACATTATTAACATATGTACCAAGTTATGCACTGAGACATAGGCAATTATGTAACTAAGTAATTCAATGTGAAACTGTTATATGCCGCCTCCTCTCTTTGTCAAGAAGGTGACCCCATAAATATATTGACTTGTGCTTGCTACACCCCAACTATTCTTCCACAGTAAACATTACGACATCCAGCAAATTAGTTACACTATTACAGTATCTCTTGTAACCTCACATCACCATGCTAGCTTGGCTATTGCTAGCAGTTTGAAACCCATGAATGATTCCTTCCACTGATTTTGCACTATTTTTTACAATCATCCTCCACAATGTTTGATGATCCCAGTCCATCAGTACATGAGCTCTGCCTGGTCTTGATGTAGCTGGGTTCCTTCTCCGTGGTTCCTCCTCACAATCACATTGCCAACAGTACACTCGGGCAGCTTAAAAGAGGTGAAATGTCACTGGTGGATTTGTTTCTTAACTATCCATTGCTAGGCCATACTTGAAACCGCTGAGTTCTCCTGACAACCATTCTGCTGTTACTGTTTCCCTACCAGCAACACAATACTCACCACCTTCTTTTATACCAGTGGATCCACCTCTCGTGACACCTATTGGTTACTTATGCATTCTGTAGGTGTGTCTGGAAACGTTTGATCAGAGAGTGTACGAGTTTTAGGGGAGCAAAAAGCTGCTTTAATAAGAGCCACAGGTCCCCCTGTTTAACTATGCAGCTGCTGTGTTTTGCTGGTAACAGATACCTGTAAATACTGCAAGATCGTGCACGGCTTGAAACTGCCCAATGGAACAACACTGCACAGCACCATTTTACACAGAATGGTGTTAACCCTCTAATCTCGGGTGATTTTCTGATTTTTCCTTGCAAAATCACGGGGAATTATTATTCGAACTATTGTACGGATAGAATTGGAAGAATGTAACAAGAAAACCAAAAACCTAATTCAGAGATTGAATAAAACTTTGCAACTACAAAATAAAAGAAGAAAAGTATTAGAGAAAAAGTTGTTCTGAAGATGAAACAGAGAGATGGAAAGATAAGAAAGGCATGAAATCCTTCCTAGAAACATAGGAAAATAATAATATGGAAGAAACTGTTTACATAGATGCCGATGCCAACAGTATGACAAAAGCGTATGCAATGTGTAGTATACTGATCTACTTACATAATGCCTCATTTCATCAATTTTTCCTTCTCTGGCAAGTAATGCTAGAAAAGCATCTTGAATGTCAAGTGGGCATCCAGCACAGAGTACATCAGTATTTTGATCTTTTTCATGTAATTTTCCTTTATTGGTTAGGTATCTTAAGGCCTGTGTTACATAACTGAGGGCTGGTGAAATACTGTCGCCCCCCATCTTGTGTTGTGAATTATGCTTCAGAATATTTTTAGTGACTGTAGAATTTTCACACAATACCTCCAGTCTGGTCCATACCATTGTTTCACCTTCATCTCTGAAGTATTTTGCCACTGCAACAAGGTATATGATTTATATTCACAAATTTGTGTATTTATAATGGAGAGTTAACAATATGTAGGATGTTACACATATTATAGAACTTAACATCTAATGTCTACCACAATTCATTCATAGGAAATAAAGAAATAAATAAATCCTGTAAAGGGAAAAGAGATTTTCAATAGATGAACTTCAAGATTTTTTTTGTTTTAATCCAGTCAACTTACCAATAACAGAACTGAAATCATCTGTTAGAGCATTATACAGTATTATGTTTGCATAATGTGCTCCATTATATACCATGCAGAGATTTCCTATCTAATATTTAAATTATATTTACTAATTGTATCACTATCAATCACAACCACACTATGCACTGATGATTTTGTAAATTACATGAAGCAAATAAGCGAAAAAATTGCATGTTGAGGATCGCCTGTTGTTTAAACAAGATTCTTATGAAACTCTTATATATGAAAAAATCTTATTTGCTAGTGACTGATATCACCTGAATGTGATACTATCTGTCATTATGATTGGAACAGAGTTAAATAAGCTCCTTTCACTGTACACATCTAAGTATATGCAATAGTATGAATGACAACTGCAGCCAAACTCGGTTCCATCAATAGAATACAGACCAATACAGTGCTAAACCATATTGTATTGTTCACTTTAAAAGCACTTTAAATTGAAAAGGTGCACTGATACTAATGCACTTCATTAATCAAGAAACAAATAGAGAGAATGGGGCCAATGTGCAAGAAGAAGAATGAGCAATTTCTGGAAATTATGCAGGTATCACCCATGCAAAGTCTCAAGTCACTCGAAAAAGGCTCTGGTGACTTGTATATATAAGAGTGGTTGTACAAACGGACTCACAAAATTACAGACCAATAGCAGTTTGCTGCAGGATTCTAAGTATAACTATGATACATTTTCTTGAGATGAAAGAGCTTCTATCCACAAATCAACACAAATTTAGAAAGCACTGCTTGTGCAAACTTACCTTGCCCTATTCTGTCATGATATCCTGTGAACCATGGATGAAAGGGAAATGGGCAAATTCCACTTTTACAGATTTCTAGAAAGTATTTGACACAGTGCACACTTCAGACTGTTAACAGAAGTGTAAGCATATGGAATAAGTTCCCTGATATGTGATTTGATGACTTCTTAAGTAATAGAACCCAGTATTTTTTCCTCAACAGTGAATGTTCATCACAGACAAGTGTATGATCTGGTTGACAGGTTCAGCAACAATCTGCGGCTGTTTGACAATGATGCTGTGGTGTACAGGAAGGTGTGATCGTTGAATGACTGTAGGATGGCACAAAATGATTTAGCAAAATTTGTGGGTGGTGTGATGAATGGCAATTTATTGTAAATGTATAAAAATGTAAATTCATGCAGATGAGTAGGCAAAAAAATCCTGTAATGTTCGTATACAGAGTTAGTAGCGTACTGCTTGATATGAGATGGTGCCCAAAAACATAAAGAATAAAACATTGCCATGGACGGAACTTGTGTAGTATGCATTTCTGCCGCTAGGCGTGTAACTCATCCCCAGGTCAGTGCCACCTTTGTTGAAACCTGGCTTGTTCTGTTCATATGCAGTGATTGTTTTTGCTAGCACTGTTTTGATGTTGTTTTATTTTTTATGATGGCAAGTTCAAGGGAACAATGTGCAGCTGTGAAATTTTGTTTTGAAAAACTCAAGTGTACTAGTTGTTTGCTCCATTTAAAAATGATGACATGTCGATTGACAACAAACCTCATTCTGGATGTCCATCAACTGCCTGAATCAATGAAAATACTGAAAAAACTTGAGAGCTTGTACTCATAGACTGTGGACAGACAACTGATTGACTGTCAGAGATTGGTGGATTATCTTGGAGCTCAGTTCAGCAAATTTTAACAGAAAATTTGTGAATGAAAAGGTGCAAAATTTGTTCCTCGGGTTCTGATTATAATCAAAATGAATATTGAGTTGAAAAATGTGTTTAGAAATAACAAATTGAAACTGATTCAAATTTTCTGCCATAGGTTATTACTGGTGATGAGTCATGGTGCTATGGTTAGGGCCCAGAAACAAAGCAACAGTCAGGCCAATGGAAGCTGTCATCAAGTCAACCCGTCCAAAAAAATTTCATGAAGTCAAATCAACCATCAAAACAATACTGACTTGCTTTTTTGATGCCAAGGGCACAGTTCATTCATTCAGAGTTTGTTTCCCTGGGCCAGATCATCATCATACTTTTCATTTGGCAATTTTAAGAAGACTGCACAACAGTGTTCATCAAAAAAGACCCAAATTGTGGCAGACAGGAGACTGGTTCTTCCACCATGACAATGCACCTGCACACGTAGCCATCTATGTTAGACAGTTTTTGGCTAAAAATGTCATGGTTCCAGTTCCCCATGCACTTTACCTGCCTGACCTGGCTCCATGCTACTTTTTCTTATTTCCACGCATGAAAAGGGGCATGAAAGAACACCAATTTGATGACATTGAAAGAGTCAAGAGGGGAAAAAAACGAGGGAGGAGCTATATCAGCCATTTCTAATGATGACTACAAAAAAATGTATCGAATAGTGGAAGTACTGGTGGGACAAATGTATTTGTTGTAATGAAGAGTATTTTGAAGCAGATAAGGTTGTTTTGTAAACAATTTGAAAACTTACAGCTTTTAAAAAATAATTCCTTTTTTTTGGGTACCCCATAGTGCAGTCACATCAATTAAATATCTGGGTGTAATGTTGCAAAGTGATACGAAATGGACCAAACACATAAGGACAGTAGTAGAGAAGGTGAATGATCGACTTCAGTTTTTTTGGGAGGATTTTAAGGAAATGAGATTCATCTGTAAAGGAGGCTGTGTATAGAACACTAGTGCAAACTATTCTTGAGTAATGCTCAAGTTTTTGGGATTCCCACCAGGATGGTTTAAAGGAAAACATCGAAGCAATTTAGAGGCTGCTGCTAGATTGTTACTGGTGGGTCTGATCAACACACAAACATTACAGAGGTGCTTTGAGAACTCAAGTGGGAATCCCTGGAAGGAAGACAATGCCCTTTTTGTGTAACAGTGTTGAGAAAAGTTAGAGAACCGACATTTGAAGCTGACTACAGACAAATGAACATTTTGCTCAATGACCATGAAGATAAGGTGTGAGAGATGAAGGCTCATGTGGAGGCATAAAGACAGTAATTTTTCTCTCACTCAGTCTGTGACAGGAGCAGGAAAGGAAAAGACTAGTAGTGGTATAAGGTACCCTCTGCCATGCACCATACAGTGGCTTGCTGAGTATGTATGTAGATGTAGATAAGCCGATCGTAGTGCACTCGGAGCATGCTGAACGAATTACAACCCTGGATTGTGTGAAGAATTTACTTAGACCTAAGAACTGGTAGTGACAGCTACTGAAAGAAACCCAGTTATCGGCAGATACTACAGAAGCACGAGAGCCAATCTTGTTTGCTTTGAATTTTGACATAGATGAACCTAGATTATCCTTTTGCAAATTCTGGCCTTCTGCCTCCATACTTGCATCTATACTCCGAACACATATTCTTCAATACTTTAATGTCACTGACTTGTGCAGAGATGAAGATGCTTGCCCACACTAGTGCGGAGAGCTGCAAAAACCAGTCTTCAGACTGAAGGGCAAGAACAACATATGTTGAATAATATTTTTAAAGAAGGTGTTTTTCTGCATAATATTTATATCACTGTAATATATAAGAAATTACATTTATAACTTCCCTAAAAGAATAATAAATTCTCTATGTAAATACTGTATGTGGATGACATAAGGGAAAAAAGAAGTATGTCTGTTAGGAGCAACATTGCACGTTGCTACATTTTAAGTTTGTATAATTTATGTTGTGTTTATATCTAAAAACAAAGATGATGTGACTTACCAAACGAAAGTGCTGGCAGGTCGATACACACACAAACAAACACAAACATACACATGAAATTCTAGCTTTCGCAACCAATGGTTGCTTCGTCAGGAAAGAGGGAAGGAGAGGGAAAGATGAAAGGATGTGGGTTTTAAGGGAGAGGGTAAGGAGTCATTCCAATCCCGGGAGCGGAAAGACTTACCTTGGGGGAAAAAAGGACAGGTATACACTCGCACACACACACACACACATATCCATCCGCACATATGTTGTGTTTATGTTGTTAAGGGAAGGGAAGGAAGAAAGGTGAAAGCTAGTGGTGACAGATAGTCTACTCTTCTCAAATAGCACTAAGGAGGCTGCTGAGGTCACATCCCCAACCAATGGACAGTCATCATGGATAATGTCACATTCCCTCACACTACAAGACACTGTGAAGATGATTGGTATTTGATATAGGACAATGGCTCAAAGTCTGGTTGGCACAAGCTGCAAGCCACCACTTCTTCTCCCACTGAAGCACTGAAGGCCAAATACTAGAGGCAAACATTTGTTCCCTGACTGAGATTCGAATCAGCTATCTCTGAGTTTAGTGCCACTGGACAAGCATCCGTTCACATACCATCAACATTACTGAATCCATCCTCTCTTACCTTTCATTCACATATACTGCCTGGGAAAACTAAGCTTACAACACAAAAATTCAGCTACTTCTGTTCTCACCCTCTATTAATAATTATGATTTCCTTCTCTTCTTCCCTCCTCTGAAATATTAGATCTGAACTATGTTCTTACACCGGATGCTGTCAGATTTCTTATCATCTACTAATTACTTTCTTCCTCACTCTCCCTCTGACCAACCAACACCCCCCCCCCCCCCCCCCCCCCGCCCGCCACGCACACACAACACACAAATAAAATGTTTTTACTGACCTTGTCTGTCATCCAGTTCCATGCCATCTGGATAGATTATAGCTGTAAGTATTGGATGTTTCCATGGTCTGTTTACAATTTGTTTTAATCTGTAGCATAAATTATTCACAATCAGTGAAGAAGTAGTTAGACGTAAATCATTTAGTTCAATCTTTAAACTTTTTGACCACCTCGAGGTAGGTTGCCAATCAGGACTCAGTACTACCTGTAATGAATACCTGTAACATATAAGCAGAGAAAAATATTAACTATAAATAAATAATTTTAAAATTTTAGTGGTAATAATGTGTATTTCACAAAACATTCCCTAGCTTTGAAATGAAAGAAGCTGGGTGAACAATATAAGGTCCATTACAGCTACATCTACATACGTTTTCTGCAAGCCACCATAGGGTGCATGGTGGACGGTACCCTGTACCGTCATCGTGTGCACTCCTACAGTCACTCAATGATAACACCTTCTCACACACCACAGCATCATCAACAAACAGTAGCAGACTGCTGACCATCCTGCCTTTCAGATCATTTATGTATGTAGAAATTAACAGCGGTCCTATCACACTTCCCTGGGGCACTTCTGACAATACCTTTGTTTCTGAAGAACATTCACCGTTGAGGACAACATATTGGGATCCATTACTTAAGAAGTCTTTGAGCCACACACATACATGGAAGCCTATTCCATATGCTCATACCTTTGTCAACAGTCTGCAGAGGGGCACAATGTTAACTACTTTTCAGAAATCTAAAAATATAGGATCTGCTTGTTGCTATTCATCCATTAGAATTATATTACATAATGGTTAGAATTCTATAGGGGTAGTTTTTAATATCAAACTGCTCATTTTATAACAAAACATCAATACTCCTGCAACTGAGACAGTAAGCTGGTAAAAATGAAGCACATTATGTGTGAGCCAGACACACAAGCAGTACACAAAATGCAGGGATAAGAACAGGGCAAAACGAAAATGATGGTGCCTCATAAGCAGAAGGAATGCTGCAACATAAAGACCTGAAGGTTGCTATTTCCAGCAAATAGTGCAGGGATGAGAGAGGAGGAGAAGAAAGGAAGAGGAAGTGAAAGACAGGGCAATGGAGATTCTTTAACTTTGTTTTTACTTTGAGAAATGAAAACTATATAAACAAAAGAAACTTACCGGTATAATAGATACACAGTCCTTTCGCAAACGTCTTTAAAGGTAACTGGATGTGTCATATATGATTTCCAGCCTTGTTGAAGCCTTACTATGTTGGCATCATATCTCCTCTTCACTCCACCAGGAGTCGAGTGCAAAACCTAATTTTCATAAGAATCTTTATTTAAGAGTAATAACATTGACACAAAACACAGAAAATAAAAAATTAATAAAAAAAAACAATCATGTGGCAATATTTGCACTTATTTTACACCAACAAAAACCACTGAAGTTAACTGAAGAGTAATAATGCTAAAGGATAGAGAAAAGATTTTATGCAAACAAATAAGGATGTTTTTTCATTTAAATATTTTATAGATATTATTAATATTACCTGGAAAACCAAACCGAAAACCTGGCCAAGGTGGAAGCACCATCTGCACCTACATCTATACTCTGCAAACCAATGTGAAATGCATGGCAGAAGGAATATCCCATTGTACCAGTTTTTACAGTTTCTTCTCATTCCATTCACATATGGAGTGCAGGAAGAATGGTTGTTTGAATGCCTCTGTGCCTGCTGTAATTATTCTAATCTTATCCTCACAATCCCTGTGTGAGAAATACATCGGGGATTTTAGAATATTCCCAGAGGCACCACTTAAAGCCAGTTCTTGAAACTTTGTTAGCAGACTTTCTTGGGATAGTTTACATCTGTCTTCAAGACTCTGCCAGTTCAGTTTCCTCAGTAACTCTGTGACACTTTCTCATGGATCATTCGTGTTGTCCTTCAATGTAAAGTACAATACCCCCCGTTCATTCTATTTGGTACAAACCTGCACACACTTGAGCAATGTTATGGAACTGATAGTATGAGAGATGTCCTTTGTAGACTGACTGCACTTCCCCAGTATTCTACCAATAAACTGAAGCCTACCACCTATTTTACTCACAACTGAGCCTATGTGATCATTCCATTTCATCTTCCAACAAAGTATCTGACACTGACTCACTGATATTATAGTCAGACAATACTATGTTTTTTCATTTTGTGAAGCGCTCAATTTTACATTTCTGAACATTTAGAGAAAGTTGCCAATCTCTGCAACATGTTGAAATCTTATCAAGATTTGACTGAATATTTATGAAAGCTTCTCTCAGTCATACTTCATTATAGAGAACTGCATCATCAGCAGAAAACCTGATTTTGCTATTAATATTGTCTGCAAGGTCATTAACATAAAGACAGCATGGGTCCCAACATACTTCCCTGGGGAATAGGTGAAGTTACTTCTACATCTGATGATGACTCTTCATCCAAGATAATATTCTGCCTCCTCCCTACCAAAAAGTCCTCAATCCTGACACAAATTTCATTTGATACCCCATAGGATCATACTTTTGACAATAAGCATAGGTGTGGTACTGAATCAAATGATTTTTGGAAATCAAGAAATACTGCATCTGTCTATTCACTTTGATGCAAAGCTTTCAGTATGTCATGTGAGAAAAGTGAGAGTTGAGTTTCACATGATCGATGTTTTTGGAATCCACAGTGTTAGGCATGGAGGTCATTTCATTCAGGTTCCCTCATTATGTTTTGAGTTCAGAATAAGTTTTAAGATTCTACAATGAATCAGTGTAAGGATATTGGACGGTAGGTTTGTGGATGACTTCTACTCCCCTTCCTGTTGATGGATGTGACTGGAGCATTTTTCCAAGAACTGGGTATGGTTTTTTGTTCCAGGCATCTACAAATGATTATAGTTGGAACAGGGGCTAACTCAGCTGCAAATTTAGTATGGAATCCAAGAGGGATTCCGTCAGGCTCCCTTAGTTCAATTTTAATGATTTCAGCTGTTCCTCAACACCACTGACACTAATACTTAATTTCCTCATCTTCTCAGTGGTACAAGGATTAAATTGGGGCAATTTTTATGGATTTTCCTTTGTAAAGGAACATTTGAAAATGGAGTTAAGCATTTCAGCTTTTGCTTTGGTATCCTCAGTTTCAGTTCCTGTCTCGTTTGCTAGGGTCTGGACACTAACTTTGGTGCCACTAACAGCATTTACCAATGACCAGCGTTTCTTTGAATTTTATGAAAGATCATTTGACAATATTCTGCTATGATAGTCATTGAAAGCTCCACACATTACTCTCTTGACAGTGAAACACACTTCATTCAACATCTCCCTATCTATAGCCCTGTGCTTTGTTTTAAACCTTCCATGCAGTAATCTCTTGTTTCTTTAGAAATTTCCTTACAGTCGATGTATACCGTGGAGGGTCCCTCTCAATATGAACTGTTCTACTGGGCACATTCCTATCCAGTGCATGACCAATTATTCTTTTAAACTTGAGCCATAGTTCCTCTACAAGCTCCCACCTCATGCTGAATGTTTCAAATTCCTCATTGAGATATGACAATACTGACTTTTTACACAGTTTACTGATCATTCCAGTCCAAGAAATAAGGAGGGCTGGTACACTGTGATAACTAGTGGAGCCATTCATTCACACACTACACTTTTGTATGATAACTTCCTGCACAGTGTCCGCTTGGCTACTGCCAGAGGTACAGAAGTCACTTATTAGAAGAACAGAAACAAGATACATAGTTTATCTATCTGAACTTAGTGGGAAGTATCCAAACCACCATCCATGGAGATGTTGCTATTGATTTTCTGTCTTTTCTTTCAGTTGTGGATGATAATACTGATTATTCTTTTGAATTTATACCAACTGATATTATTATATTAGTACTTTTCAGTTTCCTTATCCATCAAAGCATCTCTTTCATCAAACACTGTTTCAATGTGACACATAGCTTAAAAAGCATCAAGGGGTTTTTTTCAAATCCAAGGGCAAGTTGCTTGACATCTTTTGACTATAGATCTTATTCTCTGCATTATTGCAGTTTCATGGTATTGTGTTCCTTAATAAGTGCCAAAAGTCCATCCTTCAAATTCTGTTTTGTAATGTATGTGATTACTGGCACCCATGACTATCTGGCTTTTACTGAACTAGGTGAAGAAGATTTATTTTTCTGCTTGTATTTATGGCTCATTAAAAATAATGGCTGTATTTCTTGGAGATAATCCTAAACTGAGACTAGTCACTCTATATCTTGAAGATTTCTCTGCTCATTTCTGAATGACAGTCTGAAGTTTTGCTGTTCCCAAGCTAAGAAGTTAATATGGAACAAAACTCACTGCACCACCTACATGCGCAACAATTAAATGTTGATCATGTTTTGACAATACTCATCACACATTGCAACTTTGCCAACATTCATTCACAGCAGAGGACCTGTATGTACGAATTTATGTTTCATCTAAATAAACCACTGGTAGCTTAGAACCCAGATACCATGAGCTAAACAGTTTTTCTAAATAGTTTTGTTGTTTCTTGTTCACATCCAGTGCTGTGAAGTTCCACAAAGTTGGCATCTCCAGCATAATTCATTATATTGCAGAAACTGCAGTCTAGTAACATATTTATCTATATCCTTGAAATAATATTTTCTTGTGTGTAGCTTGCTGCTTATTATTTGGGGTAGATGCCTTAATCACACTCCTCTCAACACTGTGTCCCTTCTTCTGTAACTTGCACGTGATCTACTAACTCTACATGCTTATTCATAAGTACCTAGATAGTTTCAGAAAACAACTGTGTGAAAACTACTCAGAAGTAAATATCCTCAGTGTAGTGAAGCAGCTTAAAGCACTTAATAAAGGCAACTCTTCTGGTCCAGATAGTATACCCATAAGCTCCTTTCAGAATATGCTGATAAAATAGCTCCATATTCCCACTTAGCAAGTAAAAACAACTGCTCTTTCGACTAAAGATCTTCACCCAAGGTTAGAAAGTTGCACAGGATACATCAGAAAGGAAATATGAGTACAGTCAGCACAGATTCAGAAAATACAGTTCTTGTGAAATACAACTATCTCTTCATTTGCCCAAAGTAATGAGTGCTATTGATGGGGAATCTGCCATTGATTCCATATTTCTAGATTTCCAGAAGACTTCTGACACCATTCCTCACAAGTGATTTGTAATCAAATTGCATGCCTATGGAGTAATGCTTCAGTTGTGTGACTGGATTCATGATTTCCTGTTAGAAAGGCAAGTATGTAGTAACTAACAGAAAATCATTGAGTAAAACAGAAGTGAATCCAGCACTACCCAAAAGTATAACAGGTCCTCTGCTGTTTCTAATCTACGTAAATGATTTAGGACATAATCTGAGAAGCCTTCTTAACATTGTCTGCAGATAATGCTGTCATTTACTATCTAGTGAAGTTATCAATAGATCAAAATTAATTGCAAAATAACTGAGACATGATATCTGTATGGTGCAAGATGTGGCAATTGTCTCTAAATATGAAAAAGTGTGAGGTTATCCACGTGAGTAAAAAGAAATCCGTTTAATTCCATTACACAGTGACTCACACAAATTTAATGGTTGTCAATTTGACTAAACATGTAGGAGCTACAATTACAAGCAATTTAAAATGGAATGATCACATAGATAATGTTGTGGGGGCGGCATACCAAAGACTTATGTTTTATTGGCGGAATGCTTAGAAGATGCGACAGGTCTCCTAAAGAGACAGCCTACACTAAACTTGTTTGTCTTCTGCTAGGATACTGCTATGCTGTATGGAATCCTTATCAGATAGAATTGATAGAGGATGTCATAAAAATTCAAAAAAGGATAGATTGTTTTGTATCATTACAAAACAGGAGAGAGAGTGTCCTGGATATGATAACAATGTTGGGATGGCATTTTTCGTTGTGGTGAGATCTTATCATGAAATTTCAGTCCTTTGAATTTTAGTGTCACCAACCTACATAGGGACAAATGATTATCAGAATAAAATAAGAGAAATCAGAGCTCATGTGGGAAGATTTAAATGTTCATTTTTCCCATGTGCTGTTACAGAGTGAAACTTTAGAGAGATTGTCTGAAGGTGGTTCAAAGAACCCTCTGCCAGACATTTAAGTGTGAATTGCAAAGTAGATGTAGATGTATACAGAAAATACACACATGTCAGTGGATAGATCATCTTGCCAAGTTTTTAACTTACATTACAGGTTTTCAATGCAGGCACTGCCTGCAACGTAGCAAATGTCAATAGCTGCATGCAATTTATTGAAGGCACTGGCACTAATTGGGTGGGAGGGTTTGACAGCAGCACACTTAGGAAATCAGTTCATTGGGTTGCCTATCTGCAAGTGTAAACTAATTCGATGCAACAATATGTAGTGGACGATTTGTATACATGTTGTGATATGCCTACCACCTACTGCAACAATACATTATCAACTGAATCTCGAAGAGATGCTCTACCCACTGAGCCATGTATGTGGTTCCCCAAGGCTCAATCTTAGGTCCACTATTGCTCATCATTTACATAAATGATCTTCTGTCTAATACACAACAAAAAGAATCAGTACTTTTTGCAGATAACATTAGTATTACAACCAATCCAAGCAAGCACACAGAAAGGAAGAAATGGTACAGAATGCTCTTAAAAGTATCATTGACTGGCTTTCTGTGAATGGTCTCATGCTCAATTTTAAAAGATGCAACATATTGAGTTCTGCACACCTAGGGTTACTACACAAATGATGTGTAAAACATGGCGAGGAAATAATCAATAGTGTGGAGACTTTAAAATTCCTTAGCTGTCCACATCAATGAGGATTTAAACTGGAAAGAGGGCATTTGGAACTCCTAAAAGAACTTACTTCAGGCATATTTGCACTTAGAATTATTGCAAATCCTGGGGGGAGACAAATCAGTAAGTTGACGTATTTTCATTCAATAATGTCTATGTTCTGGGGTAACCCATCTTTAAAATAGAAAATCTTTATTGCTCAAAAACATGCTATAAGAATAATATGTTGTGCTCACCCACAGTCATCTTGCAGACATCTGTTTAAGGAGTTTGGCTTGTGAGTACTGTTTCACAGTATATTTATTCCCTGATGAACTTTGTTGTAAATAATCCAATACAGTTCAAAAGGAATAACGATGTACATAATTACAATAGCAGAAGGAAAATTGACATTAACTACTCGATATTAAGGTTATATTTAGTACAAAAAGGGGTGTACAATGCTGCAACAAATTTTTTATTACTTATTCAGTGACATAAAATGTCTGACAGACAGCAAAGTAAAATTTGAAAACAAACTGAGAAATTTTCTGCTTGACAACCCCTTCTATTCCACAGAAGAATTTCTATAATTGTAATGTGTACAAGGAGATGGGCAGGAATGATTAACTCACATCTGTATATCTTGTTTCTTTTTGCAAAAAAAGAGTGAAAAACAGTTCAGAATGTGCCAATTTGTGATGTGAATGTAAAATGACTACTTCAACATCAATATGATTTTATCATGCAAAATGATGCATGGAACACGAAACTAATTAACTATCACCAACAATAATAATAGGTTGCAATGTTGTCAAACTACCCTAAATTTGGAACTATTTATAAAGACTTTCACAGTTTGTAGACTCGAGAAGACAGCAAGGAAATCGGAAAGAGGCCAACGAAAGAGGGGAATGGTAACTAGATGTTAATCACTGCCACGGAATACGCCATAACAATACACTACATGGGGTGGTGTCTGGCAGTTTCCAACAAGTAACAGAGATAGAGAGGGCTGGTAAAAGCAATGAAACACTGGGAAAATGGCAGCTACAGTAGATCTTACAAGGTCTGCCATGGAAATGTGCCATTCCTACAAAAAGGTGCTGCTGCATACTCAAATTCTCTTGTGAACCTGACCACATGCTATTTCCAGCAGCACAGTGATGATTTATCTTAATAATACAAATTCATATTTTCACACTGTCCCTATTGTTTCCCAAAGATTCACACCACAGGTCTGACAGGGCCCCAGAGGTTTCTACAGCTAAAGGTCACAGTGCTGACATTTTAAAGCTCATATATAAGTTAATGTATAACAACACTTGCACATAAGACATAAGGATGTGGTGACATTTTACTTTACTACTACAATCCTATTCTGGCTTGGGATTTAATGAGGCATTCCTGAATCACAGCTCCTCTTTTTGGCTGTGCAACTGTTAAAATTAAATAACACATAAAATAGGTAGACCAATGCCAATGGGACCAACTTTTGATTTGAGATGTAATACAGGTATTTATAACATTATTTAGGTAATGCACTCACAGTATTTATCAAAATTTTCCGTAATGAGTCACACCCGCAAATGTAGGTTTGACAGAACGCCATTCAGATTGAGCTGTATCTGTAAATAAAAACACAACTTGACTCTGCTGCAAAGAATTTTTACATGAACTGCTAATGTTTAACATAAATACAAGTGGCATCAAAACCAATGCACAGTCATAAAAGAGGATGCAAAGCAAATGTACATTAAGCCTCTAAGAAGAAATGGTTGATCAACTTCTATGAATGATGTCATTACTAGCAATTACTATCAATTGTGATAAATGAAAGAATAAAAGTAGAGAAATAAAATTTCAGCTTGTCATTCTGTGGTGTACCGATAAGCTTCCTTCTGGCTCTGATGGATCCGTGTTAGAAAAGAACAGCAAACATATGTTTTGTCTGTACTTGGTACTAAAAATGTACATGTACATCTACATATATACTCCGCAATCCACCATATGGTGTGTGGCGGAGGGTACCTCGTACCACAACTAGCATCTTCTCTCCCTAATTCCACTCCCAAACAGAACAAGGGAAAAATGACTGCCCATATGCCTCTGTACGAGCCCTAATCTCTCTTATCTTATCTTTGTGGTCTTTCCGCGAAATATAAGTTGGCAGCAGTAAAATTGTACTGCAGTCAGCCGCAAATGGTGGTTCTCTAAATTTCCTCAGTAGCAATTCACGAAAAGAACGCCTCCTTTCCTCTAGCGACTCCCACCCGAGTTCCTGAAGCATTTCCGTAACACTCGCGTGATGATCGAACCTACCAGTAACAAATCTAGCAGCCCACCTCTGAATTGCTTCTATGTCCTCCCTCAATCCAACCTGATAGGACTCCCAAACTCTCGAGCAGTACTCAAGAATAGGTCGTATTCGTGTTTTATAAGCGGTCTCCTTTACAGATGAACCACATCTTCCCAAAATTCTACCAATGAACCGAAGACGACTATCCGCCTTCCCCTCAACTGCCATTACATGCTTGTCCCACTGCATATCACTCTGCAATGTTACACCCAAATATTTAATCGACGTGACTGTGTCAAGCGCTACATTGCTAATGGGATATTCAAACACTACGGGATTCTTTTTCATATTCATCTGCATTAATTTATATTTATCTATATTTAGAGTTAGCTGCCATTCTTGACACCAATCACAAATCCTGTCCAAGTCATCTTGTATCATCCTACAGTCACTCAACGACGACACCTTCCCGTACACCACAGCATCATCAGCAAACAGCCGCACCTTGCTATCCACCCTATACAAAAGATCATTTACGTAGATAGCAAATAACAGCAGACCTACCACACTTCCCTGGGGCACTCCAGATGATACCCTCACCTCTGATGAACACTCACCATCGAGGACAATGTACTGGGTTCTATTACTTAAGAAGTCTTTGAGCCACTCACATATTTCGGAACCAATCCCATATGCTCGTACCTACAAGTTACAGATGTGTGTGTGTGTTTGTGTTTGAATGAGAGAGAAAGAAAGGGGGTGGGGATGGGGGGAGAGAGAGAGAGAGAGAGAGAGAGAGAGAGAGAGAGAGAAACATGGTTTTTTTTTTCCTGTTTTAATTTTTTTTAATGCCATGGAAAAAAATCTGCTGTTGTACACCTACTTTTTATGACTGACAAGACTGGTTAACATTTTGGAGTACAGCTATAAACTGAAAAACCCATTAAAATACTAAATAGTACACTGGATAGTACACTTTAGCAAAAACATTCAGTTAATGTAATATGTGTTACCAACATGAAAATACACTCATGTTCAGAAAGAAACAGAACACCTTGAGCGACTAGAAATAGGACATTCAATTCACATGAAATGTACATTAGTATGTTCTGCAGAAATGATTAGCATTTTAGTCACCTCATTCCAGTGTGTGTCCTGTTGCCTAGTTGGCACAAGGTCTGCCACGGGCCAAGATAACCTGCTCCGTGCATGATGGCATCGACGCATATAAGGCAAATGGCGTCTTGTAGTATAGCCGTCCATATTGCATTCACCTGATCTCAAAGTTAATCTGTGATTGTTTGGCACTGGGACACGGTGCTGCAGTTGTCATTTCACTATACCCCACACATTTTCGATTGGCGACGTCTGGTGATATGAGGGGAGGGGGGGGGGGGGGGAGAACGTAAGGCTGACATTCTGTGACACCAAGAAGGCAAATGTTTGTGAAACAGCATGTGATAACCAGTAGAGGTGACACATTGCAAGATGCTGTTAATGAAACTACTTGTCATTTACAATCATGGTTTGAAGCAAATAGTGTACTCATAAATACTCAAAAAACTGTAAGTATGAACTTCGATACTAGACAAAATCTAACCCCCTACAATGCAGTTATAGTTATTGGCAAAGATTAGTTATCGGCAAAGATGATATTACGAACAGGCAGGACACTAAATTTCTTGGGGTCGACAGAAGCGTCCGATCCCACGCGTCGGCTTTGACCCGTGACGTAAGGGTGTCGTCGCGTGTGACGTCATGACGGCGCGGAGTTTGGTTTGAGTGTGGCTGTCTCCAGTTCTGTTTTATCTTACTTTATTTACTTTTCTGATCTGTTCGTTCTATCTCGTGAGGATTTTTTTTTAAATTTAAAAACACTTATTACTTATTTTAATTATCTGTTTCCTCCAATTTCTGTTTTAGTTTATTATATTTATCTTTCTGATCTGTTCCTTCTATACCGTGAAATTTAAAAAAAAAAAGAGACAAAAAACACTAATCAGCTACTGAAGCATCTTAATCTTCTATGGGTTACGACCCCTGGGGAGGTGGGTGGGTATTCATGCATGGCTGTCTTCACTTACACGTTGTAGCTACGCAAGGCATCTAAATTTGTTTATATTTAGTTTGCCCCCCACCCAAAACACCCCATTTCCCGCGCTTGTCCCGTTAGTGTCATTAGGCTTCTTGTGGAAAGTGTGTGTGTTTGTTTTTGTTTCCGCCATATTTATGACGTCATGGGTCAAAGCAGACGGGCGGGATCGGATGCTTCCGTATTTCCATGTATTTTCGTCCTCATAATGTGTACGTAACGACTTTATAAGCGCCATATTGGAATCGTGGTTTATGGTCGTTTCCGCCATATTTCTGACGTCATGGATCAAAGCAGACGGGCGGGATCGGACGCTTCCGTATTTACAAATACATCGAAAATCAAACACACACACGTTCCACAAAAAGCCTAATGGCACTAACGGGACAAGCGCGGGAAATAGGGGGTTTTTGGGTGGAGACAAACTAAATATAAACAAATTTAGACACCCACCCCCATACAAAACCACGCAAAACGACGAAAAAAACCGGCATCACAAAACTTTCCAAATACCACTAAACACAATATCATCTGGAATCGGACACTTCCCTTACCTATATAGCTCAACAGCAGCTCCCGATTCCATAAATTAGGACCTAACACTTCCCTTGACCTATATAGCTCAAAATCATCTCCTGATACCAATACCAACATTCACAGCCACACATTGGGATCGAACACTTCCTTTGACCTGTTTTCCTTACGACATCTCCACATACAGCCGTCCATGGTCCGAGACGCCGGAACTTTCAGTAAGCCTCATTTCTTCACGACATACTGAACACTTCACGACTTCATCCAAAAATCCGAGTAGTTGAAGAAATTTTATTAGAGACAACGCACTGTCCCTCATCACAGCCGACAACCGAAAACTGTTCATCCTGTCAGTCATATCCATACCTACCAAAGACATAAAAAGAGCAATTTGCCAAAATTCACACACGACGCCACACTCGCAAACTAAACCAAAAACATCACCTAACACACCACCAGAGAGCACCACCGATC
Source organism: Schistocerca nitens (assembly GCF_023898315.1). Classification (NCBI taxonomy): domain Eukaryota; kingdom Metazoa; phylum Arthropoda; class Insecta; order Orthoptera; family Acrididae; genus Schistocerca; species Schistocerca nitens. Next base: position 187,665,777 of record NC_064623.1, read on the forward strand.
GCATCAGAACGACCCCTACAAACACGCCACTCTCACAAACTAAATTCCGAGCCGTCGTGACGTCACACACGACAACAGCCTTACGTCACGGGTCAAAGCCGACGGGTGGGATCGGACGCTTCGGTCGACCCTGAACTTCCATACTAGACAAACTGTAACCCCCTACAATGCAGTTATAGTTATCGGCAAAGATGACATTACGAACAGGCAGGACACCAAATTTCTTGGACTTACCAACAGTAACACACTAAATTGGAAAGCACATACTGAGGTATTGTCACAAAAGCTTAGTAAAACCTGTTATCTATTACGATCATTAAAAGACACAGCCAGTGTAGATACCTTGAAGCTGGTGTACCATGCCCTGTTTGAGTCTGTCTTGAGCTGTGGCCTAATCTTCTGGGGAAAGAGCTCTGATTCTCTCACAATTTTCAAGTTACAAAAACAAGTAGTAAGAATAATGAAATGTAAAAAAAGAACTGAACACTGTAAACCACTATTTCAACAGCTAAAAATCCTGCCACTGCCATGCCTCTATATATTGGAACTAGCTTGTTTTACAGTACAGCACTTGGACGCCCTCGACAGAAATGCAGACCGCCACACACGACACCAGCAACAAAACACAGTTACAAATTATAGCCCACAACACAAAATTATATGCGAATGGGGTTAAATGTATGGGCATTAAAATATACAACCACCTCCCAACAGACATAAAAACAAGCAAAAACCCAAAAATAATGAGAATTTACTAAAGGAACTGCTACTAAATCACTGTTTCTATTGCGTATATGAATTTCTTGAAACAAAGTTTTAATTACTTGCAATAAGCTGTTTATTCAGTTGTAGATGTTTCTACTTAGTAAGATAATTTAATTATATTCTGTCTGTATCTCTTATATGTATTCTGCTATGTGCAGTATGCACCACCGTCATCTCTCATCGCACACCTCCTATTTTATGTTTTGTCTATATATCCTACACGTATTCTGCTATGTGAGTTATGTACCACTACTGTCGTCTCTCGTCTTATACCATCTTAACATAATTTTTCAAATTGACTTGTCCTATATCATGATGTGTTTTGCTGTACAAATTGTATGATCTACAGGACAAATAATAAATCAACTCAAATCAAATCTGGGGTGTTGTGTAGAAAGGGTATGGTTATAGGTCGCAGGATGTCATTCACATAGGTCGCACTGGTCACAGTGCCAGGACACACACCTGCTGTGGTTTGTGGCGTACCCACACCATAAGGCCTCGAGTTGGCGCTGTATGTCTTAAGCAAATGCAGTCACAGGGATGCCGTTCCCCGTATCTGCAGCGAACCGATATGTGGCAATCGTTTTCACACAAACTGATCCTAGATTCATCCAAAAATACTATCTGATGCCATAGCTGTCCCCAGAGATGTTATTCCATAAACTACCGCTGTCTAGCATGTTTCTGCACAATCATCAAAGGTAGGTGGAGAAGCGGACAATGCACATGTAGCCCATGCCGTAATAAGTGGCAAAGGACTGTCACACTTGATAATGCACGAGACGTTACGCTGTTCTACTGTTGCGCCAGAGTCGAAGAGGTTACAGATACTGTATGTCATTCGGGGGGGGGGGGGGGGAGGAGGAGGAGGAGGAGAGGGGGCCTGGGTGGTGCGACCTGACCGTGTTAAGTGACAGTATACGGAAAGTATACTCGGAATCGAAAAACTTATTAATCCTCTGAATGGTTAAGGTTTTATACACCGGCGTAGAACCTCCCACCCCTTTAGGAAACGAACGCCAGGAAAAAATGAGTTTTCGAAAGATATTTGATTTGCAGCAGCAAGTACGTTGCATATTTTCGTATTAATAATAATAATATCGTGGGACTAGGGCCTCCCATCGGACAAACTGTTCAAATGGCTCTGAGCACTATGCGACTTAACTTCTGAGGTCATCAGTCGCCTAGAACTTAGAACTAATTAAACCTAACTAACCAAAGGACATCACACACATCCATGCCCGAGGCAGGATTCGAACCTGCAACCGTAGCGGTCGTTCGGCTCCAGACTGTAGCGCCTAGAACCGCACGGCCACTCCGGCCGGCTGGACCAACTGCTGGCCGTGTGCAAGTCTTTCTAGTTGACGCCACTTTGGCGACTTGCGCGTCGATGGGGATGAAATTATGATGATTAGGACAACACAACACCCAGTCCCTGAGGGGAGAAAATCTCCTACCCAGCCGGGAATCGAACCCGGGGCCTTACAATTAACAGTCTCTCGCGCTGACCACTCAGCTACCGGTGGCTGACATTTTCGTATTACGAATGTATATAACCGAATTCCATTAAACACAGAACGTTTGTGCCCGAAGCACTGAAACCGAGATCGCGATGCGCTTTTTTAAGCCAATCGATCACGTGATCTCGCCAGCCGATGGATGATATTAGATATTCATCGCGTTTACATGGGGCACCCAAAACCGGATTTCGTAAATCGATCTTCCAATACCGCTTCTGGGTGGTTATATAGACACATAATCTGTTTTGGAAATCCGCTTCTGGTTGCTGGTTCTCCAATTCCGCAATCGATTTTCGCTCCCATGTAAACGCAACCGGCGTTGGGCTGCAAGGTTTCGTCTTGTTTTTACAAATTTCGGCTAGTATTGGTGGAGTGGCTTTTGTACAGTGAAGGATAAGTAGAAATATTAGACTGAAGCTGTTTATACCTCGTCTAATTGAAGAGAAATAGCGATTGTGCTGACTAAATCATCAACTATATCTGCAGTTTTCCAGGAGCCGTAGTTAACTGGGCTAGCAAATGCACTTCATACAGCGAAAAACGGTTTCCGAAATTCGGTTTTCGTCTTTCAGAAGATATGTCGCATGTAAACGTAGTGATTCAGAGCTTAGGACACACAGAGCTTAGGACACACACAAATAGAAAAAGTTAAAGTTATAAACTAACGTACATAGTGTAGCTACAAGGAAAGGTGAGCTTTCACATATATTTGTCTGTTTTGTGTGTGTTACACTTCGATACATCACACAAATATGCCAGTAAAATGTTAGGTAATGGACGTAAATGTCTGCTCTTCTGGGCTCGAAATTCTTCTAAGTGGCTGGCCCTCAAAGTGTTAAGCTTTAAATGAGAATCAAACGCTCCGTGATTTAAGAAATTCAAAACACGTTCGACACGGAACATAACTCATATTGCGTAAAATGAAATGTACTTTGAAAGTAGCTATTTTAAAACCATCAATTGCAATATTTTCCCGTGGCCTATTAGAATTCGTTTCACCAGTTGTCAGAAAGGTAGTCCGTATGTTCGTACGTTATAGCATTAAGAGATCTTACATAACGTCATAAACGAAACAGGACATCAGAGGCTGTTCCAAAAGCATTGGAATTTCGTAAACTATAATCAAATGCATAAATCGACTTAAATAGCACATTCGTATGTCCAGACTTACAAAGATGTACGTCCCAATCTGATATTAACCTCTTCAGTGTGGTTTTCGGGATGCAAATTTTCTCCCGAGTACCAGTACCTATTATCTCATGTTTAGTTCCTTATTATGGGATAATGCAATACGTCCCAAAAGATAACAATGTGCAATTCCACAAACATTTGACACTAGCCAATAGTGTTTCCAATAAATTGACTGCATCCTATCAAATCGACAGAAATAACATCAGTATTCTGCAAGGCCATTAATGCTCAACTGCCAAAAACCTGTAAATAAAATAAAATCAGAAAACTGAAACTAATACCATATTTTAGCCTTCCATAATTATGTGAACGTATTTTAATTCACCTTATAGCTCCCGTCCATAGAAATCCGTTTTGTTTTCATTTGACTTGAGAGCTGTTAACCAAGAGGAAACAGCAAAATCACTAAACGTAAACAGGGTTCACCCCTCGTCACACTAACTACAACTCAGACTGCTCTGCGCCATGTGCGAATCTGGCAGCTTGGACGCTCAAGAAAAATGTTTCCGGGTAGCATCTGGCTGCTTGTTGCTACTGCTGGTACAGCTGTACCTTGGATGCAGCTAACAGCCGCACCTCACGAGCCAGAAGCGGCGGAAGGTACTGCTCACACGCGACTCAACTGCGTATGCGCATAAGCCCGCTGGCAACTACTCAAACGAACCTAATGAAACGCCCATCGGAAGCAGTTTGTTGTTATGAAGTATTGCATAGTCTTCATCCTAAAGCCTTTGACACATTTTGCTACTGGCTTGTGTGTGTACTGTGTTTTGTTGCTGTAAATGGCGAATTTCCTTTGCAACTTACGCTTTATTTATTTTTTCCTTGTTTATGTTTTATAGCTGCAGCATTATATCGCAGTAGCGGGCTAAAGTAAAATTCTTTGTAAGAGTATCACAGTTCTTACCAGTCAAAACCACAAAAATTTAAGTGAAAACTAAAACAATCAAAAATTTCCAGAATTCTAAAAAAAATTCCCGTGTTTTTCCCGGTTTTCTCCCGGATGAAAAGATTTCCGGATTTTTCCCGGTTGTCCCGGAACGTATACACCCTGCTGACCCACCTTGACGTGTTCTGCGGCCTTCGTTCCACACGAGCAGTAATTCCCTGGATGGGTGCGTAACATTCTCTCATATCAATGATGTGCCCTCTTTCAGTCTCACAGATATGATGGTACGGTTCGTGCATAAGTTCGTGAGGCATCTTGCACGCCTACTCAAGCCACACTGGCCCATTACCTTCGGTTTATTGCGACAATGCGAGCAGCAGGCACATTTTACTGGTACGTGGTGTTGCGGCGCAATATCAGTGCCGACCTTGAACCTGTGGGCTGACATGGTTCAAATGCTAATCATTTCTGCAGAATATACTAATGTACACGTCCTGTGAATATGAACGTCCTATCTCTAGTCGTTCAAGGTGTCCTGTTTTTATTGAACATGAGTGTAGCATGTAATTAAATGCAATCCATCGAAACAACGAATGATAAATATGAGAACATTATGCACATGGTGTGTTGAGGAAAAAGAGGTAGTTATTAGAGTGGTCAGAACACTGTCTTGTTCTTACCAATAAAAAGTGAAAATGATTGTATGTTTCAGCACAAAAATTATTTTCTTTTTGTTAATTAGAAATATTCTGAGCGCCAATAAGGCACAGGTTATTACGAACAGAAGATCTCCGAAATGCGTTACAGCAAACGTTGTTTATAAGATGTTTTATTGTAATGTGACCCATAATAAGGCAGGTACTAATTTCAAAATGGTTCAAATGGCTCTGAGCACTATGGGACTTAACTTCTGATGTCATAAGTCCCCTAGACCTTAGAACTACTTGAGCCTACCTAACCTAAGGACATCACACACATCCATGCCCGAAGCAGGATTCGAACCTGCGACCGTATCGGTCGCGCGGTTCCAGACTGTAGCGCCTAGAACCGCTCGGACAATCCGGCCGGCGTACTAATTTCGTAATGCTTTTCTGTCCCAGTGATGAAGCCTATTCTATTAAGCGATGATAAATGACTAATAAGGATTCTTGATTGTATATTCTTGATACAATTCCCTGGATGGGCTTTAGCAAATTGTGTGGGAGTGGTAAGCGAAAGAACAGGATGGCTGATACAGAGAAGAGGACAGAAACAAGAAATTGAATTATCTCTATTACTTTCCATATAGGTGATCGGTAATATAACGAAACAAATGGTAAGAGAGATAGGAAACGACGACAGCGATATTTTTTCTGGCAGTTTGACGATGTTGTGGAATAATGAAGGGTAAGTACAGAAGCAATTACATGTTCAGTAAAAAGATGACCTAAAATTTAATGTGAAGAAGCGTGAGGTGGTGCTTGCAACAAGGAAAAAGGACCTGCAGTAAACATGACACTGGGTGGGGAGCAGCTAAACATTGTGGAAATTTTCAAGTATCCGGGAAGTATAACACGGGAAAATGAAATGCCCAGGAGATAAGTGAACATGCAAGGAAAGATGGTAGCTTTGTAATAAATAATATGGGACAAAGAAGCCCCATTAAAGAAGTGTGAGAGAAATAGTATGGAACAAAGAAGCCCCACATGAAAGTAAGTAGGTGACAACCAAACATATTAGGTACCAGTACCAATTCTGTTGTACAGCGTAGAAATCCGAGTCATGAAGGAAAATAAACAAGTAAGGCACAAAAGTCGGAAAGACGATAGATGAAACTATTAGGGAGATAATGCATGAAACAACCCAACAAGAGAAGATTAAGGAAAAAAGATTAAAATAGCATTGATATGTGAAGAGAATGGAGAAGTTGTGCATGCCTAGGAAGTGCAGGAGATGGCGATAGAGGGCGAGATACTGAGGAAAGGACAATAAGGGACAAGTGGGTATTTAGCGGAGTAGAAGAATGCATTTAGAAGACAGGATGGGACACAGAGTAGCGTCAGAGAAGGTGTCAGAAGACGGAAGCAGGGGCTTGTGTTCTAAGCAGATCCTGCTAGTGGTGGGAAACTGTACACGATGCTGTTTCTGTTGTTGCTGATGATCAGAGTTCGAGCAGATGAGGATTTTTGTAGCTTTAATGTCTCATGTGTCTGAGGAGTAAGAAAAACTACAGAAGAGGGCAACTTTTCATCATCATTGGAGATTGGAATTTCGTTGTATTGCTTATTGAAGACACTAAAAAAACCTCAGTCTGAAAACATGATATGTGACAAGAGATACCTCTTGTACACCTAATGTAGATGGTATCATAGGCCAAGACAGAGAGAGAACAACATGACTTTTTTATATGTCGGATGCCACAGTGAAAAGACTTCATGCACACAATATCTGTACTGTGAGCATTTCTTAATTGTCTCTAATATCTGCAAAATGATATCCAAATTAGTCAAAAAATTGGTCCCCATGTTGCAATTTCTGATATAGTTCCATACAGCCTATCCTACATAATTTGCCGTTCCTTCATACAGTACATCTGGATAAGGCTTTAGACAAACGATACAATTTAAAGGAGCAATCGCTTTTCTATGCAGGCAGTTCTCATAACGCATTCATCAGCTATGAGACTGAACAAACCACAGTTTAAAAAATGGAACAATATTTTTTTAAATATTACATGACAGTCCTTTAAAAGATTACTGTGACTTTTTCGAAATGCTGAAAAACGTAAACTGGAAGATGCTTGAGGACAGAATCTAGTATCCTGTGAAATCCCACTTACAAAGTTCGAAGAACCAGTACTAGGAGATGAATCTAGGAATGTACTGCAGCCCCATTCATATCAGTCCTATAGAGACCACGAAGATCACATTAGATTAGTTAACTTGAACAGAAGCAATTCTTTATGTTCATTATGCATATGGAATGAGAAGAAACTATAATACACAGTATAATGGGAAGTTTCCTCTGCTATGAACTACAAATTGGTTTACATGGTATGAATGTAGACGTAGGCCAAAATTCTCATTAATGTCTCTAATGAATGTTTCTGCAGAGGCGGCAGGGAACATGTTTTAAGTGTAAAAATGGTTCAAATGGCTCTGAGCACAATGGGACTTAACATCTGAGGTCATCAGTCCCCTAGAACTTAGAACTACTTAAACCTAACTAACCTAAGGACATCACACACATCCATGCCCGAGGCAGGATTCGAACCTGCGACCGTAGCGGTCGGGCGGTTTCAGACTGAAGCGCCTAGAACCGCTCGCCCAAAACAGCCGGCATTAAGTGTAAAGCTGCAGTGGTCAGGAATGGTACAATTACACCTGTACCAACACAAATATTGTGCGTTGGGGTACCGTAATATGAAATCTAATCTTATGCTTGAAAATGGCGTAAAAGCCAAAATTTCAATAGTGCAGTAAAACATGAAGCGAACGCCAGGAAAGTTCTCAGGAGGCACGACTTAATCGACAAACGTACTGTAGTTCAGCCAATTTGCGAATTATTACACGAACCAAAATGAAATTTTCACTCTGCAGCGGGGTGTGCGCTGATATGAAACTTCCTGGTAGATTATAACTGTGTGCCGGACCGAGACTCGAACTCGGGACCGAGTCTCGGTCCGGTACACAGTTTTAATCTACCAGGAAGTTTCATATCAGCGCACACCCCGCTGCACAGTGAAAATTTCATTTTAATCTACTAGGAAGTTTCATTACAGGAATCGTCATCGTGAAAGTCTATTATTGAAAACCTTATCAAAATTCCTATAGCAGCTCCTGAGATTAGCCTTCGCGTACAGACAGAAAAACGCGGCGAGTGGGCTTGTAATTTATAACGTATGCTGGTAACAAAGCTTTGCTTGTTACTGACAATCTGTAATTAATTTGATGAAATGTTTATAAATCGGTATCGCGATCTGCTTTCCACAGTTCAGCGGGAATTTTCAGTAATCTGCGATCGGAAATTTACACAGTGCGACGTGGTTTTCTTCTGTACCGGTATGTACAATCTGCCAACCTCTTACTGAGACCGTAAGTAAAACATTTTTCGCTCAGAAAGGAAATAGCTACATTATTTCAAGGGTACTCAAAATGTGCCAGTCACACTTCTTTCTGTACTCATCAACAGATTTAGAAAAAAAGACTGGCACCGTTTTAAGAACTCGTAGAAACATGAGTCGTTTTCGTAGGTACTAGTATGAGCCTACCTCCACAATTATTTACGGGACTTGAAAATACGGCAGCAACGCTTTTACTGTACTCGTCGAAGACTAAAAAAAGATATATAATACGACACGATTCTTACCCTATGATGAACTAAAACGTTACTTACTACAGATTATGTGTAGCTCAATCGTGGTTTTCAGTGGTTAATTAGCATTAGGGTAACGTCGACCAAAACACTGTTAGTACCATAAATAATTATTTTTAATTTCCCGCAGTATGTCAGCTGATCATATTCGCCAAAGTCACTATTACAAAATTTAAGGGGTGTTCTATATCGCCGATTATCAACCTGATCTGCTTCCTCTTCCCCCTGTGTCTAAAAAAATATTCAGTACTCTCGTCTCCCCCATGCCTGACATATCCTTAAGGGTTGAAAAGAAACAAACACGACACTGTTCACAAACGATACACACTGTAGGAAACACATTAGTGGGTGCAGATTGTAGACGGTGCACAATATAAACGATGGGAAAAAAGGTCACAGACCACTACGAAACTGGCTGCGTAATTCGAAAGCAATGCTAAGAAATACTCGCGAATAACAGCACTTCTACATTTCGATATCACATTAACGTTAACAACTAGCAGAAGAATTTATGGACGGAGTACTATATAAACTACTTACCCGTTACGAGTGAGAGTTTGAATGCAGTTGTAAAATTCTCTCAATGGAGTACTGGTAGATTCCAGTGTTAAGCAGTTCGTCTTCCGCTCTACTAATGATGTTTTACTTTACTCGTTCAGCTATTACCACTACAGAAAGTAAAAAATCTAACAATGTATTGCAGCATCATCGCGTTGTCACATTTTACCATTGTTAATCTAGCGTTCCGTATCCGTTGTCGATATCGCAGCTGGTCGATAGCAAAGTTTGTTATGGTTAGTGAGACTAATATCATCGGATTACTATTATTAATATTTTTTGGCACGATACAGCTCTGATTTGTGCAGCAGAAAGGTCGCATTTCTTCGGCAACTGAAGGCAACATATTTTCAATATCACATTAAACATTCTTTCATAATAACGCCGAAATCTCAGTTGATAGTGCAGGTAGAAGACGAATCTTAGAGTAAACATACCAAATGAACGACCGAGTGATTCAGCTTCGTTCAATAGAACGTCAGTGTTGATGAAAAAATCTGCTATATCTATAAAGTGGCTGAAACCAGAGGGCTATTCTTTGTCTAATATGAGTGTATGGTTCATTTATCAAGAATAAACTGACCCACAGAGTCTGTTAACATGTCATTTTCACAAAGGTTGTACTTAATGGCAATTATCTGCAAGCGTTATAGAAAAGGGGTAAAAAAAGGATTCATCCATAACGCACATGTGGTTCTAAGGGTGGCAATTGCTTGCATGATCTACTTTGCATATGTAGCGCGGTATAAAAAGACTAATTAAATGCCGTAAACGCTGTAATTAGTCTAAATTAATATTCGCAATCCCTACGGAATGGGCTTACATGGGCGTCAGTAGAAATTTTGCAAAAGGGGGTGGGGCTAGAGTCTAGATTCTGTGAGTTTGAGAACATAGGCCTGTCAGTCCCAAGAATTAAGTCGGGCAAGTAGTATCCAAATCTTATAGTATATCAAACACCTGAAGCCACATTTACGATTTGACCAGCTGAAATTACACCCTCTTATGATTAAATTAACGTATCCAACTTCAGTTAGATAATAGAGCTGTAAAATATTCATAAAGTATACTTCAATCACGCATCAATAATATTAGACAGACACTGAAAATGGAACATGTAAAATAGAAACAAAACTCAAAAATGCTCTGAAAATACTGTTGGATGCCAACAAAAATAATCTAAAACGCCATTGATTGAAAGTTCACAACGTGAACAAATCTGAAAAAAGCTTAGGGAATGCTTATTGAACTTAGATGGGATTTGTATCTTTAATTACAGCACTTCAGTCTTAAATGTTAATGGATTTGCTGCACTATGTTAATACCTTGTTTTTTTAATGTTGGTTGTTATATTTTAAGGGAAACAAAATATGTGTTGGCTTCAAACTTTTTTGGATTATGTGGGTAAAATGTAGCCCAGGGCGAACATTCGATGAGACGAATATAGGAAACATCTCAAAACAGTTCTCACATTTGCCATTAAACCGGCTATACCTGAATAAATGTGGTTTTGTTTCCCCAGTTTGCCACATTGTTATGCAACCCTGCCAATTGGCCTGTAGAATTTGTAAATATACGATCACGCGTTGCCCTGTGCTGCACCCCAAAGAGTTTGAGAATCGTAAGTCCTATACGCACAATCTGTCTAAAAATTTCTCAGACTTGTTTTATTCCAGATGCCAACATCAGCGCAGTTACTATGGTAGCAGCTTGAACTAACAAATGTAAACGATAGATGTGCATTCGACCAGTCGGTTGTGAGGGCAGTGCTGTGTATCGAATGTGGAGCTGTTGTAGTGTGTCATGGCTGTCGTGTCACAAATCGCAATGGAGCAAAATATCCAAATCAAGATGTTCTCCAGAAAGATTTGAAGTCTGTCCTGCACACTTAGATTACTGAACAACAACGACGCGTGAGCTGCGACTTGACTGAAAAGCTAAATGCATACTGTTTTCTTCTCCAAAAAAATCATTATGTAGAAATTCACATGACAGGTCGCAATCCCCACCCCCACCCCCACTCGTACTAAACCTCCAGAAATGTGTCAGTCTAGCCGTTGAGTCCGTAGGTGGTTGTGTAAGGGGGGGGGCCGGGGGGGGGGGGGGTACGGTACAACTGGCCACGCTTTCTCACCCGTGTTTCGCATTAAGTAAGCCAATCCGTTCAAGAAGAAAAAAAAATAATAATTCCAATCCCAAAGAAAGCAGGTGTTGACAGATGTGAAAATTACCGAACTATCAGTTTAATAAGTCACAGCCGCGAAATACTAACGCGAATTCTTTACAGACGAATGGAAAAACTGGTAGAAGCCGATCTCGGGGAAGACGATTTAGGATTCCGTAGAAATGTTGGAACACGCGAGGCAATACTGACCCTAAGACTTATCTTAAAAGATAGATTAAGGAAAGGCAAACCTACGTTTCTAGCATTCGTAGACTTAGAGAAAACTTGACAATGTTGACTGGAATACTCTCTTTCAAACTCCGAAGGTGGCAGGGGTAAAATACAGGGAGCGTAAGGCTATTTACAGTTTGTACAGAAACCTGATGGTAGTTATAAGAGTCGAAGGGCATGAAAGGAAAGCAGTAGTTGGGAAGGGAGTGAGACAGGGTTGTAGCCTATTCCCGATGTTATTCTATCTGTATATAGAGCAAGCAGCAAAGGAAACAAAAGAAAAATTCGGAGTAGGAATTAAAATCCATGGAGAAGAAATAAAAACTTTTTGAGTTTCGCCCATGACATTGTAATTCTATCAGAGACAGCAAAGGACCTGGAAGAGCAGTTCAACGGAATTGATAGTGTCTTGAAAGGAGGATATAAGACGAACATCAACAGAAGCAAAACGAGGATAATGGAATGTAGTCGAATTAAGTCGGGTGATACTGAGGGAATTACATTGGGAAATGAAACACTTAAACTAGTAGATGAGTTTTGCTAAATGGTTCAAATGGCTCTGAGCACCATGGGACTTAACTGCTGTGGTCATCAGTCCCCTAGAACTTAGAACTACTTAAACTTAACTAACTTAAGGACATCACAAACACCCATGCCCGATGCAGGATTCGAACCTGCGACCGCAGCGGTCGCGCGGTTCCAGACTGTAGCGCCTAGAGTCACTCGGCCACTCCGGTCGGCGAGTTTTGCTATTTGGGGAGCAAAATAACTGATGATAGTCGAAGTAGAGAGGATATAAAATGTAGACTGGCAATGGCAAGGAAAGCGTTTCTGAAGAAGAGAAATTTGTTGACATCGAGTATAGATTTAAGTGTCAGGAAGGCGCTTCTGGAAGTATTTGTATGGAGTGTAGCCATGTATGGAAGTGAAACATGGACGGTAAATAGTTTTGACAAGAAGAGAATAGAAGCTTTCGAAATGTGGTGCTACAGAAGAACGCTGAAGATTAGATGGGTAGACAGCATAACTAAAGAGGAGGTGTTGAATAGAATTGAGGAGAAGAGAAATTTGTGGCACAACTTGACTAGAAGAAGGGATCGGTTGGTAGGACATGTGCTGAGGCATCAAAGGATCACCAATTTAGTATTGGAGGGCAGCGTGGAGGGTAAAAATCGTAGAGGGAGACCAAGAGATGAATACACTAAGCAGATTCAGAAGGATGTAGGTTGCAGTAAGTACTGGGAGATGAAGAAGCTTGCACAGGATAGAGTAGCATGGAGAGCTGCATCAAACAAGTCTCTGGACTGAAGACCACAACAAGCCAATCCGTACTTGAAATGACTTCGTGAGCCGTCGCTTACGAATTCTTCCTACCTGTTATGTGTCGGTGCTGCCGTAGTTTTGTGTGCCTTTGCATAGTCGTAGCAACGCCATCGGATTCTGAAAATGCAATTCTGCTGTAAGTAATAAAACCGGAAGAAGATTTTGTGTAAATACTTTTTGCACGGGATGCAATTACGATGCGTTTATTTAAGAAACGCATTAAAATGAACTTGTTCACACTGATTATAAGCTGCCTATTAACGGTACGAAAGTATGGTCTACCGCACAACTACACCGAAAAGCATCCTATGGATGACTGCCGATTGTCTACTGTGGTGCACTGTCTGTAATTTATGCGTACAATCAGTATAATTCGTATAAGATCGTACCTCTTCGGTTATGCAGAAGTTATTCATTTATTTTATTATTATTAGTCGCAAAGCTCCCAGAGTGGAAGACGTTAAGTAAAGATGGTTCATTTGTCAAAATCAAGAAGAATTGGCACAATTAGTGGGAGTGACACAGCAAGCCATTTCAAAACGTCTCAAGGCTATGTGCATGATTCGGAAAGAAGTAACTTGGGTCGCATGTGAGCTGAAACGCCGGCCGGTGTGGCCGTGCGGTTCTAGGCGCTTCAGTCTGGAACCGCGTGACCGCTACGGTCGCAGGTTCGAATCCTGCCTCGGGCATGGATGTGCGTGATGTCCTTAGGTTAGTTAGGTTTAATTAGTTCTAAGTTCTAGGCGACTGATGACCTCAGAAGTTAAGTCGCAAAGTGCTCAGAGCCATTTGAACCATTTTTTGAGCTGAAACCAAGAGACGTTGAACGGCGTTTGTGTGTTTGTGAATAGTTTGCTTCAGAGGAAAAAACGGAAGGGATTACTGCGTCGAATTGTGACCGGGAACGAAAAATGTGTACATTAAGATAACCCTAAACGCAAAAAATCATGGAGATATCCCGGCCATGCTTCCACGTCGACGGCCAAACCGAATATTCACGACTCCAAGATCATGCTCAGCATTTGGTGGGACCAGCTCGCCGTCGTGTACTATGAGGTGTTAAAAACAAGTGAAACAATCATAGGTGCTCCTTATCGAACACAATTAATGCGTTCGAGGAGAGCATTAAAAGACAAATGGCCGCAATGCAGCGAGAAGCACGATAAAGTGCAGCACGACAACGCTCGACCCACGTTGCAAAAGAGGTCAAAACGTACTTGGAAACGTTAAAGTGGGAAGTCCCACCCCACCCGCCGTATTCTGCAGACATTGCTCCCTCTATCACTTGTTTAGATCAATGGCGCATGGCCTGGCTGACCAACTCTTCCGATCTCATGAAGATGTCACAAATTGGATCGACTCGTGGATCGCTTCAAAACATGAACAATTTTTTCGACGGGATTCGTACACTGCCCGAAAGATGGGACAATGTAGTGGCCAGCGATGGAAAATAGTTTGAATGATACATGTGTATCCTATTTGTTTCATTAAAGCCTCAAATGTTGGGGAAAAAACGGCGGAAGCAAAGTTGTACACCTTGTACTTTTATTCTAAAATTGTTCCTTACGTCTATTTCTTCTTTGGTGATTTTGGCTAATTCCAAGACTTTTTAACATTTTGGATCCATTCTCCTCCATTAGCGAGAGAATCTGCGTATTTTACTATTCTTTTTGTCCGTCTGTGTTCCGGAAGCCTCATTATGTGTTAGAATACTCTTCAATTTTGGACGTTTTCTGTAGTCTATATCCACAATTTTTCTAGTTATGTTTCTTTATTCTTTCTTTAGATTTTCGAATTTAGTGTTCCTGTTTAGTACCGAGGTTTCGCTGGCATCTAACATTCATGGTTTAATTACTGTTTTGTAATGTCTAATTTTGGCATTTAAAGATAAGCATTTTTCATTATAGAGGTTTTGCACTAATCCTAAACCTTTCCGAGCTTTTTGTCTTCTTTCTTGTTGTTCAGAGATAATTTATCCTAGATATTTAAAGTGTGATTGTTAATTTCTCCATATTTGGTTTGTAATATGAAAATGTCTAAATTTGTTGTTGTAAACACGGTCTTTTCAAATGATATCTTCGGGCCGACTTTCTCTGGGCATTCTTTTAAAGTTTCTGTCTTACCGCCATCTGACAAGAATCTGTCATTATTGTGAGATCGTCCGCAAAGACTAAGTAGGGGATTCGTAGGTTATTATTATGATTTTTTTGGTTCCTAATGAAATTGGTTTCCAGCAGTTTTCTTCTTCACATTTCTTTTCCCATTCTTCCATGACTCTTTGTAGAACTACATGAAACAACAAAGGCGATAACCCATCACCTTGTCTAACCTCAGATTTTATTTCGAATGGTTTTGAAAGTTTTCCTATAAATTTCACTTTGGATGTTGTATTTGTATGATGTGTGGAGTTCACATTTAGATACATATGCTGATGTTGCAGACGTCTGTATAAACAAATGGGAGTATTTGCCACAGCCTCACAGTACATTTATTCACTGTTGAAATTTGTTGTCAACAATCCATTCTATTTTTAGAGAAACAGAGGTATTCGAAACACAATAGCACGAGGAAAACGCAATAAAGTGGAGATTGTGATATTACGTGTCCAGTCCGACCTGTCACTTAATGATCAACACGACTGTATGTCATCAGACTACGTAATCAACATGGCGACTACAACGTCATATCTTTGGCCATATTTGGTGAGATTTTTTTTTTATTTGTGGTCTCCACAAGGCTTTTTTACGATACTCGATCCGCGCTTTCTTTCCGATAAATATACGGTAGTTAAATTTCGCTTTGGACTAATCGATTCGATTTTTTTCTGATACATAACTGAAATGTGGCATCAGTTTACAGTCTTCGTACATAACAACATTATATCTACATCCGTTCCTCTCCTCTCTTGGCTTTAAGTTTCTCTCAAACCAAAAGAACTATCATTAATCTATATTCCTAATTTTAACAGACCTCGAAAGACATATAATAGCCAGATAGCTGCTAACTGAGACGCGCTTGGTTATGCGAAGGGCAATGTTTAAATTCAACAATACTGTTTAACTATCGTAGCTAAACATTAACGCGGCACCTACTCCAAAAGCTAGTGGTACAAAAATCAGTGTCCAGATACTTGGAGGACGAAACAGGAAGCTAAATGGTATACAGCGAAGCAAAAGCCTAAATTTAGAATTTTTGTCTACAAATAGTTTTTTTAAATGTAGGTCTATAGAAAAATTTAAAAAATCAGACATTTCCCATACTCACCCCTTCGTGTATGTACCATAACTTGACGAAATCTTCATCTTGCACTTATTTTGAAATTATTGCGATGTCCACAGAAGCGCAAACGTCACTTCGCACTTTGCAGAGTGGAAAATACCGACGTCACACTATAAAAATGAAGCTTATACTTCTTAGTGATTTCGCATTTTTCCAGTCCTGTAGAAGTTCAAGTTGTATTCTTCCTTTGTCAGCACACGGTTGTTGTCTGTCTTGAAAATCAGCACACACGTGAAACCGAGCGAGATAATGCAGTAGTTAAGCCTGACTCGTCTCCTTGGTAGGTGCGGGCTTTCGATCAATGTTGGACTATCCAAAATTGAGTTTTCCGTGTTTTCCCTAAATCATTTCAGCTGAAACCTGGGACAGATAAACCTTTAAATAGGTAGTGCCTGATTTACATTTTCATCTTTGTCCACTTCGAATTGGTGTTCCGTGTGACTTCGACTTCATCGGGAAAACCTCTTAGTAACATCTTTTTCTTCTTTTGCACACATGAAAACACGGGTATTATTTGGGCCAAACTACGGAAGGCCAACTCAGTGTTCGATTTCAGGTGGTCAACCTTCAGCTCTTTCCCTCCAAGCATTTCAGTTTTTTACTATAGCCTACCTCAAAATGAAGGCGCGCCTACTGGAATGAAATCAGGTGAACGAGGTGGCATTTCAAAAGCCGTTAACGCCGTCCTGTTTGTAAACTTTATTTACGCATCTTGTTTATGCTATCACTTCGGGAAAAATTGAAGTAGGTTATTTATTTACCATCTATACATTACATACGATTTACAGCGCCTATTGAGGCACTTACATCAATTGGGGTTTGCTCGGAAACATGTAGATTTTCCGAGAACTAGTAAATATTGTTTGTCGATTTACCTGTCCAGTCAGCTTGAAGGCAGGTTGATGCGATATAACATGAAATGAACTGGAGCTAGTCCGATGCTGACCAAGCATTAGCTCACAAAACTATCTTCTCGTGGCACAATATTGCAACTAAAGAAAAGGACGTGAGGCTCATTCGTATAAAATCCAGTGGAGTTACCGGAGTGAAATGTTGGAATATTCTGGATGAAACCTTCCTTTGGTGTCTGTGATACTTCGATCTTAACAGCAAAACCACTAGGCGTTCTCTTTCATCGATAGACGCTGTGTAACCTGCATCAGGAAGACTTCCCATAGCTACAGTTTATCAAATGCCACGCAATGGCGGAGGCACATGAAATGTCTTCGAAATTCGCATCGAACGCCACTAACACCACATTAGTATTCTAACGGAATTTCCTTAATTAATACCGAGAGAATAAAAACTGACTGCGACACGGACTGCATTCAACTGTCACTACAGTTACGTCTTGTTTCATTGTTGGGAACAGCGCTGCCAACATGCCAGATAAGCCACTCCACTGTTGATGTACCGTTGATTCTGTCATAATAAATATTGCAATCTGTTTGTTCCACTATATATTACGTGATCGTCCAAGTCTCATTTCACTGTGCGAATGCCTTGTGTCACAACTTCTCAGTTGTTTCAGTGCTTGCATTTTTTTTTAAATTGAGAACGATTGTACCACATACTTACTGATATCTTTCAAACTTTTTCTCATCGTCTTTGCTTTGGACATGGAAGATGTCTCAAGTAGGTCTAGTGCGAGGCCTGTTCTAGTGGTTTATTCTCCTGTGCAATTTTTGACCGCATATCTTCCTCGCCATAGAGTGCCGTTAGTTAGATTATACGATAGCGATCTTGCACCTATATTCTTTCGCATTATATATGGACTCACGTAATAGTAACCAATGGTATCTTCGTAACGTTATTCACAAACGATAAAAATCATACAAACTTTAATATAGGTGTATAGTAATTGATAACTGTACTTTCCATCAAAATACAGCACATTTTCATTTCAAATATTTAAGTTTGTATGATTTTGTCGTTGATACTAAATTCTAAATTGGTACTAGATTCGGTAACTATCTGCTTCTTGGATTCGTCGTTACTGTTTATACTAGATGAAAGCCGATCACCAATATATTTAAAGTCCGAAAGTATATTTGACGTAAAGGGTAAATTGAGACGGCCCTACATATTATGAATGCTGGTAGGGGATACATGTTATATTAACAAAAGTGTCCTATCCACAGAGATAAGAACATAAATTTTTGTTCTTTCATATGGAACAATATCGGGAAGAGAAATCCAGCGATATAATTATTTGATTCGTCCCCTGAGAAACTAAGAAATAAAAAGGCATGTAAAAACGGGGGTCTCTGTTGTTCTTGCTTCCTTGTTAATGGCGCATGTACCGAACGTTAATTACTTTCTCTAAGGAATTGGTACCGCACATCACTTCTGCAAAGATATGTTTATATGCTTATTCTCCAATAGCTGTTTCTAAAGAGGAGAGCATACTAGAAAATCAAACGCCTGATTGCAAATGAGTATGTTCTGCGTAATTTGCGTTCAGTTTAAGAAAACATAGTTTTACACGCATCTAAATGTCTGTGGTGTCCTGCCTCCTGAACAACACCAACGGAAAAAAATTGTAACACCAAAAAATAATTAATGTAGAGTAACGAAATTTCGGGAATATATTTGTCTAGGTAACAAATTTAAGTTTAACACTGCAAGATCATTGGTTAACGTAGGCGCGAGATAAGCCATTGCAAATGTCAAAGCGGATACATTAAGAGCCGGTGTAACTGACAGAATGCTGAATGCAGGCATGCAAATGAGCATGCATTGTGTTGTACAGGTGCCATATGTCCGTTTGTGGGATGACTGTTGCACATGGTCGCTTAATACTGGATATTTTTATGCAGCGACAGCAACTGATATTGTTTATATAAGAACATACAGGCTACAGTTGCAGATTAACTTTATCGTTCACCTAGGTTTCAACGTTAGTAATAACGTCTTCTTCAGAACCTGCAAAAAGTTAATATTATAGTGTGCTAGTAAAGTATATTGTATATGGTCATCCTACAGGATGCAACGTGTAGTACTTACATAAAATATTATTTAAATGTTTGCCTAAAACAAGCCTTGTCCTTAGTCAACTTTATAAAACTAATGCATAACCATAAGGTTTTGTCACTTCTATTAAACAAGCTGTAGCAAATTCACTTTAAGCCCGTTGTATGGGCCTCGTCGTGTAACTAGAGAATGCGGCCCGCGAGAGCTTCGCGGTCTGCCTCACAGAGGCATAAAATGGCGTTTTTCTATTCTAGTATCCATCGGGCGATTTCTATCCCGTTGTCAGATGTCAACCTCGAAAAAGAATTACAAATTCTCGAGAGTATTGCACAGAATAATGGCTATGATCCAAAGATAGTGAGGCAATTATATCATAAGAAAACACGAAAAAGGACGACTTTAGTAAACACAAATACCCAAACCCAAGATCAGACCAAGAAATGGTTGTCGGTTCCTTATATAGGTAATGTCTCCTACAAGATAGGGCGCCTTTGAAAAATTCAGGTTTTAAAATTTCCTTCTCGACGAGTAATAGTTTAAAGTGAAATTTGGTTCATACCCTTGAGAAAGACTGTGATAAGTCAGCGAAATCAGGCGTATATAAGATTATGTGTGATGATTGCCCATGTTATTAGATAGGTCAAACAGGCAGAGCTATAGCAGTAAGGTTTAAAGAACATCTTCCAATAAAGGGCGTAGGAACACGGGGGTCAGCATTTGCGGAATATATGGTGCAAATGGCTCATACACCTAAACCTTTACGTGACATAGAGCTACTTTGAGGAACTACAAATTTATGCAGACTTAATTACAGATAGAGGCAATTTACTCAACGATCAACTGTATCTAAAATTTAGGGCATACTTCGAAGGCTTCCACCCTATATTAGGTTTACAATTATTCATAATGCATGTGACCATTTTTTTTCCTTTATTGAGTTTCGATTCCCCCTAAAGGGGGGGCGGGCTGGCAGCAGCTTATTACACCGCTCTTCAGCCTACAGAATTTGTTATAAAAAGATGAAGATAATAAAAAATAATAACAATTGGCGATAAAATCGGTTACTTAAAGGTAAAATGGCAGAAAATTCTGGAGCTTAAAACATAAAACACAGGGTTGATGATGCTAATAAAATACACAGGAAGCAAAAAAGTAATAGACAATTAAAAAACACGGCGACAGTCTGGGTTCTGTTCGCAAGAGATATAAAATGCACCCCCAGCGACAGCATGATTTCTGTTCGCAACACTGTGGAAAGACGCACAACACTGAACACTCACTTAAACACTGCACTAAAAAGTTGACACAAATATGACATACCACACCCGAGAGCAGGTGGGGGGAAACTGGTCAGATAACGGGAAAAAAAGGGGGGAAGGAGAAGAAAAGTGAAGGGGGAGGGGGGAAAGGAGCCAATGGAAGATGAGGATCCATAAGAGGGGTGGGGGGGTGCTGAGTAGACGTGCCAGGGAGTGGGGAAGGCAGAGGAGGCGAGTACAAAAGGACTCGGGGGAGGGGGGGGGAGAAAGGAGATAGGGAGAGGGTAGGTGGGGAGAAAACACAGGATGGAAGGGGGGAGGAAGAGGGAGCCCAGGGAAAGGACGGAGGAAAGGAGGGGAGTGAGGATCAGAGTTGATAGGAGGGATAAATGGAGGGAGAGAGGGCACCATCTGGGAGGGGGAGTTGATGGAAGCCACCTTGGGAAAGGAGATGTAGGGTGTAGAGATGGAGGGAGGGTGGGGGGGACACAATGGTGAAGACGTGGCAGGGGGCGGGGATGGGAGAGGAGAGGAGCAACCAGGGGGTGAGGGGGTTCAAGGCGGCGGGAGGTGTAGAGGATGCGGATATGTTCGAGGAAGAGGAGCAGATGGGGGAAAGGAATGAGATCATAGAGGATCCGTGTGGGGGACGGGAGGCGTATACGGAAGGCGAGGCGGAGTGCATGACGCTCAAGGATCTGGAGGGATTTATAGAATTTGGGGGGGCAGATATCCAGGCAGGACTGGCAAAACAGAGGATGGGACGGATTAAGGATTTGTAGGTGTGGAGGATGGCAGAGGGGTGCAACCCCCATGTCCAGCCAGAGAGGAGTTTGAGGAGTCGGAGGCGGTTGTGGGCTTTGGATTGGATGGAGCGGAGATGAGGGATCCAGGTGAGGTGACGGTCAATGGTGAGGCCAAGGTAGGTGAGGGTGGGGGTGAGGCGGACAGGATGGGCGCAGACAGTAAGGGAGAAATCCAGGAGCCGGAAGGAGCGAGTGGTACGACCTACGATGATTGTCTGGGTCTTGGAAGGATTGATTTTCAGGAGCCACTGGTTACACCATGCAGCAAAAAGGTCAAGGTGATTCTGGAGAAGGCGTTGGGACCGTTGGAGGGTAGGAGCGAGGGCGAGGAATGCGGTGTCATCAGCATATTGCAAGAGGTGTACTGGAGGGGGGGGGTTGGGGCATATCTGCCGTGTACAGGAGGTAGAGGAGAGGGGAGAGGACAGAGCCCTGGGGCACACCCGCAGAGGGGTAGGTGGGAATTGGCATTATGGATGGTAACATAGGAGGGGCGGTGGGAAAGGAAGGAGGCCATCAGACGGATGTAGTTGATAGGAAGGGCGTAGGTTTGGAGTTTAAACAGGAGACCGGGATGCCAGACACGGTCGTAGGCCTTTTCGAGGTCAAGGGAGAGAAAAATGGCGGAGCGACGGCATGTGACCATTACAGTTTCTGTAATAATACACTCCTGGAAATGGAAAAAAGAACACATTGACACCAGTGTGTCAGACCCACCATACTTGCTCCGGACACTGCGAGAGGGCTGTACAAGCAATGATCACACGCACGGCACAGCGGACACACCAGGAACCGCGGTGTTGGCCGTCGAATGGCGCTAGCTGCGCAGCATTTGTCCACCGCCGCCGTCAGTGTCAGCCAGTTTGCCGTGGCATACGGAGCTCCATCGCAGTCTTTAACACTGGTAGCATGCCGCGACAGCGTGGACGTGAACCGTATGTGCAGCTGACGGACTTTGAGCGAGGGCGTATAGTGGGCATGCGGGAGGCCGGGTGGACGTACCGCCGAATTGCTCAACACGTGGGGCGTGAGGTCTCCACAGTACATCGATGTTGTCGCCAGTGGTCGGCGGAAGGTGCACGTGCCCGTCGACCTGGGACCGGACCGCAGCGACGCACGGATGCACGCCAAGACCGTAGGATCCTACGCAGTGCCGTAGGGGACCGCACCGCCACTTCCCAGCAAATTAGGGACACTGTTGCTCCTGGGGTATCGGCGAGGACCATTCGCAACCGTCTCCATGAAGCTGAGCTACGGTCCCGCACACCGTTAGGCCGTCTTCCGCTCACGCCCCAACATCGTGCAGCCCGCCTCCAGTGGTGTCGCGACAGGCGTGAATGGAGGGACGAATGGAGACGTGTCGTCTTCAGCGATGAGAGTCGCTTCTGCCTTGGTGCCAATGATGGTCGTATGCGTGTTTGGCGCCGTGCAGGTGAGCGCCACAATCAGGACTGCATACGACCGAGGCACACAGGGCCAACACCCGGCATCATGGTGTGGGGAGCGATCTCCTACACTGGCCGTACACCACTGGTGATCGTCGAGGGGACACTGAATAGTGCACGGTACATCCCATCGTTCTACCATTCCTAGACCGGCAAGGGAACTTGCTGTTCCAACAGGACAATGCACGTCCGCATGTATCCCGTGCCACCCAACGTGCTCTAGAAGGTGTAAGTCAACTACCCTGGCCAGCAAGATCTCCGGATCTGTCCCCGACTGAGCATGTTTGGGACTGGATGAAGCGTCGTCTCACGCGGTCTGCACGTCCAGCACGAACGCTGGTCCAACTGAGGCGCCAGGTGGAAATGGCATGGCAAGCCGTCCCACAGGACTACATCCAACATCTCTACGATCGTCTCCATGGGAGAATAGCAGCCTGCATTGCTGCGAAAGGTGGATATACACTGTACTAGTGCCGACATTGTGCATGCTCTGTTGCCTGTGTCTATGTGCCTGTGGTTCTGTCAGTGTGATCATGTGATGTATCTGACCCCAGGAATGTGTCAATAAAGTTTCCCCTTCCTGGGACAATGAATTCACGGTGTTCTTATTTCAATTTCCAGGAGTGTAGAACCTTTCCTATAGATGTTCATACGAGATTTGATGGTCAGTTTATAAGGCTCTGTAGTAGAATGTAAAACGTAGTCATGTTGGATACTGTAATTAACTTACAATAGTAAAGTATAAAATTAATTCATAGCAAAAATGTTATCTGACGCGTGCGTAATAAGAGTTTGATTCTACACGTCTCGCGCATGCGCGGCGCCCTCTGTGAGGCAGACCGCGAAGCCCTCGCGGTCCGCATTCTCTAGTTACACGACGAGGCCCATACAACGGGCTTAAAGTGAATTTGCTACAGCTTGTTTAATAGAAGTGACAAAACCTTATGGTTATGCATCAAGTTTTATAAAGTTGACTTAGGACATGGCTTGTTTTAGGTAAACATTTAAATAATATTTTATGTAAGTACTACACGTTGCATCCTGTAGGATGACCATATCTAATATACTTTACTAGCACACTATAATATTAACTTTTTGCAGGTTCTGAAGAAGACGTTATTACTAACGTTGAAACCTAGGTAAACGATAAAGTTAACCTGCAACTGTAGGCTGTATATTCTTATATAAAGCTTAATACCGGGGCGGTTGTGTTGTACAGGTGCTGGAAGGCAGTTTGTGGGATGGAGTTCGTTGCCTGTTGCACATGGTCGCTCAATACAGGGACCGTTAACGCTGTTTGTGGATGACACTGATGATGTCCCGTATGTGCTCGGTTGGAGACATATGTGGTGATCTAGCTCGCCAAGGCAACATGTCAACACTCTGTAGAGCATGTTGGGTTATAACAGCAGTATGCGGGCGAGCGGTATCGTGTTGGAAAAGACCCCTGCACTGCTCTTCATGAATTTCAGCACAACAGTCCGAATCACCAGACTGATGTACAAATTTGCAGTCAGGATGCGTGAGATATCCACGAGAATGTTCGTGCTGTCATTTGAAATCGCTCGCCAGACCATAACCCCAGGTATGGGTCCAGTGCGTCTAGCATGCAGACAGGTTTGTTGCGGGCCGTGAACTGGCCTCCTTCTAATCAACACATGGACATCTCTGGCGCCGAGGGAAACCCAGCCTTCATCAGAAAATACAGGGTGATTAAAAAAGAATACCACAACTTTCGGAATTTAAAACTCTGCAACGACAAAAGGCAGAGCTAAGCACTATCTGTCGGCGAATTAAGGGAGCTATAAAGTTTCATTTAGTTGTACATTTGTTCGCTTGAGGCGCTGTTGACTAGGCGTCAGCGTCAGTTGATGCTAAGATGGCGACCGCTCAACAGAAAGCTTTTTATGTTACTGAGTACGGCAGAAGTGAATCGACGAGAGTTGTTCAGCGTGCATTTCGAACGAAGTATGGTGTTAAACCTCCTGATAGGTGGTGTATTAAACGTTGGTATAAACAGTTTACAGAGAATGGGTGTTTGTGCAAAGGGAAAAGTTCTGGACGGCCGAGAACGAGTGATGAAAATGTAGCACGCATCCAGCAAGCATTTGTTCGCAGCCCAGGAAAATCGACTCGCAGAGCTAGCAGAGAGCTGCAAATTCCACAATCAACTGTATGGAGAGTCCTACGAAAAAGGTTAGTTATGAAACCTTATCGTCTGAAATTGGTTCAAGCTCTGTCTGCAGCTGATAAGATTAAAAGGATCGATTTCTGTGATTTTATCCTTGCTCAAATGGAAACAGATGAATCTTTCGTTTCAAAGATTGTGTTTAGTGATGAAGCAACTTTCCACACTAACGGGAAAGTCAACCGTCACAATGTCTGTATATGGGGCACTGAGAATCCGCGGGAAACAACTCAGTATGAACGTGACTCGCCTAAGGTGAACGTTTTCTGTGCCATTTCAGCCAATAAAGTTTTTGGTCCCTTTTTCTTCGAAGGTGCTACTGTAACTGGACTACAGTATCTGGAGATGTTAGAGAATTGGCTGTTCCCTCAGCTCTAACAAGAAGCACAACAATTCATATTTCAGCAGGATGGAGCGCCACCACATTGGCACTTATCTGTCCGTAACGACCTGAACGTCAACTACCCGAGGCGATGGATCGGCCGCCAGGCAGCCCGTGACAGAGCACTTCATCACTGGCCTCCAAGAAGCCCTGATCTTACCCCCTGCGATTTTTTCTTATGGGAGTGTGTTAAGGATATGGTGTTTCGGCCACCTCTCCCAGCCACCATTGATGATTTGAAACGAGAAATAACAGCAGCTATCCAAACTGTTACGCCTGATATGCTACAGAGAGTGTGGAACGAGTTGGAGTATCGGGTTGATATTGCTCGTGTGTCTGGAGGGGGCCATATTGAACATCTCTGAACTTGTTTTTGAGTGAAAGAAAACCTTTTTAAATACTCTTTGTAATGATGTAAAACAGAAGGTTATATTATGTTTCTTTCATTAAATACACATTTTTAAGGTTGTGGTATTCTTTTTGAATCACCCTGTAGAACAGACTTCCACTCTGCCGTCCAATGAGCTCTCGCTTGCCGGCACTGAAGACGCAGCTGGTGGTGGTATAGGGTCAGTGAATGCAGGCTACAGGGCGTCTGGCTGTCCTTGAATTAACCGATTTGTAACAGTTCGTTGTGTCACTGTGGTGTTAACTAGTGCTCAAATTACTGCTGCAGATGCAACACTCTGAAAATGACAGTCTTCCGTCTCGGTGGCCCGGAGCCAGGTCATCTTGAGACCGCACATTGTCATGACCACTGCTGGTTTGGCTAGCATCTGCATTTATGTTCAAGGATGCATCAGCGTTGCGTGCGTAAATTCAGGCGGCCCGCCAGATACAATATTTGTGTCGGTCGTTCTCATAGCGAAGACGGTAGCGCACGAGATATCTCTGCCTTTGGCTCAGGTTCGGTTCCTATTACCGTCGCACATCCAATTTTTGTATCACTCTCTTGTTCGGTTTTAGGAAACCATTAGCGTAGAACACGTCTGGCCACACAGTCTCTGGCGGTCTGCTTGATAACGGCCTGATTGGCTACTTCAGTGCTAATTAACTCGGAAACAGTGCAACGTATTGAATTTTCTTCTGATCAGTCCTTGCTCAGATCAACCTGGCCTGCAACACCCTTTCAAGCTTTTCAGACTATTTCTAACCACCATGTATTTGTGTATGTGAGTCAGTGTGTGTGTGTGTGTGTGTGTGTGTGTGTGTGTGTGTGACATGTGTACGAGTGCGAAGATAGGAACAAGAAGCTAGTATGATATAAAAAAGGGGCAACCACTGAAACATCTACCAAGTTCTGGTACTGACGAACTGGAATTAGCACTGAACAATATTAATAATAAAAATAAGCAAATATCTGAAGTTACACCACTGGCCATTAAAATTGATACACCACGAAGATGACGTGCTACAAACGCGAAATTTAACCGACAGGAAGAAGATGCTGTGATATGCAAATGATTAGCTTTTCAGGGCATTTACACAAGGTTGGCGCCGGTGGCGTCACCTACAACGTCCTGACATGAGGAAAATTTCCAACCGATTTCTCATACACAAACAGCAGTTGACCGGCGTTGCCTGGTGAAACGTTGTTGTGATGCCTCGTGTAAGGAGGAGAAATGCGTACCATCACGTTTCCTACGTTGATAAAGGTCGGATTGTAGCCTATAGCGATTGCATTGCTGCTCACGTTGGTCGAGATCCAATGACTGTTAGCAGAATATGGAATCGGTGGGTTCAGGAGGGTAATACGGAACGCCGTGCTGGATCCCAACGGCCTCGTATCACTAGCAGTCGAGATGACAGGCATCTTATCCGCATGGCTGTAACGGATCGTGCAGCCACGTCTCGATCCCTGAGTCAACAGATGGGGACGTTTGCAAGACAACGACCATCTCCACGAACAGTTCGACGATGTTTGCAGGAGCATGGACTATCAGCTCGGAGACCATGGCTGCGGTTACCCTTGACGCTGCATCACAGAAGACAGGAACGCCTACGATGGTGTACTCAGCGACGAACCTGGGTGCACGAATGACAAAACGTCATTTTTTCGGATGAATCCAGGTTCTGTTTACAGCATCATGATGGTCGTATCCATGTTTGGCGACATCGCGGTGAACGCACATTGGAAGCGTGTATTCGTCATCGCCATAATGGCGTATCACCCGGCGTGATGGTATGGGGTGCCCATTGGATACACGTCTCGGACACCTCTTGTTCGCATTGACGGCACTTTGAACAGTGGACGTCACATTTCAGATGTGTTACGACCCGTGGCTCTACCCTTCATTCGATCCCTGCGAAACCCTACATTTCAGCAGGATAATGCACGATCGAATGTTGTAGGTACTGTACGGGCCTTTCTGGATACAGAAAATGTTCGACTGCTGCCCTGGCCAGCCCATTCTCCAGATCTCTCGCCAATTGAAAATGTCTGGTCAACGGTGGCCGAACAACTGGCTCGTCACGATACGCCAGTCACTACTCTTGATGAACTGTGGTATCGTGTTGAAGCTGCATGGGCAGCTGTACCTGTACACGCCATCTGTTTGACTCAATGCCCAGGGTATCAAGGCCGTTATTACGGTCAGAGGTGGTTGTTCTGGGTGCTGATTTCTCAGGATCTATACATCCAAATTGCGTGAAAATGTAATTACATGTCAGTTCTAATATATTTGTCCAATGAATACCCGTTTATCATCCGCATTTCTTCTTTGTGTAGCAATTTTAATGGCCAGTAGCGTAGATTCTTAAGAAGAGTTAAGTGAACAAGAAAACTTGACAGATGGAGAAACGAATATCTTTTGAATTAAATCTCTACAACCGAAATTAACGATGTAACAAATTACGGAGAAAAATGGTTGGCATGTGTCAGACGGAAGAAAAACAGCAGATTCCCGTTACATTTGCAGGACTACAGACTTTAAAGCGGTAAGACCGCATCTGCTTACGACGGAGCAGTTCAGGTCATATTTTTGATATATTGGTGTGTTTATGAAATAATATGTTCTTAACGCGCCGAAAAAGAGCGTCAAATCGCTAGCTGTGTCGGTTCCAGTCAGTCGCAGGTGTCGGCTTAATGCGTCCTCTTCTTCCGCCAGCTAGTGGTAATTAATAAGCACGGGTGTTACTGGCACCTCCGACTGCTTGTCGCAGCCTTAGACTGGATGATAGTGGAGGGGAAGGCTTCTAGCAGTTTCTAGGAGGAGGAGGAAATTTGTGGTAAGTTCCTATGGGGCCAAACTGCCGGTCCCTAGGCTTACACACTACTTACTCTAACTTGAACTAACTCACGCTAAGGACAACACACACACACCCATGCCCGAGGTAGGACCTCTGACGAGGGGAGCCGCGCGAACCGTAGCAAAGCGCCGAGACCACGCTCCTACCCTGTGCGGCGAACAGGAGGAGATTAATGTTCTCGCCCCGTCGGCAACGAGATCGTTAGAGACGGAGCACAAGTTCGGATTGGGAAAGGATAGAAGGAAAGCGGCCGTGCCCTTTCGAAGGAACCAACCCGGCATTTGCCATGAGCGATTGAAAGAAACCTAAATCAGGATGGCCGGACGCTGGTTCGAACGGTCGTCCTCCCGAATGCGAGTCCAGTGTGCTAACGCTCGCTCCGACCCCGTCACACATACGCCGTTTATCGAGCAATCCCAACCAGTATTTGGAACACAACTGTGTAGTCTAAGCGTAAAGTTCCACTGTCAAAAATGAACTACTATGTAATGTTCGCAGCAGCGCCAGTTGATCGTAAGTCGACTGATACTAGCAAAATAAACAAAATATAGAATCGAGCACTGCAATTTATTAAATAATTTTGGGACTCTTGTTTTGGGAAAGCGTCTAGTTCGTTCATAAATAACTCAAAATCACCAGCTGGAACCCAGTATTTTGTGACTATTGCTATTAACCCTCCAAGAATTTCTGCCTCTACGCACAAGCTTCAAAATGCTGCCGACTGAAAAACCTACAGATTATCGATCTATCCCTACTAATATTTTAAATGCGAAAGTTACTCTTTATGTTACGCTTTCACGACCAAACCGATTTTGATGAAAGGTGGTGTGAATAGAGCTTGAATGCTGAGGAAGAACATAGGCTACTTTAGAAAGTGTGTGGTACAAGATATTTATTGATCTGAAGAATACAACGCGAAATATGGAACAATAATTACTCTTTGAAAAAGTTAATTTACTCTTTGACTTTTAAACTTGATTATATTTGCGTAAATCCGTTTATTGCTCGATATTCCCTACGTAATACGATTCAGGGCATTGACCAAAATTCTTATACAATTATCAATGTGTTTAATTCATACCTCCATAATGATTCAGTCACAAACTCGTCGCATTTCAGCCGCTGAGAGTCACGCATTTCTTATGCTTTCTGAGACCCTTGAAAACTCATTGCTTCGGCTCCGTTTAAATGTTACGACAAACAGAGAAACTTCGTGCGTTCACATATAGAACGTGGGAGGCTCTTAGTGACACTACATTTGATTATGGTATGCGAGCGCAACTGCGGGCGACAAGCAGACACTTTAGGCAGGTGACATTATTATACGTGCAAATATTATAAAATTTGTACTGCACTACAAATTGTTTATTTTCTTCTGCTGAATTCTTCTCGGCTGATGTTGTTGTTGTTGTTGTGGTCTTCAGTCCTGAGACTGGTTTGATGCAGATCTCCATGCTACTCTATCCTGTGCAAGCTTCTTCATCTTCCAGTACCTACTGCAACCTACATCCTTCTGAATCTGCTTAACGTATTCATCTCTTGGTCTCCCTCTACGATTTTTACCTTCCACGCTGCCCTCCAATACTAAATTGGTGATCGCTTGATGCCTCAGAACACGTCCTACCAACCGATCCCTACTTCTGGTCAAGTTGTGCCACAAACTTCTCTTCTCCCCAGTCCTATTCAATACTTCCTCATTAGTGATTACCCATCTAATCTTCAGCATTCTTCTGTAGCACCACATTTCGAAAGCTTCTATTCTCTTCTTGTCCAAACTATTTAACGTCCATGTTTCACTTCCATACATGGCTACACTCCATACGAATACTTTCAGAAACGACTTCCTGATACTTAAATCTATACTCGATGTTAACAAATTTCTCTTCTTCAGAAACGCTTTCCTTGCCATTGCCAGTCTACATTTTATATCCTCTCTACTTCGACCATCATCGGTTATTTTGCTCCCCAAATAGCAAAATTCTTTTACTACTTTAAGTATCTCATTTCCTAATCTAATACCCTCAACATCACCCGACTTAATTCGACTACATTCCATTATCCTCGTTTTGCTTTTGTTGATGTTCATCTTATATCCTCCCTTCAAGACACCATCCATTCCGTTCAACTGCTCTTCCAAGTCCTTTGCTGTCTCTGACAGAATTACAATGTCATCGGCGAACCTCAAAGTTTTTATTTCTTCTCCATAGATTTTAATACCTACTCAGAATTTTTCTTTTGTTTCCTTTACTGCTTGCTCAATATACAGATTGAATAACATCGGGGAGAGGCTACAACCCTGTCTTACTCCCTTCCCAACCGCTGCTTCCCTTTCATGACCCTCGACTCTTATGACTGCCATCTGGTTTCTGTACAAATTGTAAATAGCCTTTCGCTCCCTGTATTTTACCCCTGCCACCTTTAGAATTGAAAGAGAGTATTCCAGTCAACATTGTCAAAAGCTTTCTCTAAGTCTACAAATGCTAGAAACGTAGGTTTGCCTTTCCTTAATCTTTCTTCTAAGGTAAGTCGTAAGGTCAGTATTGCCTCACGTGTTCCAGTATTTCTACGGAATCCAAACTGATCTTCCCCGAGGCCGGCTTCTACTAGTTTTTCCATTCGTCTGTAAAGAATTCGTGTTAGGATTTTGCAGCTGTGGCTTATTAAACTGATTGTCCGGTAATTTTCACATCTGTCAACACCTGCTTTCTTTGGGATTGGAATTATTATATTCTTCTTGAAGTCTGAGGGTATTTCACCTGTTTCATACATCTTGCTCTCCAGATGGTAGAGTTTTGTCAGGACTGCCGCTCCCAAGGCCGTCAGTAGTTCCAATGGAATGTTGTCTACTCCGGGGGCCTTGTTTCGACTCAGGTCTTTCAGTGCTCTGTCAAACTCTTCACGCAGTATCGTATCTCCCATTTCATCTTCATCTACATCCTCTTCCATTTCCATAATATTGTCCTCAAGTACATCGCCCTTGTATAGACCCTCTATATACTCCTTCCACCTTTGTGCTTTCCCTTCTTTGCTTAGAACTGGGTTTCCATCTGAGCTCTTGATGTTCATACAAGTGGTTCTCTTATCTCCAAAGGTCTCTTTAATTTTCCTGTAGGCAGTATCTATCTTACCCCTAGTGAGAAAAGCCTCTACATCCTTACATTTGTCCTCTAGCCATCCCTGCTTAGCCATTTTGCGCTTCCTGTCGATCTCATTTTTGAGATAACCGGAGAAAAATTCGTCAGTGGAATACGGCGGGAAAGACTGCAATCTCATATATTTATTTTCTTTCTTTATCAATTTAAAGCTGTTTAATAATCTTAGAAAGTCCACATTTCACTTCAGTAACCTCATGAACAATAACCATAACAAAATTACAGCCAGTCCATGGTCTTGTGGTTAGCATTCCTGACCATCGCTCATGAGGTCCCTGGTTCGCTCCTGGCTGTGTTGCATTTTATCCATTTGGGACTGCATGTGTGTGTTTTCCACCTCATATTATCATCATCGACACGCAAGTCGCCGAAGAGGCGTCAAATATAAAGACTTGCACTAGGTGGCCAAACATCCTGAACAGCGCCTCCCGGCAAATGAGGCCAGAAACACAGCGCTGCCATGGTTAACAGCTTGAATACAACGCTTACACAATTATCAGTTTGTAATACATAGTTCCACACTAGTATTATTAAATGGAGAATTAACTCTGTCAGTTAAGTTTTCATGACTAAATCGCTGAACTGATTTCGACGAAATTTGTTATGGAGACACACCATGTAATCAAAAGTACCCGGGCACTCCAAAAACATACGTTTTTCATATTAGGTGCATTGTACTGCCACCTACTGCCAGGTACTCCATATCAGGGACCTCAGTAGTCATTAGGCATCGTGAGAGAGCAGAATGGGGCGCTCTGCGGAACTCACGGACTTCGAACGTGGTCAGGTGATTCGGTGACACTTGTGTCATACGTCTGTACGCGAGGTTTCCACACTCCTAAACATCCCTAGGTCCACTGTTTCCGATGTGATACGGAAGTGGAAACGTGAATGGACACGTACATCACAAAATCGTACAGGCCGACCTCGTCTGTTGACTGAAACAGACCGTTGGCAGTTGAAGAGGGTCGTAATGTGTAATAGGCAGACATCTATCCAGACCGTCACACAGGAATTCCAAACTGCATGAAGATCCACTGCAAGTACTATGACAGTTAGGCCGAATGTGAGAAAACTTGGATTTCACGGTCGAGCGGCTGCTCATAAGCCACACACCACGCCGGTAAAAGCCAAACGACGCCTCGCTTGGTGTAAGGAGCGTAAACATTGAACGACTGAACAATGGAAAATCGTTGTGTGGAGTGACGAATCACGGTACACAAGGTGGCGATCCGATGGCAGGGTGTGGGTATGGCGAATTCCCGGTGAACGTCATCTGCCAGCGTGTGTAGTGCAAACAGTAAAATTCTTAGGCAGTAGTGTTATGGTGTGTCCGTGTTTTTCATAGAGGGGCTTGCATCCCTTGTTGTTTTAGTGGCAGTACAGGCCCACATTGATGCTTTAAGCACTTTCTTCCTTCCCACTGCTGAAGAGCAATTCGGGGATGGCGATTGCATCTTTCGAGCACCTGTTCCTAATGCACGGCCTGTGGCGGAGTGGTTACACGACAGTTACATTCCTGTAATGGACTGGCCTGCACAGAGTACTGACCTGAGTCCTATAGAACACTTTCGCGATGTTTTGGAACGTCGACTTCGTGCCAGGCCTCACCGACCGACATCGATACCTCTCCTCAGTGCAGCACTCTATGAGGAATGGGCTGCCATTCCCCAACAAACCTTCCAGACCCTGATTGAACGTATGCCTGCCAAAGTGGAAGCTGTCATCAAGGCTAAGGGTGGGCCAACACCATACTGAATTGCAGCATTACCGACGGAGGGCGCCACGAATTTGTCATTTTCAGCCAGGTGTCCGGATACTTTTGATCACATAGTGTAGCTTCACCCCTCAGGGAGAACATAGGCTACTTTAGAAAATAATGAAAAAAACTTCTTAAGAGAGTTAAATTAGGAATGGAGCATCGTTTTTGACATCTGTGAAAAAATGTTAAAAAATTATTCAATTTGTTGCATAACACACACGTCGTACGATGTGTAGATACCCATGATCCTCCGCATACAACACTCAGCAGGGATGCTGCGTGTGCTGTGTCATCTGGTATTAGAGCTGTTGGGACAGTTGGGGGAGGGGTCACACCACATCACGAGCTATGCTTACCCGGACAGGCAGACACGCGAGGCAGCTGACGTTGCTGGATGTACAACAGGTTACTTACTGATCAACGTTCATCATTAAAAAACTGTTGATACGGGATCGCATTCGTGGATGACAGCTTGTACTACTATAATCACAAGACACTGTTTAATGTTGTTACCAAAGGTCTCAAAAAGTGCACGACTGATTTACTTCAAAGTCTTACACGATACTTATTAAACATTTTGGCTGACATGGGTTACATATATTTTAATATACTGCATATGCAACGCAGCAGCTAGTCTACATAACATGGATTTGACAAGGCCATGGTAAATTTCTGGATGTTTGTGGCACCAGCTATTTAAGCACAAGTCATAAAATTCCCGTAAATTACGGGAGGGTAGTTTGTAGACGTGGAGTTGGCACCCGTTACCATCCAAAATTTTATTCCATCAAGTTCCCATCAGGTAAATCTGATGGCCATGATATCGACATGAGTGCACTAACGTGCTCCTCAAACCACTGAAGTAGGATTGCAGCCTCTTGACAGGTACAGTTATCCTGCTGGAAGATGCCATTGCTGTTGAGGTTGAGGTAGACATCAAACTTCAAGGGATTGAGGGGTCTATGGCTGGGTGCATGTTTCGACCAGCCGGTAGCCTGGATAACGGCATGAGTGGATACAGCCATCGATCTCCTGTATCGAGAAACACCATGAATCTGACCAGGCACCACGATTCCATTTATCCGTGGTCCGATCTTGATGATTCTGTGCCCACTGCAGCTCTAATTGTTGTTGCTTCATCAAAACATATAGGTATCGTCTACTGCAGAGCCCCGTGTTCATCAACGTTCGTTGGAGGATGTGGTCCGAAACATTAAGGTTCAAAATGGTTCAAATGGCTCTGAGCACTATGGGACTTAACTTGTGAGGTCATCAGTCCCCTAGAACTTAGAACTGCTTAAACCTGACTAACCTAAGGACATCACACAGTTCTATGCCCGAGGCAGGATTCGAACCTGCGACCGTAGCGGTCGCGCGGTTCCAGACTGTAGCGTCTAGAACCGCTCGGCCACTCCGGCCGGCAAACATTAAGGCTTCACCAGCATTGTTGTCACATCTTCCTCAGATCGCCTAATATCCTGCTTTAAGGTGCACATACACTGAAGAGGCAAATAAACTGGCACACCTGCCTAATACCGTGTAGGGCCCCCGCGAGCACCCAGAAGTACCGCAACACGACGTCGCATGGACTCTACTGATGTCTGAAGCAGCGCTGGAGGGAACTGACACCATGAATGCTGTAGGGCTGTCCATAAATCCATAAGAGTACGAGGGGGTGGAGATCTCTTCTGAACAGCACGTTGCAAGGCATCCCACATATGCTCAATAATGGTCATGTCTGCAGAGTTTGGTGACCAGCGGAATTGTTTAACTCAGAAGAGTGTCCTCCTGCAGCCACTCAGCAATTCGGGACGTGTGGTGTGTCGCATTGTCCTGCTGGAACTGTCAAAGTCCGTCGGAATGCAAAATGGACATAAATGGATGCAGGTGATCAGAGAGGATGCTTACGTAGTTGTCAGCTGTCAGAGTCGTATCTAGACAACTCAGAGGTCCCGTATCACTCCAACCGCACACGTCCCGCACCACGACAGAGCCTCCACAGCTTCAACAGTCCCCTGCTGACATGCAGGGTCCATGGATTCGTAAGGTGGTCTCAATAGCAGTACATCTACATCTACATCTACATTTATACTCCGCAAGCCACCCAACGGTGTGTGGCGGAGGGCACTTTACGTGCCACTGTCATTACCTCCCTTTCCTGTTCCAGTCGCGTATGGTTCGCGGGAAGAACGACTGTCTGAAAGCCTCCGTGCGCGCCCTAATCTCTCTAATTTTACATTCGTGATCTCCTCGGGAGGTATAAGTAAGGGGAAGCAATATATTCGATACCTCATCCAGAAACGCACCCTCTCGAAACCTGGCGAGCAAGCTACACCGCGATGCAAAGCGCCTCTCTTGCAGAGTCTGCCACTTGAGTTTATTAAACATCTCCGTAACGCTATCACGGTTACCAAATAACCCTGTGACGAAACGCGCCGCTCTTCTTTGGATCTTCTCTATCTCCTCCGTCAACCCGATCTGGTACGGATCCCACACTGATGAGCAATACTCAAGTATAGGTCGAACGAGTGTTTTGTAAGCCACCTCCTTTGTTGGTGGACTACATTTTCTAAGCACTCTCCCAATGAATCTCAACCTGGTACCCGCCTTACCAACAATTACACGTCTCTCTGCTCGATACAATTTGAAACGAGACTCATCCGACCAGGCAGCATGTTTCCAGTCATCAACAGTCCAATGTCGGTCTTGATGGGCTCAGGCGAGGCGTAAAACTTTGTGTCGTGCAGTCACAAGGGTAAACTAGAGGGCCTTTGGCTCCGAAAGCCGATATCGATAATGTTTCGTTAAATGGCTCGCACACTGACACTTGTTGATGGCCCAGCATTGAAATCTGCAGCAATTTGCGGAAGGGTTGCACTTCTGTCACGTTGAACGATTCTCTTCAGTCGTCGTTGGTCCCGTTCTTGCAGGATCTCTTTCTGGCAGCAGCGATGTCGGAGACCTGATGTTTTACCGGATTCCTGGTATTCACGGTACACTCGTGAAATGGTCGTACGGGAAAATCCCCACTTCATCGCTACCTCGCAGGTGCTATGTCCCATAGCTGGTGCGCTGACTAAAACAACACGTTGAAACTCACTTAAATCTTGATAACCTGCCATTGCAGCAACAGTAACCAATCCAACAACTGTAGCAGACATTTATTGTCTTATATAGGCGTTGCCGACCGCAGCGCCGTATTTTGTCAGTTAACATATCTCTCTATTTGAGTACGCATGGCTATACTAGTTTCTTTGGCGCTTCAGTGTACAAAGAAAGTAGGTTAGCTGTATAGCAGGGGCCAGCATGTGTCAGCCTGAAACTGCGCGTAGAATAATCTCTTGTTATCTAATGCAGTAGCCCACAATGGCAGCCGGCTGATTGGCACTAACAGATGTGGGGACGTGCCTCCCAGCGAGCTGCCTGTACGAGACATAGTTTGCCAGTGTCCACGCCACCGGCTGACGACATACCATCTTGGCATAATCGAGGTGCATGCCCTGAAATTTTTCTCAAATGATTTTACACAAACTATTTGGCAGAAAAAACTGATTTTTGCGCTGCTTATAGTTTTATATATCAGCTTCATGGAGTATCCCATAATTTCAGTATCTGGCACAGTTACTGGGCGTATCCCTTAATGGCACAGTTACTGTGATATTTCACATTTAAGAAACACGCTACATGAAATTAGAAAAGTTTGTAAGGAAAAATAGACTCGCTCTGATTTTGCGTAACTTAGTGCATATTAGATCATACAGTGCTGTGTGTGATATGTAGGTAATATATCGTTTTTTCTAAACTTGGGAGAATGTCTGTATCTAGCTCCAATCTAGAGAAAACGGATTTTGTGTAGTGGGTCCCATTGCGCTTGCATAAACTAACGATACAACGAGTATGGACTTTTCATATGATCCATTTCATCTCCTAAATGGTTTGAAACATCGAAATGAGATTTTGGCAAATTATAGCATGCAAAGAGGTGAGTATTTTGCTATCTAGTTAATATACAAAACGTCCTTACCTTTGGCGAAGTAGCAGTTAATGTAGTTTTCATTTTTCTTTCCAATTCAGTACTATAATTTTTTTAGAATCATTGACAGCTGGTGAAAGACAATTTGCTAATATGAAAAAAATGAAATTTCGTTGTGTATGTTACTGCGGAGTGAGGTTCACCATAAGCTGTTGAACTTTCAGGTCGCCAATTGCTTGTTTAATAAGACAGTTTCAGTATTCCGTCGCAGTAGCTATTGAGTACTATGTTAGTAAGCTGAGTGTGCGCTTTATACTGTCTTTTGGCAAAACAAGCAAAATTGAAACCGTCAGTAATAGAAATATAGACGTTACTCATAATTGATGATTCTTCTTCAAAGGAAAGAAGGTTGACAATTCAGACAAAAATAGCCTGCCTGCTCCACTGCATGGTGAAATTCTGTAATTCACCGTACTTTTAATAGTACATGACTGGGATGGAACCGTACTGAAGGGTTTTATACCTACACTTCAATGATCTGAGAAATATGGAAATAATTCCTAGCAAACATTAACCCCATCAAATGGCTCTAAGCAGTATGGGACTTAACATCTGCGGTCATCACTCCCCTAGACTTAGAACCTGGACTTAGAACTACTTAAACCCAACTAACCTAAGGACATCACACACATCCACGCCCGAGGCAGGATTCGAACCTGCGACTGTAGCAGCAACGCAGTTCCGGACTGAAGCGGCTAGAACCGCTATGCCAAAGAGGCCGGCATTATACCACCTTTTTGTTCCTATCTCCATTCAGAATGAAGTGCTGAATTTCTTCACCTTAATTAAATATCATTTGATGGGTTAAAGATAGATGATATATAGAATTATAATTTATTTTCACGCTAATGAGAAATGTCAAGTGTTCATAAAGTAATGACCGTCACTAAATTAATATCCACAGATAAAAAGGTACCAGTTTTGTTATTTATAGTAGAACAATGTTGAATTTTTTTTCTGTAGGGCAGAAGTGAGGCAATGAACCATGTAACTCTGAAGCTGTGAACACTTTTCAGAACCTCGTCAATTACTAGTCAAATCCAATATCACTGATGAAGTGAAACGAATTTGAAGTTAAAGCAGTCACGCCCACACTCTGAAAAAGTTAGAGAAAAGATGGCATGCTATTTGTTGTAATTTTTCATGCGTCAACGATAACTGAAATGTAGACAGAAAATACTTTGGTATGTTTCAGTCCCTTGCTATTTGTTATTAAAAACACACCGGTTTACAGGAATCCGTTGAAACTGGAGCAGAAGAAACAATGTAATTGCCTCAGACATTTTGCTTTTCTTGTTCTCAGAGAGGCGTATTCAGTGACGAATTTTGACTGAGAACCTACGTTTATCTTGCTCTCACGTTAAAATTCTCTTAATTTGACAGAAACCAGCGGAGTGTACATGATACCACCTCACTAAATTTCTGGTGCAGTTACAGCTGTGCAACTACACTGAAACAGTGGTTTATTATGTGAGGAACTGAAGATAGGTGTCGCGCGGAATGGCCACGCGGTCTGAGGCGTCATGTCACGGATTGCGCGGCTCCTCCCAACGGATGTTCGAGTCCTCGCTCGGACATGAGTGCGTGTGTGTGTGTGTTGTTCTTAGCCCAGGTTAGTTTAACTAGTGTGCAAGTCTAGGGACCGATAACCTCAGCAGTTTAGTCCCTTAGGAATTCACACACCTTTGAACATTTAAGACAGGTTGGGTCAATAAGCTTATGAAAAGCACGTCCTCAGTATAAAACCAGAAGCGTAATTTCTTCAAAATGTCTTTATAAAGCCACACTAAATTTCATTTCGCCAGCTATCGGTGACACTCAGAAAATTACATTATTCCATTGGTAATGTCTGTAGTTACTCATAAATCACGGTATATAAGAAATTTCTGCATGTTAACCATATTGCAAAATAGGCTCCCTTTTGGTTCTTTCAAAACGTATTTCCAAATTTCGACTCTTTTAGGACATGCAGTGGATATTATGAATATTTCTTTCTCACTGAATTGATAGCATATGCTATATAACAGGTGAACCCATTACATAAAATCCATTTTATCGAGATTAGAGGCACGTACAGATATACCTCCATATTTATGGGAAAGTTCAATATGGTAGCAAAATGTCATGCACAGCGATATACGATCTAGTATGCACCAAATGCCAAGTCACAGCACCCCCTATTTTTCATTGCAAACTTCTCTAACT
Source organism: Schistocerca nitens (assembly GCF_023898315.1). Lineage (NCBI taxonomy): Eukaryota > Metazoa > Arthropoda > Insecta > Orthoptera > Acrididae > Schistocerca > Schistocerca nitens. Next base: position 187,705,504 of record NC_064623.1, read on the forward strand.
TGGCACAGTGCTATTTAAATCTAAAATATCACAAACTTAAATCTAAAATATCACAATGACTATGACAATTAACGAAATGGAGGACATTTCACAATGTATGTCCCTCCTTCTGATTGGAGACCTGAGGGACTGCGGCTGTTCACTTATATAATACACTACTGAGCACTAAAATTGCTACACCACGAAGACGACGTGCTACAGACGCGAAATTTAACCGACAGGAAGAAGATGCTGTGATATGCAAATGATTAGCTTTTCAGAGGATTCACACAAGGTTGGCGACGGTGGCAACACATACAACGTGCCGACATGAGGAAAGTTTCCAACCGATTTCTCATACACAAACAGCAGTTGACCGGCGTTGCCTGGTGAAACGTTGTTGTGTTGCCTCGTGTAAGGAGGAGAAATGCGTACCATCACGTTTCCGACTTTGATAAAGGTCGGATTGTAGCCTATCGCGATTGCGGTTTATCGTATCGCGACATTGCTGTTCGCGTTGGTCGAGATCCAATGACTGTTGGCAGAAAATGGAATCGGTGGGTTCAGGAGGGTAATACGGAACGCCGTGCTGGATCCCAACGGCCTCGTATCACTAGCAGTCGAGATGGCAGGTATTTTATCCGCATGGCTGTAACGGATCGTGCAGCCACGTCTCGATCCCTGAGTCAACAGATGGGGACGTTTGCAAGACAACAAACATCTGCACGAACAGTTCGACGACGTTTGCAGCAGCATGGACTACCAGCTCGGAGACCATGGCTGCGGTTACCCTTGACGCTGCATCACAGACAGGAGCGCCTGCGATGGTGTACTTAACGACGAACCTGGATGCACGAATGGCAAAACTTCATTTTTTTCGGATGAATCCAGGTTTTGTCTACAGCGTCATGATGATCGCATCCGTGTTTGGCGACATCGCGATGAACGCACATCGGAAACGTGTATTCGTCATCGCCATACTGGCGTATCACCCGGCGTGATGGTATGGGGTGCCATTGGTTACACGTCTCGGTCAGCTATCGTTCGCACTGACGGCACTTCGAACAGTGGACGTTACATTTCAGATGTGTTACGACCCGTGGCTCTGCCCTTCATTCGATCCCCGCAAAACCCTACATTTCAGCAGGATAATGCACGACCGCATGTTGCAGGTCCCGTATGGGCCTTTCTGGATACAGAAAATGTTCGACTGCTGCCCTGGCCAGCATATTCTCGAGATCTCTCACCAACTGAAAACGTCTGGTCAATGGTGGCCGAGCAACTGGTTCGTCACAATACACCAGTCAGTACTCTTGATCAACTGTGGTATCGTGTTGAAGGTGCATGGGCAGCTGTACATGTACACGCCATCTGTTTGACTCAATGCCCAGGCGTATCAAGGCCGTTATTACGGCTAGAGGTGGTTGTTCTATGTACTGATTTCTCAGGATCTATGCACCCAAATTGCGTGAAAATGTAATCACATGTCAGTTCTAGTATAATATATTTGTCCAATGAATACCCGTTTATCATCAGCATTTCTTCTTGATGCAGCAATTTTAATGGCCAGTAGTGTAAAATGGAACATCTACAGCTGTCCTTACGATGTTATTTATTATATGGCTACCAGTTTCGGTGCTTCAGTACACCAGGCTTTAGCTGACGCTGAGGTGGTTAAATGTGTATATGATTCATCAGTGGCCAACATCTATGAACTGGTTTTCGCAGACTACCTGTAACAATGATGCTGTGTCTCGAACCGTCAATTGAGTTGGTAATTGTTAGTTCGAGACACAACATCGTTGCTAACGGTGGTCTGCGGAAACCAGTTCACAAATGTTGACCGCCGATGAATCGAATGTACGATTAGAGTTAAACCCCTCAGCGTCAGGTAAGCCCTGAAAATTGTGTACTGAAGCACAAAAACTGGTAGCCATATAATAAGTAACATCATAAGGACGGCTGTCGGAGTTACATTTTATTACGTTTCACCATGAAGCTGACGTATAAAACTATAAGTAATGCAAAAATCATTTACACGTATTTTCTAATATAGCACGTGGAACATTTTGCTTGTAACTGGTCTGCTGCACCTTATATAGTGGGTACAAAAAAAAAGTGCATGAGATTAATGTGGCCGGTAGATGTGTAGTAAGCTGGGCAAGGGTGCGGAGAACAGCAGTGGGGGTTAGTGGGCCAGCGATGCACTGTAGGGGAAATGGCGAGCGCTGAGAGGCGTGAGGGTACGAGATTTTCCAGATATTTTGTAGCCAAAGTTTGGAAATAAATAATTTCGTTGAGTGTAAGTGAAATCTCATACTGATTCTGAATATAAATGCACAATCTTTATTCGTAGAATTACATGCATTTCTTGTTATCCAGGATAATCTTTCAGAATATATAGTTTTGATTATTGTGTAGCCGGCATTATTAGGGGGCAAGTTATGTTTTGTGTATTTGATTATTTGCGTGAGGTATTCCACCTGGTCTCTGTGCCGTTCCAAGAGAGTTGAAGACATTCTTGGAGTCTTGACGGGCAGAGTAGCAAAAGGCGGCAAAGAGTCTCTGCGCCAGCCACGCTATCAAGGAATATCTATCACCAGCCGTTAATATCAGTACTGTATATATGTATTACACTACTGGCCATTAAAATTCTACACATAGAAGAAATGCATATGATAAACGGGTATTCATTGGACAAATATATTATACTAGAACTGACATGTGATTACATTTTCACGCAATTTGGGTGCATAGATCTTGAGAGTACCCAGAACAACCACCTCTGGCCGTAATAACGGCCTTGATACGCCTGGGCATTGAGTCAAACAGATGGCGTGTGTAGGTACAGCTGCCCATGCAGCTTCAACACGATACCACAGTTGATCAAGAGTACTGACTGGCGTATTGTGACGAGCCAGTTGCTCGGCCACCATTCACCAGACGTTTTCAATTGGTGAGAGATCTGGAGAATGTGCTGGCTAGGGCAGCAGTCGAACATTTTCTGTATCCAGAAAGGCCCGTACAGGATCTGCAACATGCGGTCGTGCATTATCCTGCTGAAATGTAGGGTTTCGCAGCGATCGAATGGAGGGTAGAGCCAAGGGTCGTAACACATCTGAAATGTAACTTCCACTGTTCAAAGTGCCATCAGTGCGAACAAGAGGTGACCGAGACGTGTAACCAATGGCACCCCATACCATCACGCCGGGTGATACGCCAGTATGGCGATGACGAATAAACGCTTTAAATGTGCGTTCACCGCGATGTCACCAAACACGGATGCGACCATCATGATGCTGTAAACAGAACCTGGATTCATCAGAAAAAATGACGTTTTGCCATTCGTGCTCCCAGGTTCGTCGTTGTGTACACCATCGCAGGCGCTCCTGTCTGTGATGCAGCGTCAAGCGTTACCGCAGCCATGGTCTCCGAGCTGATAGTCCACGCTAATGCAAACCTCGTCGAACTGTTCATGCAGATGGTTGTTGTCTTGCAAACGTCCCCATCTGTTGACTCAGGGATCGAGACGTGGCTGCACGATACGCTACAGCCATCCGGATAAGATACCTGTCATTCGACTGCTAGTGATACGAGGCCGTTGGGATCCAGCACGGCGTTCCGTATTACCCTCCTGAACCCACCGATTCCATATTCTGCTAACAGTCATTGGATCACGACCAACGCGAACAGCAATGTCGCGATACGCTAAACCGCAATCGCGATAGGCTACAATCCGACCTTTATCAAAGTAGGAAACGTAATGGTACGCATTTCTCCTCTTTACACGAGGCATCACAACAACGTTTGACCAGGCAACGCTGTAACAAGATACTCATCATATAATATGTGGTTTATTTATAGGTGCAATAAAAGATCGTAGCTGCCAAGTCCTGGCTTTTATAAAAAAATTAGTTATTCTTCGGGTAACAAGAACATTTAACAGATCAGGTTTTAGAAGACTACTCTGAACTGAAGATCATAATGAGTTAAATTGAAATGTAAATGAACCCTTGCAAGGAGAAATTCCATTCTAAACTGAAGCCTACGCTCGTAATTTTCGTAAATATTAAGCGGAGGCTATCCGTGTCTGCAGCTGTATGACGACTATACAAAAAGATCTACATTTCTCTGTTTTGATTAATACCTGAAAAGAATTCTGCTGAAATTGCAACAAAAACAGCGATTTATTTTCGCCTGACTTGTTAACCATTTGCAACTTTCAGAGAAGTGGCGAAATTTGAGTAACACCCAGCTTCTCTTCCTGCCATGTCAAAATATGCTTATTTTTCCAAAACATATCGGAGTTTACACACTGTCACCTCAGTAAGATGTTGTGCAGAAGTACCTGCAACAGAATTCCAAACAATGGTTTATGAAGTGAGGAACTGAGAAATAATAAGGTCAATAATTTATGAAAAAGCACATCCTAGGTACAAAAATGAGCGTGTAATGTCTTTATTTATGTTGTTGCAAAACCCACAGCAATTATTGTTTCACCAGCTGTTGATAGCCCTTGAAAATTACAGTGTTTCATCGAAAAAGTCTGAAGTTAGTGGAATAACATGGTAGATAAGGAAGTTTTACATGTTAACCATATGAAAAAATACGCTCCTTTTTGCTTGCTATAATTTTCCAAAATCTCGTTTCAATATCTCAGACAGTTTTTGAGATGTGAGGAATGTTAATGATATTTTATTACAGTTTTATTGCTGCCAAGGGCAACCATAAATGAGTATGGTACTTAGAATCAGTTTTCTAGAGATTGGTGACAAATAGAAGCCCCCACCCAGTCCTAATGGAAATTTCAATATGTTAGCTAAATTTCATATGCAGCAACATATTGAGTATTATGCACCAAAAGCAAAATCATAGTTGGGCCGTGGCGCTCGTTACTGGCGCGCCAGTATCTTGGATATCCATTATAGATCCTTCGATGTTTCTTATCTTTGCCGGCCGCGGTGGCCATGCGGTTCTGGGCGCGTCAGTCCGGAACCGCGCGACTGCTACGGTCGCAGGTTCGAATCCTGCCTCGGGCATGAATGTGTGTGATGTCCTTAGGTTAGTTAGGTTTAACTAGTTCTAAGTTCTAGGGGACTGATGACCTAAGATGTTAAGTCCCATAGTGCTCAGAGCCATTTTTTTGTTTCTTATTGTAGTGGACTGACAAGGCAGCCAGTCCACAGTGACGGGTAACCGAAAGGCACGCGTACACACACGCCGACTGGCGTTAAGTCTGAAACAGGATACGTGATGAATGTTATAAAGAAAAGTACGTAGCTCCTTGAATACTTAACTTTTAATACATCCTTGTATACATCGTTCTTGATGAGACATCTGGAGATTGTGGCGATACAAGTGAGACTCTTTAGATACAAGCTATCTAAAGCTAATGGCGCCTTGCTAGGTCGTAGACATGGACTTAGCTGAAGGCTATTCTAACTGTCTCTCGGCAAATGAGAGAAAGGCTTCGTCAGTGTAGTCGCTAGCAACGTCGTCGTACAACGGGGGCGAGTGCTAGTCAGTCTCTCGAGACCTGCCGTGTGGTGGCGCTCGGTCTGCGATCACTGCCAGTGGCGACACGCGGGTCCGACATGTACTAATGGACCGCGGCCGATTTAAGCTACCACCTAGCAAGTGTGGTGTCTGGCGGTGACACCACATTCCTCCACCGCAAATCGGCGAACGGTCGTGTGATAAGGCTTCCGCCCGCCGTGGGGAGGACCCCATGTTGACGTATGCGACGAGGTGGGGAGCCTAACAACAGGCGAGGCTGTGCCACCCGCACCCTGCCATTCGGTCCGAGGGGAACTAGGAAACGCCTGAAAACCTAGTCCAGGGTGCACGTCAACATGCGGTGTATGCGCCCGTAGAGAGACAGGAGGGGCCGAAGGGTCGACCTCCATGTGGTCGGGGCACCCGACGGGCGAAGACGACGTCTGGTCCGGAGCGGGCAAGAGTTCCATGGCGGAGGACATCTGGTCACGGGAAGCGATCGGCGGCGCGTGACCCAGGGAGGCGCCAGGTGGTTGCAGCGAAGCGTCCACTGCGGGCGGCGCCGGCGGGAGAACAGGCGGCGGCGGCGGCGGCGACGGCGGCGGCGGCGGCGGCAGCGGCGCGTCGCCATGGGGCAAAATGGAAGGCATCGTCGGTAACACCTGGGGATGAGGCGAGCCAGTAGACGGGTCCGCAGGGCGCTGACCGGACGGCACCGTCGCTGAAAGCAGACGGGGAGCGGCAGAACCCAGGCGACGGCAGAGGCGCAGCTGATTGAGATGCCGACGCACCTCACCAGAGGCCCCCAAAACCAAATACATCACGCAGCCGAGGCAGCGAAGAATGCGCCCCGCGAGCCAACGCCGTGAACCTCGATAGTTGCGATAGAAGACAACGTCGCCAGGAGCAAAAGCAGGCGTCTGCCGCTGCACAGGAACCTGATGCGGCGGATGCAGCAAAGACATCAAGGTTCGATGAGGACGACCGTGGAGCAACTCAGCCGGCGAGCGACCATCGCGGGGCTGAGAGCGATACGAGGACAAAAAGAGCAATAACGCGTCCTCCCGAGAATGCGACTCTTTCGACTTCAACATCTGTGACTTGAAAGTCCGGACCAATCGTTCAGCGGCACCGTTTGACTGAGGTGAAAACGGCGCGGATGTCAGATGTTGAATACCATTGGCCTTGCAGAATGACTGAAATTCTGCGGACATGAATTGAGGGCCATTGTCGGAAACAATAGTCTGTGGAAGACCTTCAATGCAAAAAATAGCGGATAACGCTTGGATGGTGGCAGATGACGTCGTGGAAGACATCCGGACAACAAAAGGAAAATTACTGAAAGAATCGACCACAACCAACCATCGAGCATTCCAGAATGGACCGGCAAAATCTATGTGCAAGCGTTGCCAAGGGGAAGTGGCTTTCGGCCATGCAAAGAATTTCCGCGGCGGCGCGGATTGTTGTTCGGCACACGCCAGGCAAGAAGAGCACATATCCGTAATCGCAGCATCGATTCCGAACCAAGGACAGTGCTGACGAGTTGTTTCGTTCGCACTATACCCCAATGTCCTTGGTGAAGAAGCCGTAAGACAGAGGACTGGAACGAACGTGGGACCACGACTCTGGACTGATCATTATCAGAACGCAAAAACAAAACACCACGTCGTACAAAAAGTCTCTCCTTGTGAGCAAAAAATCGGCGAACCAGCGGATCCTCGATCCGCGACTTTGACAAGGGCCATTGCGTAGCAACAAAACGCAAAACAGTAGCAAGGACAGGGTCAGCAGCTGTGGCTGCAGCTACACGACGAAAATCAATCGGAAACGACACGACCACGTCATCGGTTGCCGAGTCAATGAACATGCAAGCAAGTTCGGAAGAATCGAATGCTTTATCCTCAGCAACAGGCAAACGGGACAACGCAGCAGCGTTGCCGTGCTTAGCAGCAGACCGATGCAAGATATCGTAGCGATTGGCGACCTCATCACGTAATGCGTGGGGAACATTGCGCGCTCGGAAAATTTTCGGTTGCGCGTTTACTTCCAGATCCAAATGTGCTTCATAGTTCGTAGCGCAACCAAGGCCCGGTGCAAAAATGTCTGCAAATTCCTCACATAGACGAGAAACACTGGCGGAAGGCACAGCCTCGTTCACTGATAGGACCTGATTTACGATTGACAAGTTAAACAACTGAAATAAATCGAAACCAAACAAGTTCACTGCAGAAGAAGAACGAAGAACGTAAAATGACACAAGTGTTGTTTGTCCCTTGTATGTTGCAAGAAGAGTGCACTGTCCTAACACAGGCATAGCTTGTCCTGAATAACTATTTAACTTAACATTTGCGGCACGCAACGGCGGTTTGCCCAGTTTGTTGTACGTGCCGTGATTGATCAATGAAACTGCAGCTCTGGTATCGAGCTGGAATGGTATCACTTTGCCTTCAAAGTCCAAGTCGACAAAAAGTTTATTGTCCTGCTGACGACAAGAGCGACTTTCTCGTGCAATGTGAACTGATACTGGTACAGAAGCACGTGCGACTTTATGGGATGTCCGGCGACGTCGACGCACACTGTTTGTGGGACGAACACAGTCACTGTTTGAGATAGTGGCACTGGACGGGGTGGAATGAAGTACATGAATGTCCATGGGCGAAGGTTCACGAGCCTGATTGTCCTTGGTTCGATTCCGGCGCGAAGCAAAGGGCCTGGAATGGTTGTGATTGTCTGATCTGAGCTTTTTCTGGCAAACACTTTGAACATGTCCTTTCTTATGACAGTAAAAGCAAATTGCTTGGCGTGACGGGCAATTGTCATGTGAATGTCTAGTTGCACACCGCGGGCATGATTTCACTGCATTTGCTTGCCTACGCGGCACACGTGTTTGAGAGCTAGGCCGCAGCTGCGCGGACGTGCGCGAGGGCTGTTTAGCGGTCCGTGCAGCGCGCCCGGCGGGCTGGTTAATGTGACACACTGCTGGCGAAGTTTCAAATGAGTCCTGAGCAAAGTCCAGTGTGTCTTGCCTATCCAATATGTCTATCACTTGTTGAAGGGAGGGATTAACTAGTTTCAAAATCTGTTCCCTGATGCGAACATCTGAAACGTTCTGTGCAATTGCATCACGCACCATTGTATCTGAATAAGGGAGTCCACATTCACACTCAAAAGCACAATCCCTAGTAAGTCCTTGCAATGTTGCAACCCACTCCCTATTAGTCTGACCGGCCATACGTTTTGTACGAAAGAACATATACCTTTTTGCAACTACATTAACTGTTTCTTTGAAATAGGCGTCTAATGCCGACAAAATTTCTTCGTAGGACAGAGTTGCTACGTCGCGTCGGGGAAACAATTTCACTATCACACGGTAGGTGGACACACCTACACACGAAAGCAAAAACGGCTGCCACTCATTACCTTGAATTCTGTAGGCGGCGAGATGAAATCCAAATTGGCGTGCCCATTCCGTCCATGATTCAAAGGCTGCATCAAAGCTACGAAACGGGGGTGCAACTGCATGTTGTGGCTGCGGTAGCGGTGAAGCGGCGGCGGCCGCATCGGTTTGCAGTGCACGTTGACCCTGGACGAGCTGTCCAAGGGCATCCAATAACGCCTGCGTCTGCTGATTCTGCAAGCGATAAAATTCGGACAGTACATCTGGCGAAGCCATGACACAAGGAAATGTAAGCAATTAGAAAGAACAAGATCCTGAGTGATCCACGGCGCCAAAATTGTAGTGTCGGCAGACTTGCCAACACTACGCACACTAATTGAAAGAGGCAGCCAAGATGCATGCGCTAACTCATGAAGGATGGAGTGAGGTCTAAAACAGGATACGTAATGAATGTTATAAAGAAAAGTACGTAGCTCCTTGAATACTTAACTTTTAATACATCCTTGTATACATCGTTCTTGATGAGACATCTGGAGATTGTGGCGATACAAGTGAGACTCTTTAGATACAAGCTATCTAAGGCTAATGGCGCCTTGCTAGGTCGTAGACATGGACTTAGCTGAAGGCTATTCTGTCTCTCGGCAAATGAGAGAAAGGCTTCGTCAGTGTAGTCGCTAGCAACGTCGTCGTACAACTGGGGCGAGTGCTAGACAGTCTCTCGAGACCTGCCGTGTGGTGGCGCTCGGTCTGCGATCACTGCCAGTGGCGACACGCGGGTCCGACATGTACTAATGGACCGCGGCCGATTTAAGCTACCACCTAGCAAGTGTGGTGTCTGGCGGTGACACCACACTTATCTTTGCGTGCGTTGTTGTTTTTCGCATTCGCGGGGCGAGTGGCAGTTGACGTTTGCTCGGGCTACCTGCTGAGACGCCGCGAGGTACGAGGTGGGAAGCAACCACGTATATGTGGAGTTGGTTGTACGCGGTCTGCCGGTTCAGCATGGAGGATATGTGTCGGCTGCCTGCCTGTCTGCTCTGCTGATTTTGCTCGCCGTGCCTTGCGACCGCCTAGCTGGGGTTGCTGCCTGGTGTATCCTACACGAGCCATACTGGACGTCCAGCAGAAGTTAAGCAGCCTTGTGTTTCTTTAAAGAAAAGGAGCAAATGTATAAGACCTTTTGTAACCAATATTGGTGGCCTCTTAAGTGTGGCCTTTGCGTTTACACTACCTTTGGGGAGAGCTAATTCTTTTAAATTTAAATAGTTGGGGTTCCCTGTCCTTTATAATCTTTTTGGGATTTTATTTGAATTTTCTCTTTGGGGTTCCTTCCTTGTGCTTGGTTAGATGTTTATTTGTATAACGGGAAGTGACTCCTGGTTAAAACTCGGAGAAGGCGTTTGATGTTACGGCCGCCTCTGGCATTCGTCTTTTCAATTAAGCGTTGTCATCCCTTCGAGCGACCTGGTGTCACTCCTCGTTAATTAATGCTGATTTATGTGTACTTAATTTTGAATTGGCCATTTGAATTAATATTTTGGAGCGCTGTATAGCACTAAGGCAACCTCATTGTATACCACCTTGTGCCCCGGTCTAGTACCTTAATTTTCAGTGGCACGAGTTAGCTCCACTACCGGTTTTACTGATGTGCCCCCTTCAAAATCTTGTCTTGTGTAAGTTTTCCCCATGTGTGTCTGGGAACACAGAGATGAGCTTTAGTGTGACTTCAGTGCTGGTCAGTTAATGGAATCTTCAATTTGGCTTGGCTTCCAATGAATAGTTTGAGTGCAGCGTAGTGTGTTTGATTTGTTTTTCATTTAATTACTGTAAGTTTGTTTATTTAATGGGGAGCAAGAGATTTAAAGACTATTGGTATTAACTCCCCTAGTTGCTGGGTGTTGCTAATTCGTTCCAAATGGCCTACTACTTATTCAATGACAAGGCTGTTCATTAGTTGGTTACTGTGAGTACAGATCCACGCAATTTATTTGTTGCCGAAATTGTTAAAGTGTCTGTGTCGTGATTCAATCACTAGCTACGTATTTGAGGTAAATTGATATAAAACTTACATTGCCTCCTTAAAATTTGTTGCCAGCAGAAATCCTTAAGAGAACTGTTTTGTCACTGCTTATGTTAGCCTTTCCTGGGAGCAATATTTGATGTAGTTAAATTTTGTCTTAAAATGTGTATTTCTCTGATGTAATAAACGAGTGATAAAAGAAAAAAGCAAAGCGGCCTGGTCCTTCCTATTGTGTCCGGTCTGTAACGCGTATCAATAGTGATGTCGCTTTTTCGAATTTCACTCAATGTAAATATCACGATAACTGTGACCAGTAACGAAATGATGGGGTCTTCATCATGTAGCTGACATATAAAAAACTGATTTCTTTTTACCAAATAGTAACTGTAGAATAGTTTGAGGAAGACTGCAGGGCGTGCGCCTCTTTTCTACCAGTGCAGCGTGTCGCCACCCGACTGAAAACGAGCAGACAATGTCGGTTCGTCTTCCGAACAAAGGAATGAACTCGCCCAGCGCTTTGGACGAAAATTCGTCACTGTGTGCCAGCACAGACCCTAACCAGCGTTCCCGGTTTGCACCCGTATGCAAGTATAACTGCAAGCGAGTCGGCAGGCTGACTACTGTCTTTATGTTTCCTCACTTACTGAGCAGCCTCCGACGTTGACATTGTCTGATGAGGTGTGGGTGCCGAGCACCTTGTCACCTCCATATGTGTGCAATGTCGTCGAACCAGAAATACATATTCACAACAATAGAACATGAAGAGCCGACCAGTTTTTTGCCATTTGAGATGCTCATTCCCTGGCACCAGACCATAACAAGACGTTCTTTGTGAAAGTCACTTATGTCAGTGGACTTCCCCATTTGTGGTCCTAATATTGACGCTTCTAGACCTCAGCAAAGCTTTCGACATTGTTAACTTTGAGATATTGCTCAGAAAAATGCAACAGCTTAATTTCGCAGATAGTGCAATGAGATGGTTTGAAAGCTACTTAAAAGACGGACAGCAATGTGTTGTCTGTGTAAATTAAAAATCTTCCTGGAAACATGTTTCCTCGGGAGTGCCACAAGGATCAGTCTTAGGACCACTTTTGTTTTCTTTATATGTCAACGATATTTCGTCGGTTCTGTCCTCCTGTAAATATCATTTCTATGTCGACGATCTCCAGCTCTACCTAAGCGTCAGACCTGAAGATATAAGCACTGCAATCGCTCAGATGAATAATGATCTGTCTTCAGTAGTGACATGGGCTTAAAACCTGGGGCTTAAACTAAATGCAAAAAAAACAAAAATGTTCGAATGTGTGTGAAATCTTATAGGACTTAACTGCTAAGGTCATCAGTCCCTAAGCTTACACACTACTTAACCTAAATGATCCTAAGGACAAACACACACACCCACGCCCGAGGGAGGACTCGAACCTCCGACGAGACCAGCCCTGGACTGCAGCGCCTTAGACCGCTAGGGCCAAAAAGTCACAAGTAACCTTAATAGCCCATCAGAAATTAATAAGTTCAGTTTTTCGCGAACGGCTGCCTCCTATTCTGGGTGTAGCTTTGGATGAGCATCTCAACTGGGCGGAGAATACAGTCGCAGTGTGACAGAAGACGTCCGCTTGTCTTGATGCTCTCAAAAATTTTCGGAACGTATTTCCACAGGATTTGAAACGCCAGCTCTTGCAAGCACTCGTTCTACCGAACCTCCACTATTGTGATGTAATTCAACAAGGCATGAATAGTGAAAACAAAAGACGGCTAGAAGTAATCATGAATGCCTGTGTGCGTTACACCTGCAACATTCGCCGATATGGTCATCTTTGTGCTTCATGCTCCCAGCTAGGGTGGCTGCGGCCGGACAAATTGCGTGACTACCACACTCTGTGTCTACTTCACCGACTCCTCGTCGCGCAAGCACCCCAGTACCTTGCTTCAGAGATTAAACACCTTTCATGCCATCATAATCGTAACACGAGGTCACTCTTATTTGGTATCCTAACTGTGCCCAGTCACAAAACAAAAACTTTTGCAAACTCCTCAGTTGCCGCTGTCCGCCTCTGGAACAAACTGCCCCTTACCTTGCGCAAAATTCAATCTCCTGCTGCTTTTAAGAAGCTGTTGAAGCATTTCCTAGTATCAACCTCATAATGTTTTCCACTAAATTAATGTACAAGGCCAATCCTCCCCTCTGTCAAATAGCAAAGCTAGTGTCTCCTATCTTGCGCCTTTCTCTTCTTCCTCTTCGTCTATCTCTATTAGCCACGCAATCTTCTTTTCCTTTATATTTCCTTAATTATGTTTCGTCATGTCTCTATTCATCTCCTCCCTTCACCATCAGTCTCTCTCCTACTCTCTGCTGCTAGCACTCCTATCCAAAATCTGTCTCTTTCATAATTTCTAATTATAACAGTACTTATCATCTACGAATATAAACTCTATATGTATGTATTTTTTCAAATGTACCTTTGTAATTGTTTTTTCTTTCACTTTTACTTGTACTAGATGTAGATTAACATGCCTACTAAAACATATGAATGTAAAATAAGTAGAATGCCAGGTTAGATGTAAGAGAGGGCCTGATGTCCCTAATCTTGCCAGGTTAAATAAATAAATAAATAAAAATAATCGTCGCTAGAATGTTTCTCCGCCATTGGCTTCTTCTGAATAAGTTTAACCTGTTTCCAGTGTGGGCAGTGTTTTGGCCAAGGGTAATGCCTGCTATTCTGGTGATACATAATTTTCTCTGGACTTCTGGTGTTTAGTCTAGAATGATTTCCTATTCATATCTGATCCGCTTGTATAGCGTGTAATCGATTATGCTATACAGTGTACCACAGTGGTGTAGAGGAAGTCGAAATGAACAGCTTCATGCAAGACACCTGTGGTCCGTGAAGTGCGGAACATAACTCAAATTGGCTAACAAAAACCACCTAACCCACTGCACATGTACTGGGTGACAGTTATCGAACTATATGATATCAAATCGTCGTAACTCCTGAACACTTTGCGTTAGGACGTTGAGACTGCACGGTTGGCCACAGGGAATGATGGGAATTAGTATGTGAATATGCTTAGCAACAGAGCCCACTTTCATTTGGACGGGTTCGTCAGTACACAAAATTGGCACTTCTTGGGGACAGAATCCGCATTTCGCGGTCGAGAAGTGACCCTGATTTCGTCAAGATGTGTTTCGTGCAAGACGGAGCTCGACCCCATCGAACCAGGAGAGCGTTGGATGTCCTGGAGGAGCACTTTGGGGACCGTATTGTGGCTCTAGGGTACCCAGAGGCCACTGGAATGGGCCTCCATTGGCCGCCATGTGACTACTTTTTGTGGGGCTATGTTAAGGTGTACAGAAATAGCCTCAAAAGAGCTGAAAACAGCCATTCAGGAGGTCATTGACAGCCTCGATGTTCCGACACCTCAGTGGCTTATGCAGAATTTCGCTATTGGTCTGGACCACTTCATCGCCAATGATGACAGGCATATGCAACATGTCATGACCTATATTCGAATATTTCTAGTGACGTTTACATGATGAGCAAAATGTGTACACGCCGTAGTTTGTAACAAATTTACGTTTTTTTCCATATAGTTCAACAATAGTCATCCTGAAACTTCCTGGCAGATTAAAACTGTGTGCCCGACCGAGACTCGAACTCGGGACCTTTGCCTTTCGCGGGCAAGTGCTCTACCAACTGAGCTACCGAAGCACGACTCACGCCCGGTACTCACAGCTTTACTTCTGCCAGTACATCGTCTCCTACCTTCCAAACTTTACAGAAGCTCTCCTGCGAACCTTGCAGAACTAGCACTCCTGAAAGAAAGGATATTGCGGAGACATGGCTTAGCCACAGCCTGGGGGATGTTTCCAGAATGAGATTTTCACTCTGCAGCGGAGTGTGCGCTGATATGAAGCACTTGCCCGCGAAAGGCAAAGGTCCCGAGTTCGAGTCTCGGTCGGGCACACAGTTTTAATCTGCCAGGAAGTTTCATATCAGCGCACACTCCGCTGCAGAGTGAAAATCTCATTCTGAAATAGTCATCCTGTTGATAGGCTTTTATCATTGGGCCTTAAGTCGTTGGTGCAGCTGCTAAGAATAATTTTAGATTGGCATTATTTACGTATATTCTCTGTTCTCTAGATTCTCTGTATGTCTTTATATTCTTTAAATATTTTGGCTTACCGATGTAACATACATTTTATTGGGCCTTAAGCGAATTTTGCAGGTGATAATTTCGTTTTCTGATTTTCTTAAATTTTCAGTCTATGAGCAAAGCCGCAAGTCGGTTAACTGTTTAGCAGCAACTGCCATGTAATTTGTTTGGCCATGATTTGTAAGTCATTGTGAAACATCCCCTTGAAATATTAATGAAATACTGTGCTTATAAACCTCCACGTTATTTGATTTTCAAACAGCTGAGCAAAACTGAACGTACTCAGACATTACTCCCTTTACTTATTCTGATCAACACCAAACTGACACACAATATTTTTAGCGCAACGCAATCTGACTTTCAAAAATCCCTACAAAAGAATGGCCCTGACTAACAATAACCTATACCTTTCATGAATCACTTACCTCACAAAAATCTTCATTACTCGAACTACTGCAATACAGCAATCGCCAATACTGCCAGCTAAATAAAAGATTCTAACTACTGAAGGCACTAACTACTGATAGGCATAGTCATATATATATATATATAAGTGATCCATATATATATAGATCAGTTCATGATATCCAGTATTAAAAATTTACTCTTTCTGATGGACAAACGTCCAGATCGTCCGCTCTCAAAATTCTGCCATCTCTCTCCCCACATCCACCACTGCTGGCGGCTGACCTCCAACTGCGCAACGCTACGCGCTGTTCACATCCAACTGCCCAACACTACAATAGCGAGTATTTCAACAATGCCAACCAGCCACAGACTGCACACGGCACAGTCAGTGATTTTCATACAGAGCGCTACGTGGCGTTACCAACATAAAAACCTAAACAGCCTACTTACATTTGTACTGCTGCAGTTCCAAGCCTCAGGTTTTTTTGCCACGCTTTGTTAATCACTTGTTTTTTGGCCATAAGACTTGGTAACTAATTGCGCTGCAGCTTTCTAAGAAGTGAAATATTTTTGTTTACTGTGATCCCCTTATTGGCATATTTTTCTCAGTGTACGATGGGTTTTACTAAATTGTTGCCAGTGGCCTTGTCGCAGTGGTAACACCGGTGCCCGTCATATAACTGAAGTTAAGCACTCTCGGGCTTGGCTAACACTTGGATGTAGAGATGGGCAAACTGAAACACGTAACTGCTTCGAAACAAATGAAACAGTACAATGTAATGTTTCGATACGCTGTTTCGAAACAGTGAAACAGTTTGTGTTTTGTAATCTAATAAACCTACACATTTTATCATCTTGACTGTCTACTGTATAAGTATGTCCACATAAACATAAATGAGGTGCGAGAGCGCTAATCATATCGCAGAAAGTATGAAATTATCACTTAGGCTTCTTGGCAGTTTCGTATTTCTGTAGCAAATGCGCTGCTTTCGTGTCGTGTGACTTTCATACTTTTCAATTTGAAGACAGAAGAGCCACCACGAACGGAACTGGAGGTGGGAGCAAACTGCAGAAACAACGGATATGCTACTGGGATTCCCCATCCTGCTAATTGAGGATAATAGGCACAGTGACTATAGACTCACAAATAACGACAAATAATTCGAATAAATAACAAAATATAACAGAAAAAAATTTTGTCTTTCAAGGTGTTTCGAACCGTTACTATAAATTCACCATGCTTCCTAGTCCTTCCCGTTCACCACTACACTATCAGTGATGTGTCAAACAGGTTGCTTCCAATTATACCTACATGAAATTTATGTATATGTCTAATAACTGTCACTCTACGCCTTTTTTTTATTCAAAATGTTGCAGGCTTACTTACGTTTCTTAATATGATTACTGTACATGAACAGAGAAGCGTATGTTATCAAAAAGTGTAATTTAACTGAATGATTTTGACATATTTATTATTTTGAATGTGAATAGTATGCGTTGTTTTATTGCTTGGTTAGTGTTTATAAAGCAGATGTTACGCCATTTCGTAATATGACAGTCAGCTAGAAACGAAGCTTTATTTTCGGATATCTTAAGCTTCATGCTATTGCTTGTCAAAAATATTTCGACACTCTTGAAAGTGTTTCATGAAGAGGTATGTTAAATGTGTTTCAGTACCTGTGCCGAGCCCGAATCTCGTCCGACACAGAGGGGAATGAAACCACTGTTTCGATACAATTAGTCCGTTCCGAGCGCTGGTGGACTGAAACAGCCTTATTTTGAAACAATGATACAGTTTGTGTGTCTGGCTCGAGACCGAATCTGGCCCAGTTATCCGAGACAAGGGTGGAATGAAACACCACTGTTTCGAAACAGTGAACCTTAGCCGTTCCGAAACACTGAAACAGTTCCACGTATCGATACACTGTATCGAAACATAGAAACAGTGGCCAAGTCTACTTGGATGGGTCACCACCTGGGTGTGCCGACTGCTGCTGGCAAGCGGAGTTCACTCAGCCCTTGTGACGCCAATTGAGGAGCAACTTGGCTAAGAAGTAGCAGCAATGGTCACGGAAACTGACAACGGTCGGGAGAGCGGTGTGCTGCCCACATGCCCCTCCATGTTCGCATCCATTGACACCTAAGAGCTGAGGATGACATGGCGGCAGATTGGTATTTCTTGTCCTTCAGTGCTGGTTTGGACAATGCTTGTTTTTTGGTACTCTATTGTTTGACCGTATTTTATCTGTGGTCTTAAGGGGGTAGGACGTCAAACGGGCCGACTTGGAGCAGGAGAGGCACCACAGGACATTTCAATTTCCACTGTCTGTGCTTTTACTAATAAATTCATAAAACTTTACCAGCATGATCAGGAAGGATTCAGGATTCATACTCATAGCAGTGGAAGCTCAAAAACGTGTACCGAGCGAGGTGGCGCAGTGGTTAGCACACTGGACTCGCATTCGGGAGGACGACGGTTCAATCCGGCGTCCGGCCATCCTGATTTAGGTTTTCCGTGATTTCCCTAAATCGCTCCAGGCAAATGCCGGGATGGTTCCTCTGAAAGGGCACGGCCGACTTCCTTCCCTAATCCGATGAGACCGATGACCTCGCTGTTTGGTCTCTTCCCCCAAAAACCAAACAACCAACCAAAAACGTAACAAAACACATTAATTTACATGTGAAATTTCATCATTTTTTCACTTACTATTGGCTGCATTTGTTGCTATAGGTACACTTTTCTTCCTAAGTAAGAGAGATTCTTTGATGACTTTTGCACAGCATACAAACCATAGTTACAGGTGTATGAAACTCTAGAAGTTAATTAATTTATGAAAAAAACGAATGAACTGTGTTGTGGATTGGCAAGAGAGCCAACCCACTATGAGAGGAAGCCGAAAGGCACGCGTTTTAGCTCACGCAGGCTGGCGTGAGGTCTGGAACTGGACAAGGAAATGAGACTAGCAAAAAACGTACGTAGCTGCTGGAATACTTAACTTTAATCCATAATTGGTGAACATCGCTCTTGACGGTACATGTTTTACAGCATCAATAGTGACTGGTAATGGCGCCTTGCTAGGTCATAGCAAATGACGTAACTGAAGGCTATGCTAACTATCGTCTCGGCAAATGAGAGCGTAATTTGTCAGTGAACCATCGCTAGCAAAGTCGGCTGTACAACTGGGGCGAGTGCTAGGAAGTCTCTCTAGACCTGCCGTGTGGCGGCGCTCGGTCTGCAATCTCTGATGGTGGCGACACGCGGGTCCGACGTATACTACTGGACCGCGGCCGATTTAAAGCCTACCACCTAGCAAGTGTGGTGTCTGGCGGTGACACCACAAACTGTTACATTTTAAACTTCATGTTTAGAAAAAATTCAAGTTTTATAGTTAATTATCTCAATTTTTTCCATAGTTTTTTAATAGATTTGGAAAATTCTAGAGTTTCATACACCTGTAACTACTGTTGTATGCTATGGAAAATTAATCGAAGAATCTCTCTTACTTAGGAAGAAAAGTGTACCTATAAAAACAAATGCAGCCAGTAATAAGTGAAAAAACGATGAAATTTCACACTAAATAAAGGTATTTTGCTACGTTTTTGAAATTCCACTGCGATGAGTATGAGTCCGCAATCCTTCCTGGTCATGGTGACGAAGTTTTATGAATTTATTTGTAAAAGTATAGACAGTGGAAACTAAAATGTGCTGTACTGTCTCTCCTGCTCCAAGTCGGCCCGTTTGACGTCCTACCCCCCTTAATAGCTTCCTACACCCCAACTAGTGCCCTAGCACTTCGCTAGTGTCAATGTGTGATCCATATGTGTGTATCGCTTTTAATTTCTGGAGTCATTCCACTTAACACTGCATCCAAATACAGGGTGTTCCATGTATCTGATGACCGCCTGCGTGGCGCAGTCGATGTCGGCCAGCGGGCTCTCCGTTGCCCGGCGGTCGCATGGCGTGTCGCGCCTCTAATGCTGCGGCACATCACTACGTTTAAAATACACTCCTGGAAATGGAAAAAAGAACACATTGACACCGGTGTGTCAGACCCACCATACTTGCTCCGGACACTGCGAGAGGGCTGTACAAGCAATTATCACACGCACGGCACAGCGGACACACCAGGAACCGCGGTGTTGGCCGTCGAATGGCGCTAGCTGCGCAGCATTTGTGCGCCGCCGCCGTCAGTGTCAGCCAGTTTGCCGTGGCATACGGAGCTCCATCGCAGTCTTTAACACTGGTAGCATGCCGCGACAGCGTGGACGTGAACCGTATGTGCAGTTGACGGACTTTGAGCGAGGGCGTATAGTGGGCATGCGGGAGGCCGGGTGGACGTACCGCCGAATTGCTCAACACGTGGGGCGTGAGGTCTCCACAGTACATCGATGTTGTCGCCAGTGGTCGGCGGAAGGTGCACGTGCCCGTCGACCTGGGACCGGACCGCAGCGACGCACGGATGCACGCCAAGGCCGTAGGATCCTACGCAGTGCCGTAGGGGACCGCACCGCCACTTCCCAGCAAATTAGGGACACTGTTGCTCCTGGGGTATCGGCGAGGACCATTCGCAACCGTCTCCATGAAGCTGGGCTACGGTCCCGCACACCGTTAGGCCGTCTTCCGCTCACGCCCCAACATCGTGCAGCCCGCCTCCAGTGGTGTCGCGACAGGCGTGAATGGAGGGACGAATGGAGACGTGTCGTCTTCAGCGATGAGAGTCGCTTCTGCCTTGGTGCCAATGATGGTCGTATGCGTGTTTGGCGCCGTGCAGGTGAGCGCCACAATCAGGACTGCATACGACCGAGGCACACAGGGCCAACACCCGGCATCATGGTGTGGGGAGCGATCTCCTACACTGGCCGTACACCACTGGTGATCGTCGAGGGGACACTGAATAGTACACGGTACATCCAAACCGTCATCGAACCCATCGTTCTACCATTCCTAGACCGGCAAGGGAACTTGCTGTTCCAACAGGACAATGCACGTCCGCATGTATCCCGTGCCACCCAACGTGCTATAGAAGGTGTAAGTCAACTACCCTGGCCAGCAAGATCTCCGGATCTGTCCCCCATTGAGCATGTTTGGGACTGGATGAAGCGTCGTCTCACGCGGTCTGCACGTCCAGCACGAACGCTGGTCCAACTGAGGCGCCAGGTGGAAATGGCATGGCAAGCCGTTCCACAGGACTACATCCAGCATCTCTACGATCGTCTCCATGGGAGAATAGCAGCCTGCATTGCTGCGAAAGGTGGATATACACTGTACTAGTGCCGACATTGTGCATGCTCTGTTGCCTGTGTCTATGTGCCTGTGGTTCTGTCAGTGTGATCATGTGATGTATCTGACCCCAGGAATGTGTCAATAAAGTTTCCCCTTCCTGGGACAATGAATTCACGGTGTTCTTATTTCAATTTCCAGGAGTGTATAAGCAAATAAATTTTGTACTCACCCATCTCACACGAGGATATGCTGGAACTGCCTGCCATTATTTTCCACACATTTCTGACATCTTCTCAAGAAATCATTAATCACACGTGTAATTCTCGTTGAGGTATTGAATTAATTGGTCCACGGACATTATCCTTGAGCTCCTCTATCGTGTGAGGATTTGTTGTGTACACTTTGTCCTTCGGTGCATCCTGTAGTGGACTGGCCAGACAGCCAATCCACTATGACCGGTAGCCGAAAGGCACGCGTTAAGCTCACGCAGGCTGGCGTGAGGTCTGGAACATTACAAGGAAATGAGAACTTAGAAAAACGGACGCAGTTGCTGTAATACTTAACTTTAATCCATAATTGTAGAACATCTCTCTTGACTGTACATGCTTCACAAGATAAATATCAAATGCTATGGCGCCTTGCTAGGTCGTAGCAAATGACGTAGCTGAAGGCTATGCTAACTATCGTCTCGGCAAATGAGAGCGTAGTTGTCAGTGTAGCATCGCTAGCAAAGTCGTCTGTACAACTGGGGCGAGTGCTAGGACGTCTCTCTAGACCTGCCGTGTGGCGGCGCTCGGTCTGCAATCACTGACAGTGGCGACACGCGGGTCCGACGTATACTAATGGACCGTGGCCGATTTAAAGGCTACCACCAAGCAAGTGTGGTGTCTGGCGGTGACACCACACATCCCGTAAATAAAAATCGCACGACATTAAATCGTGACTTCTAGCGGGCCAGACATTGTTACTAATCACTCTTTCATCGAACACACCGTGAATTGCGTGCAAAGAAACATTGGACGTATGAGCCCTTTCCGAGTCCTGTTAAAAAAAATAAAAAAATACGAAGCTTCGTTTTGTTTCACTCAGTTCATCAAAAACGGTCCAAAATGTTTTGCACATATCTTTCACTTGTAACTGTGTCATTAAAAAAATTAGGCCTGTTATTCTGGCACCACTAACTGCGCATCTCACCACTATTTTCTGATGATGAAGGGGTTCGTCATGAAGCACGACAGGTCTATCTGCGCTCCGTTTGGGGATTAAAACACCCGTGTAAATGAAATCGAGCCTCTCCTGAAAACAGAATGAGGTAAGAATCCATTTCACCACCATGCACTTGTTTTAAAACACATTCGCAAAATTTAACCCTGCGCGCAGAATCGCCAGCTCGCAGTTCTTCTACTACTGATACTTTACAGGGCCTTAGCCCAAGTAGGTAAAAAGACGAGGGCTAATGGAAATCCTTGGGTAACAGAAGAAATATTGAATTTAATTGATGAAAGGAGAAAATATAAAAATGCAGTAAATGAAGCAGGAAAAAGGGAATACAAACGTCTCAAAAATGAGATCGACAGAAAGTGCAAAATGGCTAAGCAGGGATGGCTAGAGGACAAATGGAAGGATGTAGAGGCTTGTCTCACTAGGGGTAAGATAGATACTGCCTACAGGAAAATTAAAGAGACCTTTGGAGAGAAGAGAACCACTTGTATGAATATCAAGAGCTCAGATGGCAACCCAGTTCTAAGCAAAGAAGGGAAGGGAGAAAGGTGGAAGGAGTATATAGAGGGTTTATACAAGGGCGATGTACTTGAGGACAGTATTATGGAAATGGAAGAGGATGTAGATGAAGATGAAATGGGAGATAAGATACTGCGTGAAGAGTTTGACAGAGCACTGAAAGACCTGAGTCGAAACAAGGCCCCCGGAGTAGACAACATTCCATTAGAACTACTGATGGCCTTGGGAGAGGCAGTCCTGACAAAACTCTACCATCTGGTGAGCAAGATGTATGAGACAGGCGAAATACCCACACACTTCCAGAAGAATATAATAATTCCAATACCAAAGAAAGCAGGTGTTGACAGATGTGAAAATTACCGAACTATCAGTTTAATAAGTCACAGCTGCAAAATACTAACGCGAATTCTTTACAGACGAATGGAAAAACTGGTAGAAGCGGACCTCGGGGAAGATCAGTTTGGATTCCGTAGAAATGTTGGAACACGTGAGGCAATACTAACCTTACGACTTATCTTATAAGAAATATTAAGAAAAGGCAAACTTACGTTTCTAGCATTTGTAGACGTAGAGAAAGCTTTTGACAACGTTAACTGGAATACTCTCTTTCAAATTCTGAAGGTGGCAGGGGTAAAATACAGGGAGCGAAAGGCTATTTACAATTTGTACAGAAACCAGATGGCAGTTATAAGAGTCGAGGGGCATGAAAGGGAAGCAGTGGTTGGGAAAGGAGTGAGACAGTGTTGTAGCCTCTCCCCGATGTTATTCAATCCGCATATTGAGCAAGCAGTAAAGGAAACAAAAGAAAAATTCGGAGTAGGTATTAAAATTCATGGAGAAGAAGTAAAAACTTTGAGGTTCGCCGATGACATTGTAATTCTGTCAGAGACAGCAAAGGATTTGGAAGAGCAGTTGAACGGAATGGACAATGTCTTGAAAGGAGGATATAAGATGAACATCAACAGAAGCAAAACGAGGATAATGGAATGTAGTCAAATTAAATCGGGTGATGCTGAGGGGATTAGATTAGGAAATGAGACACTTAAAGTAGTAAAGGAGTTTTGCTATTTAGGGAGTAAAATAACTGAAGATGGTCGAAGTAGAGAGGATATAAAATGTAGACTGGCAATGGCAAGGAAATCGTTTCTGAAGAAGAGAAATTTGTTAACAAATAGATTTAAGTGTCAGGAAGTCGTTTCTGAAAGTATTTGATGGAGTGTAGCCATGTATGGAAGTGAAACATGGACGTTAACCAGTTTGGACAAGAAGAGAATAGAAGCTTTCGAAATGTGGTGCTACAGAAGAATGCTGAAGATAAGGTGGATAGATCACGTAACTAATGAGGAGGTATTGAATAGGATTGGGGAGAAGAGAAGTTTGTGTCACAACTTGACTAGAAGAAGGGATCGGTTGGTAGGACATGTTTTGAGGCATCAAGGGATCACAAATTTAGCTTTGGAGGGCAGCGTGGAGGGTAAAAATCGTAGAGGGAGTCCAAGAGATCAATACACTAAGCAGATTCAGAAGGATGTAGGTTGCAGTAGGTACTGGGAGATGAAGAAGCTTGCACAGGATAGAGTAGCATGGAGAGCTGCATCAAACCAGTCTCAGGACTGAAGACCACAACAACAACAACAGCCCAAGTAGCTTAGCACGTCTTTGTACAGAGCTGAACGATTTTTCTGGTTGCTGCGAAAGACGTCTAAGATACTTTTTAAAGGAATTTTCCAGGCTTCTTGTCTTGAACACTTCCCGTTCCACGTTATTTATTCACTAATTGGTGAACTGCATCACGACTCGGAACTCGAAAGCCTGGAAACTTCTGTTCAAACAATCTCCGGACTGTACGAGCGGACTCCGTACACACATACGAATCGTTAATAAACATTCGTTGTGGAATTGAATAATTCGTGCTTGCCACTGTTGCGTTCGCAAACTTCACTGTTATGCTCGTGATGTCTGTTTCACTGCTCGAATGAAACTGGCCGACAAGGTGTGTATGTCTGTATGGCCATCGGGCTAAATCTCACAAACAAAGAGGAGCCATAGTGCAGTCTTGCGGGACTCATTCCTGCAATACCCTGGGCAGGCGATTATCAGATAAATGGAACACCCGATATTTTGTGATTCCAAATACACTGCTGGCCACCGTAAATGCAACACCCTGAAGGAAGCATCCGAATCAAGTGAAATTTACACCATGGGTTTGCAGCGATGAGATATGCAACTGATTAGAATTTCAGCGCAGACGCACATCACGCGCGCCTGTGGCGCCACCTCATAGCGCCATTTAAGGCTTGGCGACTTCGACGAGTGTACGTTCGGCACGTGTGTTTACCTTGTGGTTGTTTCACAAGACGATCAGTTATGCCTCGTAGACAACAGCGAACATCGTTTGATCAAGTATCCGAGTTCGACAGAGGAAGGATAGTGGCTTACCGAGATTGTGGATTATCATACAGAGAAATCGCTAGTCGTGTTGGACGAAACCAAACAACTGTAATGCGGATATGTGACCGTTGGATGCAGGAGGGTACGACGGACCGACGTGGTCGATCGCATTCACCTCGGTGCATTACTGCACGTGCTGATAGGCAAATTGTGCGCATGGCAGTGACGGATCGCTCAGTGACATCCCGAACCATAGCACAGCACATTGCGTCTGTAACGCATCATCCAGTGTCTGCGCGTACCATTCGACGCCGTTTACAGCAGAGTGGTCTGTCCGCAAGACGTCCATTGCTTCGTCTACCATTGACGCAGAACCACAGACGTCTCCGTCGCCAATGGTGTGATGACAGACGGATGTGGACGGCAGAATGGAATGACGTTGTCTTTACTGACGAGGCACGCTTCTGTCTGCAGCACCACGATGGTCGGATTCGAGTGTGGAGACACCGTGGAGAGAGGATACTGGACAGCTGCATTATGCACCGCCACACTGGTCTTGCACCGGGTATTATGGTATGGGGCGGTATTGGATATTACTCTCGCACGCCTCTAGTACGCATTGCCGGTACTTTAAATAGCCGGGGCTACATATCCGAGGTGCTGGAGCCAGTTGTCCTTCCTTACCTTCAGGGCTCGGCCACAGCCATATTTCAACAGGATAATGAGCGACCACACGTGGCACGCATTGTCCAAAGGTTCTTCGTCAATAGCCAGATTGAATTGCTTCCCTGGCCGGCTCGCTCTCCGGATCTTTCGCTGATAGAAAACATGTGGTCCATGGTTGCTCAACGAGTGACCCAGATTACATCCCCAGCTGCCACACCAGATGATCTTTGGCAACGTGTGGAAGCTGCTTGGGCTGCTGTACCCCAGGACCACATCCAACGTCTCTTTGACTCAATGCCGAGACGTGTGGCAGCGGTGATCTCCAACAATGGCGGCTACTCTGGTTACTGATTCTGGCAGGAACCACATGTCACAGACGTCTGTAAACGTAATCATTTGATACTTGGTCAACATGTTATCTACAAAATAAATTTTGTTGTGCTACCTCTTGTCTTTCTTGGTGTTGCATTTACGGTGGCCAGCAGTGTACATATGACCTACATTTCGTAAGTACCGGGAGAGAATTTCACAGCATTCAGGATCCAAACAAAAGGTACCTTACAAAAGACACTCCACGGCAACAAAATGACACGAAGTAACAGGATTAACAGCATGTCAGCAACTTTTTTCGTAGAACTAGCAGTTTATCCTACGAATGGATGCCTACCGGTTTACGACATGCCAAAATCTTGTAGCTTGGAAGGTACTATAAATACTACTAGATAATTTGAAAAATAGATAGCACACATTATGTGTAATACTGTGTCGCCTGTATTAACGATCCCATGTGTTTCATAGTTATAATGTGGATTGGGGATACCGTTACCACATCACTCCAAACGCAGAACTAGTGAGAATATGACAGTTCCGTCTTGTCACCGTATCTTTAGAATGTATCTTCACTGTTATACACACATCAACCCTGTTCCCAGACCTCCTGAAGACAGACGTTGACTGTCGATAATATATCACAGACACAGTCCCTTTGACTGTTAAGAGATGTCACTAAACCCGCCCAAAGATGTAAACAACCATGCATGAGTAGCGCCTATTAGACGAACGGCGTCAGATAGCCGATCAGTTCCACTCATTCGCCAGGAAGGAAGTACATGGCTCGTGCTGTCTGTTCTTCACCATGCCTAGACGGTCAATACCATTGTTATTTTGTGCCAGGGAGGGCTCTCAATGAGGGAACTGTCCAGGAGTCTCGGAGTGAACCAAAACGATGTTGTTCGAACATGGAGGAGATACAGAGAGACAGGAATTGTCAATGACATGCCTCGCTCAGGCCGCCCAAGGGCTACTACGGCAGTGGATGACCGCTATCTACGGATTATGGCTCGGAGGAACCCTGACAGCAACGCCACCATGTTGAATAATGGTTTTCGTGAAGCCACAGGGCCGGCCGCGGTGGTCTCGAGGTTCTAGGCGCGCAGTCCGGAACCGTGCGACTGCTACGGTCGCAGGTTCGAATCCTGCCTCGGGGCATGGATGTCTGTGATGCCCTTGGGTTAGTTAGGTTTAAGTAGTTCTAAAGTTCTAGGGGACTGATAACCACAGCAGTTGAGTCCCCTAGTGCTCAGAGCCATTTGAAGCCACAGGACGTCGCGTTACGACTCAAAACTGTGCGCAATAGGCTGCATGATGCGCAGCTTCCCTCCCGACTTCCATGGCGACGTCTATCTTTGCAATCACGACACCATGCAGCGCGGCACAGATGTGTCCAACAACATGCCGAATGGACCGCTCAGGATTGTCATCACGTTCTCTTCACCGATGAGTGTCGCATACGCCTTCAAAAATGGTTCAAATGGCTCTGAACACTATGGGACTCAACTGCTGTGGTCATAAGTCCCCTAGAACGTAGAACTACTTAAACCTAACTAACCTAAGGACAGCACACAACACCCAGCCATCATGAGGCAGAGAAAATCCCTGACCCCGCCGGGAATCGAACCCGGGAACCCGGGCGTGGGAAGCGAGAACGCTACCGCACGACCACGAGATGCGGGCACCATACGCCTTCAACCAGACAATCGTCGTAGACGTGTTTGGAGGCAACCCGATCAAGCTGAACGCCTTAGACACTCTGTCCAGCGAGTGATGCAAGGTGGAGGTTCCCTGCTATTTTGTGGTGGCATTATGTGGGACCGACGTACGCCGCTGGTGTCATGGAAGGCGCTGTAACGGCTGTACGATACGTGAACGCCACCCTCCGACCGATAGTGCAACCATATCGGCAGCATACGAGGTGCGGCTAGAAGAAAACCGGACTGATGCTGGAAAAAACAGTTATTTACAATTATTTACAATTTCATGTTATCTCCTTCAATGTACTCTCCTCCTCGGTCTCTACACCGCTCCATACGAATTTTCCACTGTTCATAGCAATGCTGCAGATCATTTTCGGTAAGTCCATACATTACTTCCGTCGCTTTTTCTTTTACTGCTTCAACAGTCTCAAATCTAGTTTCTTTCAAAGCTGACTTGACTTTAGGGAAAAGGAAAAAGTCACAGGGGCCAAATCAGGTGAGTAGGGTGGATGACCTAAGATGGGAATGTTGTGTTTTGCCAAAAACGTCTTCACTGACAACGCACTGTGAGCTGGGGCATTGTCTTGGTGAAGGATCCATGACTTTTTTCTCCACAAATCGTTCCGTTTTCTCCGTACTCGCTCACGTAGGGTAGCCAGGACGCTAATGTAGTAATGCTGATTCACTGTTTGTCCCTCTGGTACCCAATCAATGTGCACAATCCCTTTGATGTCAAAAAAAAAAAACAATCATCATTGCCTTGAATTTCGATTTTGACATTCGTGGTTTTTTTTGTCGTGGAGAACCAGGAGTTTTCCAATGCATCGATTGGCGTTTAGTTTCGGGATCGTAAGTAAAAAACCACGATTCATCGCAAGTAATAACATTTTGTAAGAAGGTGGGATCACTTTCAATGTTTTCCAGGATGTCAGAACAAATCATTCTTCGGCGTTCCTTCTGTTCAATTGTGAGACACTTTGGAACCATTTTTGAACACACTTTGTTCATGTTGAAACTTTCATGAAGAATCTGCCTAACACTTTCCTTGTCAACTCCTGTTAACTCAGAAACTGCTCTGATTGTTAAACGGCGATCTTGTCGAACAAGTTTACCGATTTTTTCAATGTTTGCATCAGTTTTTGCTGACAATGGTCTGCCAGTGCGAGTGTCATCACTGGTGTCTTCGCGGCCATCTTTAAATCGTTTAAACCACTCAAACACTTGTGTTCGCGATAAACAATCATCGCCGTACACTTGTTGTAACATTACAAACGTTTCACTTGCAGATTTTCCTAGTTTGAAACAAAATTTGATGTTAACACGCTGTTCTTTCTGTACACTCAACATTTTCCGACGCACAGACAAAACGTCAACTACTTAAAACAGACGCCACGGGCAGACTGAGTGCAGGAGGCAGATGAAACTCGAGCAGTAGGCGGAGCGAGAGTCACGTGACAGGCCACGCGACTTTCAGCCTTATTGCATTCGTTTTATTGTTTCACCAGTACTAGTCCGGTTTTTTTCTAGCCACACCTCGTAT
Organism: Schistocerca nitens; assembly: GCF_023898315.1. Lineage (NCBI taxonomy): Eukaryota > Metazoa > Arthropoda > Insecta > Orthoptera > Acrididae > Schistocerca > Schistocerca nitens. The sequence goes on from NC_064623.1 coordinate 187,734,553, forward strand.
TGGCGACGCATTCCTCTTCATGGACGACAATGTGCGCCCCCATCGTGCACATCCTGTGAATGACTTCCTTTAGGATAACAACGTCGCTCGACTAGAGTGGCCACCATGTTCTCCAGACATGAACCCTATCAAACATCCCTGGGATACATTGAAAAAGGCTGTTTATGGAGAAAATGACCAACCAACAACTCTGAGTGATCCATGCCGTTGAGGAGTGGGACAATCTGGACCAACAGTGCCTTGATGAACTTGTGGATAGTATGAATATAGGCATGCATCAAAGAAAGAGGACGTGCTACTGGGTATTATAAGTACCGGTGTGCACAGCAATCTGGACCACCACCTGTGAAGGTCTCGCTGTATGGTGGTACAACATGCAATGTGTGGTTTTCATGAGCAATAAAAAGGGCGTAAAAATGTTTATGTTGATCTCTATTCCAATTTTCTGTTCAGGTTCGGGAACTCTCGGAACCGAGGTGATGAAAACCTTTTTTTGAACCAGGCAGTTGCTAATATGTGTGGGGAATTAGGTATACATCCTTACCTCTTTCTTCCCCATTTCTCTGCCCATCTCCTCTTCCTTCTCCTCTCTCTTTTTATCACCTCCTCTCTCACTCCATCCCAGCTGTCGCCTTATCTCTCTCCATCTCCTCCTCGCACCTCCCCGTCTCCTCCTTCTCCTTCTCTGTATCCATTTCCTTCCCCTTTCTGTCCGTATCCTTTTCCCCCGATCACGACCCTTGTTTATTGTTATTACCAATGAATGGTTGATTGGGAATTGCAATCGCTTGAAATTAATGGGTAAATCAGTTAGGATCATAGGTATAAGAGCTATGAGAGACCTCTACTGCTGCTGGATGCTAGCATTATTGTTCTTCATATATTTGTAATCTATAAACTTGTAGCATTACAAAGTTTGAGACGATTCAGATTCCGTAGTAGGATTCTAACTATAAGCCGATAAGCTATAAATACCACTTTCCTCTTTTCTGTGAAAACCAAGTATGGTATAAAGAAGAAAACAAAACAGCACATAGGTGTGTATGCCGTTATTCAAAATGTTTAAATGTGTGTGAAATCTTATGGGACTTAACTGCTTGTATATAAGGAGAAAGAATGTACGAGGACTGGAACGTTAATAGTGGCAACTATTTATTTAAAGTTCATACAAAATAGATACGTGTTTCAGAGTTTTACTGATCTTCAAAGTAGTCACCAGCATTGCCCGCTGCTAGCGATTTGGAAGTCGTAGGATACTCTTAGCAGTGCCAGTTGTGTTGACAGTTCGAGCGGCGCGATCTATTGCCCGACGAATTTGTAGTAGTTCTCAAACGAATGGCGTGAAGTTTAGACATCGAGTTGAACTGACGAGGGCTTACTTCAGGGAAGTGCAGTAGGTGGTATAGCACTTAGCAGCCCCATCAGTTAAACAAATCAGTAACAGCTTGCACTGTACATGCTTGCCGGCCGGTGTGGCCGTGCGGTTCTAGGCGGTTCAGTCTGGAACCGCGTGACCGCTACGGTCGCAGGTTCGAATCCTGCCTCGGGCATGGATGTGTGTGATGTCCTTAGGTTAGTTAGGTTTAATTAGTTCTAAGTTCTAGGCGACTGATGACCTCAGAAGTTAAGTCGGATAGTACTCAGAGCCATTTTGTACATGCTTGAGCATTGTCCTGCGAAATGATGGTCAGGTGCTGCAGAAATCACTTCTGTCTCTATGCTGTTCATTTTTGGGACACAACCAACGACCAACTTAGAAGCGATGACACTTTCTGCAAGTCCTGACCATCATTTTGCAGGACAATGCTCAAGCACGTACAGTGCAAGCTGTTACTGATTTGTTTGACTGATGGGGCTGCTAAGTGCTACACCACCTACTGCACTCCCCTGACTGAAGCCCTCGTAAGATCAACTCGATTTCTAAACTGAAGGAAACACTTCACGGTATTCGCTTCAGAACTGCTTTAAATTCGTCGGGCAATAGACCGCGCCGCTCGAACTGTCAACACAACTGGCACTGCTAAGAGTATCCTGCGACTTCCACATCGCTGGCAACGGCTTATACACAATGCTGGTGACTACTTTGATGGTCAGTAAAACTTTGAAACACGTAACTATTTTGTACGAGCTGTAAATAAATGGTTGCCACTATTAAAGTTCCAACCCTCATATATGGGAGAAACAATTCGTTGAGTGGTTTAAATGCATCGCTGTGTTAATTAAAACTGAGTGCAAGCAAGAAAACGAAGACACGCGCTTTTACAGCGCAACGTAGCGCAGCTTTTTGTTTCTCGCAAATCTATTTTAACAGAAACCCAGAACATTTTTATTTAAAAATATGTAGACTGTGTCTGTCTGAATATTTATTAGAGTGCCATGTAAAAAATAGCACCACACATTAAATGCTTCGAATCTCTTCTGTTCTGGTTTTTCCACAGTCCATGTTCCACTACAATACAATGCTGTGCTCCAAACGTACATTTTCGGAAGTTTCTTCCTCAAATTAAAATCAGTGTTTGACACTAGTGGACTTCTCTTGGCCACGAATGCCTTTTTTGCCAGCAATAGTCTGCTTTTTCTGTCCTTGCTCCATCCATCGTGGGCTATTTGCCTTCTATGTCGCACAAACCCATAACTTCGTCGTCTTCTTGATCCCTGACTCTGATTCTGCTACTTGTCATTGCTTTCGTCTCTCTTCGATTTACTCTCAATCCGTGTTCTGTACTCATTACACTATTCAATCCCGTCAACAGATACTGTAATTCTTCTTCAAGTTTACTGTGGACAGGAATGTCGTCAGCGAATCTTATCATTGGTATCCTAGATGCGTGCTCACTCCCAACTATGCGTTTTCATGAGCCGGCCGCGGTGGTCTAGCGGTTCTAGGCGCTCAGTCCGGAGCTGCGCGACTGCTACGCTCGCAGGTTCGAATCCTGCCTCGGGCATGGATGTGTGTGATGTCCTTAGGTTAGTTAGGTTTAAGTAGTTCAAAGTTCTAGGGGACTGATGACCATAGATGTTAAGTCCCATAGTGCTCAGAGCCATTTGCACCATTTTTTTTTTTTTTTTGCGTTTTCATGAACTTCTCTATCTGTGTTTGTGTTCTGTGTTCGCGGTCACGTCGTGGTTCTTCTTCCCTCTGTGTGGCAACAGTGATGTGTATCGATATTTGCGCCATGTACCGACTTCGATTTGGTGCATATACACTCCTGGAATTTGAAATAAGAACACCGTGAATTCATTGTCCCAGGAAGGGGAAACTTTATTGACACATTCCTGGGGTCAGATACATCACATGATCACACCGACAGAACCACAGGCACATAGACACAGGCAACAGAGCACGCACAACGTCGGCACTAGTACAGTGTATATCCACCTTTCGCAGCAATGCAGGCTGCTATTCTCGCATGGAGACGATCGTAGAGATGCTGGATGTAGTCCTGTGGAACGGCTTGCCATGCCATTTCCACCTGGCGCCTCAGTTGGACCAGCGTTCGTGCTGGACGTGCAGACCGCGTGAGACGACGCTTCATCCAGTCCCAAACATGCTCAATGGGGGACAGATCCGGAGATCTTGCTGGCCAGGGTAGTTGACTTACACCTTCTAGAACACGTTGGGTGGCACGGGATACATGCGGACGTGCATTGTCCTGTTGGAACAGCAAGTTCCCTTGCCGGTCTAGGAATGGTAGAACGATGGGTTCGATGACGGTTTGGATGTACCGTGCACTATTCAGTGTCCCCTCGACGAGCACCAGTGGTGTACGGCCAGTGTAGGAGATCGCTCCCCACACCATGATGCCGGGTGTTGGCCCTGTGTGCCTCGGTCGTATGCAGTCCTGATTGTGGCGCTCACCTGCACGGCGCCAAACACGCATACGACCATCATTGGCACCAAGGCAGAAGCGACTCTCATCGCTGAAGACGACACGTCTCCATTCGTCCCTCCATTCACGCCTGTCGCGACACCACTGGAGGCGGGCTGCACGATGTTGGGGCGTGAGCGGAAGACGGCCTAACGGTGTGCGGGACCGTAGCCCAGCTTCATGGAGACGGTTGCGAATGGTCCTCGCCGATACCCCAGGAGCAACAGTGTCCCTAATTTGCTGGGAAGTGGCGGTGCGGTCCCCTACGGCACTGCGTAGGATCCTACGGTCGTGGCGTGCATCCGTGCGTCGCTGCGGTCCGGTCCCAGGTCGACGGGCACGTGCACCTTCCACCGACCACTGGCGACAACATCGATGTACTGTGGAGACCTCACGCCCCACGTGTTGAGCAATTCGGCGGTACGTCCACCCGGCCTCCCGCATGCCCACTATACGCCCTCGCTCAAAGTCCGTCAACTGCACATACGGTTCACGTCCACGCTGTTGCGGCATGCTACCAGTGTTAAAGGCTGCGATGGAGCTCCGTATGCCACGGCAAACTGGCTGACACTGACGGCGGCGGTGCACAAATGCTGCGCAGCTAGCGCCATTCGACGGCCAACACCGCGGTTCCTGGTGTGTCCGCTGTGCCGTGCGTGTGATCATTGCTTGTACAGCCCTCTCGCAGTGTCCGGAGCAAGTATGGTGGGTCTGACACACCGGTGTCAATGTGTTCTTTTTTCCATTTCCAGGAGTGTAGTTTCCGGCTAGGGGTACTGGAGTCAGTCAGTCGGTCGGTCGGTCGGTCGGTTGTTGCGGCCGAGGGAAGTTACCTCCGCGCCATGCTGTTGGCTGGGGCCGTTGTCAGCCCCTGGGCAGTGTCGGAGAGTGTGTGGAGCTGTCCGATCGCTACGAGCTTAGTGGTTCACCGACGCAGGACGTCAAAGTCGAGTAGTGGTTTCAACTACCCAAGCCACGTCCATTCATGTTGTAGTGGTTCGTTTCGATGGTTTGCTGATGGGGAGGTTTTCCTCCGAGTGTTTCTACTGCTGAAATTTAGCCGCCATGCGGTGCAATTAACTATTTTGGTCGACTACAATTTGAGTGCACCAGTGGGATTTTCTGTCTTGTGGCCGTTAGTGTTCTGGTTACCTGCCCTGGGCACTGACGTAAAATTCAGGCAGTGTTCTTTCGAGTGAAGTTAACTATATTACCGTGTTTCAAATTCAAGTGTACCAGCGGAATTTTCTGCCTAGTGGCCGTTAGTGTTCCGGTTACCTGCCCTGGCCGCTAAAGTAATTTCAGGCAGCGTCCTTTCCTCATCTGCTGTCGCTGTCCAACATGGTGTGTAATTTTGACAGCTAATACATACTCCATTGTGGATTATCACGTTTGTAACCTTTCCGGTTTGAGTTCTCATGTACTGATTGTCGGGAAGCAAGTCGTTTTGTCGGTCGGTCCGTGGCTGTCCCCTGGTTGGGTTCCGACGGCTCACCACCTGTCTTGCCTAGGTGAACGAGGGCAGACCGACCACCCTGGAGGCTTCTGAATGCCACCGGTGTTTAGTTACCTGTTGTCAGCACCTTTAAATCCAAGGCTTATGGTTATTTTTTTCCTAAAAAATTTCCAAAATTGATTTTTAAATGTATGTTTCAAGATTAAATATTGCGGCCTTCTGCCTTTAAAAGTTTATGGTAATATATTCTAAAGTTTTGAAACTTAACTGTGGCCTTCAGCCACTGGTATTGCACCTAGCATATGTATGTTCTATCCGCTTAGCCTTAAGGCTTTCCACGTAGCAGTGATACGTTTTTTTATTTATTTGATTTGCCTCTTTAATTGCATTTTAATCTTATTGATTTTTAAGATTTCTCGTTGTAAAACATTCTGGCTTTCTGCATTTAAAAGTCTATGGTAATATATTCTAAAATTCTGAAATTTAATTGTGGCTCTCAGCCATTTGTATTGCACTTTGCATATGTTTACTGGTTTCTAAAACTATTTTATTGCCATCTTAATTGGAATTTTATCTTGTTGATTTCTTAAGATTGCTTGTTTGGAGACCTTCAGCCGTGAAAGAGATGCGTTCGGTAAAGGTCCGGCTATGTGCCGCTTTGGTTGTAAAGGTTATTAAATTACAATAAATGACAGGAGAAACTGACCTCAACCTTTGGCCCTTTTCACAATAGAATTACCTGTTCTGCCCAGCGGGTTTAGCAGGCGTATCAATCCTTTCTTCTTGAATTTTAATTCTTCTCTTGAACCTTTCTTTTATTTCCGCCATTCTTCCTTTGCAGTATAGACTGAACTGTAGGGGCAAAAGAAAAAATGGTTCAAATGGCTCTGAACACTATGGGACTCAACATCTTAGATCATAAGTCCCCTAGAACTTAGAACTACTTAAACCTAACTAACCTAAGGACATCACACACACCCATGCCCGAGGCAGGATTCGAACCTGCGACCGTAGCAGTCCCGCGGTTCCGGACTGCAGCGCCAGAACCGCTAGACCACCGCGGCCGGCAGGGGCAAAAGACTACAGCCCTCTCTTACCTTCTTTAATCCGAGCACTTCGTTGTTGGTCTTCTACACTTATTGTTCCGTCTTACCTCATGTACACATTATATATTACCTCTTGGCTCTTTTACGTATTATACACACATCAAAAAAGTTTTGCATGACCTCGGTTCCGGAAGTTCCGGAACCTGTACAGCAAATTGGAATAGAGCTCAACGTAAATATCATATCCGCCCTTTTTATTGTTCATGAAAACGACACGTTCCATGTTGTACCACCTTAAAGCGAGACCTGCATTGATACATGACTGTATTCGTCGTGTCATACTATCCACAAGTTCATCAAGGCACTGTTGGTCCAGATTGTTCCACTCCCCAGGGCGATTCGGCGTAGATCCCTCAGAGTGGTTGGTGGGTCACGTCGCCCATAAATAGCACTTTACAATCTATCCCAGGCATGTTCAATAGGTTTCATGTCTGGAGAACATGCTGGCCATTCTAGTCGAGGGATTTCGTTATCCTGATGGAAGTCATTCACAAGATGTGCACAATGGGGGCGCGCATTATCGTACATGAATACGGATGTCTCGCCATATGCTGCGATATGGTTGCACTATCGGTCGGAGGGTGGCGTTCACGTATCGTACAGCCGTTACGGCGCCTTCCATGGTCACCAGCGGCGTACGTCGGCCCCACGTAACGCCACCCCAAAACCTCCACCTTGCTGCACTTGCTGGAGAGTGTGTCTAAGGCGTTCAGCCTGACCGGATTGCCTCCAAACACGTCTCCAATGATTGTCTGGTTGACGGCACATCCGACACTCATGTGTGAAGAGAACGTGATGCCAATCCCGAGTGGTCCATTCGGCATGTTGTTGGGCCCATCTGTACCGCGCTGCATGGTGTCGTGGTTGCAAAGATGGACTACGCCCTGGACCTCGGGAGTGAAGTTGCGTAGCATGCAGCCTGTTACGCACAGTTTGAGTCGTAACACGACGTCCTGTCGCTGCACGAAAACCATTATTCAACATGGTGGCGTTGCTGTCAGGGTTCCTGCGAGGCATAATCCGTAAGTAGTGGTCATGCACTGCCGTAGTAGCCCTTAGGCGGCGTGAGTGAGGCATGTCATTGGCAATTCCTGTCTCTCTGTATCTCCTCCATGTTCGAACAACATCGTTTTGGTTCACTCCGAGACTCCTGGACAGTTCCCTCATTGAGAGCCCTTCCTGGCACAAAATAACAATGCGGACGTGATCGAACCGCGGTATTGACCGTCTAGGCATGGTTGAACAACAGACAACACGAGCCGTGTACTTCTTTCCTGGTGAATGAGTAGAACTGACCGGCTATCGGACCCCCTCCGTGTAATAGGCGCTACTCGCGCATGGTTGTTTACATCTTTGGACTGGATTAGTGACATCTCTGAACAGTCAATAGGACTGTGTCTGTAATACAACATTCACAGTCAACGTCCACAAATTAGCACGATTTAGAAAGCATCGCCCGTGGGAAACCCAGCTTGCTCTTTTCTCACATGATATCCTGCGAATTATATACGGAGCACCACAGGCGGATTCCATATTTCTAGATTTCAGTAAAGCATTTGACACGGTGCCACATTGCCTACTCTTAACGATGGCGTTACCATACGGAATAGGTCCTAAGATATATTACTGGTTCGAAGAAAGAAAAAGTAGCAGAATCCAGTATGTTTTCCTCGACGACGACTGTCCATCAGAAGGAGAATTTTAGGATAGTGTGATTCATCTGTGAAAGAGATCACATGTAGGACGCTAATACGTCCATTCTTGAGGACTGTTGCAGTATATGGGATCCGCACCAAGTCGGATTAAATGAAGACACCTTAGAATTTCATAGGTGGGCCTCCAGATTTATTGCCGTGAAACTTCTTTATTTAAAGGAGTGTGGCTGTACTTAAACTGCCGAATGACTGAGACCCACAATATCCTAGCGCAACGCAATCTGACTGCTCAAAAATGATAACTTGACTTCAAATAATTAATTCAAAAGAATGGCCCTGACTAAAAAGAAACCTATACATTTCATGAATCACTTACCTCACAAAAATCTTCATCACGCGAACTACTGCAACACAGCGAGCGTCAATACTACCAGCTAAATAAAAGATTCTAACTACTAAAGCCACTAACTACTAAGAGGCATGTGATTAGCAAAGGAAAGACTTTATTGCAAACCAAATAATGTATTTTTTTACCTTAATAATGTGACATTAAGTTCAGACACGAATATAACTCGTCATTGACATCTGGTACAAAGGTATATAATCATGAATAATATTCAATCTCCAAGTCGAACATGTACAGATCATTAGCCTACGCTAACACTTTAGACCTCTTCCCACCATCAATGCTAACTTCCCACATCTAACATCCAGCACTGCTGGCTGTTCACCTCCAACTGCCCAACAGTACTTCCATCACTGCTGGCGACTAACTTCCAACTGCCCGACACTACTGGTGATTAACTTCCAACAACGAGTCCAACCAGCCACAGTCTCTTACAAAGAAAGTGTAATCAGAGATTCAATGCAAAGCGCTACACAGCGCTGCCAACAAATAAGCAGCCCACTTATAACAGCCGGTATGTTCGAACAACATGTAAGTGTTACAGAGGTGCTTCAGGAGCTGAAATCACCCGAATGACTTACTGTATTGCTAGAATTCGAACATATTTCGGTAACTTTTGAATGATTTCTAAAGGAGAGTACGCAGTCTGTCTCCTGAATGACTGGCTAAATTACTAGAAATCGAGTATCTTTCCGCTAATTCCATGGAGATAGGTTTCGGTAGTGCAAAATGGCGATGAAAATAAACATTCGACAAAACGAGTGGCTGTTAAGAAGAACACAACAAGAAGACACCATTTCTGGATTACGTCTCCTTGAGCATTCATAGATCACGTAAAGATTTTGCACTAATATAGTCGAATCCAACACTTTTTTCTTAGCATATCTCATGTCATTAAAATCCATGTACAAGAAATAAAAACTGTGAGGTTCGCCGATGACATTGTAATTCCTTGAGAGACAGCAAAGGACTTGGAAGAGCAGTTGAACGGAATGGACAGTGTCTTGAAAGGAGGATATAAGATGAACATCAACAAAATCAAAACGAGGATAATGGAATGTAGTCAAATTAAATCGGGTGATGCTGAGGGAATTAGAGTAGGAAATGAGACACTTAAAGTAGTAAAGGAGTTATGCTATTTGGGGAGCAAAATAACTGATGATGGTGGAAGTAGAGAGGATATAAAATGTAGACTGCCAATGGCAAGGAAAGCGTTTCTGAAGAAGAGAAATTTGTTAATATCGAGTATAGATTTAAGTGTCAGGAAGTCTTTTCTGAAAGTATTTGCATGCAGTGTAGCCGTGTATGGAAGTGAAACATGGACGATAAATAGTTTGGACAAGAAGAGAATAGAAGCTTTCGAAATGTGGTGCTACAGAAGAATGCTGAAGATCAAATGAGTAGATCACGTAACTAATGAGGAGGTATTGAATAGAAGTAGGGAGAAGAGGAGTGCCGGCCGGGGTGGCCGAGCGATTCTAGGCGCTACAGTCTGGAACCGCGCGTCCGCTACGGTCGCAGGTTCGAATCCTGCCTCGGGCATTGATGTGTGTGATGTCCTTAGGTTAGTTAGGTTTAAGTTGTTCTAAGTTCTAGGTGACTGATGACCTTAGAAGTTGAGTCCCATAGTGCTCAGAGCCATTTGAACCATTTGAAGAAGAGGAGTTTGTGGCACAACTTGACAAGAAGAAGGGACCGGTTGGTAGGACATATTCTGAGGCATCAAGGGATAACAAATTTAGCATTGGAGGACAGCGTGGAGGGTAAAAATCGTAGAGGGCGACCAAAAGAGGAATACACTAAGCAGATTCAGAAGGATGTAGGTTACAGTGAGTACTGGGAGCTGAAGAAGCTTGCACAGGATAGGGTAGCATGGAGGGCTGCATCAAACCAGTCTCAGGACTGAAAACCACAACAATAACATCTCACGTTTAACATTACCAAGGTTGAAATGATATTCATGATGATCTGACATACACTGACGGAAAGAAAATCGCACCACCGAGGAGTTATGTGACTTGAAAGTTGGTAAGGGTGTTTCTACATTTGCAAGATGATGTCTATTCCAAACTCGTGCTTGTCGCATAGCAGTGGCGCTTGTACCGCCGCTACGAAGACGCCAGTCAGATTTGCTTCAAATACGTGCTTAACGGCCGTGTTAATTACCTTTGAGACTGGAGGTGGTGAATTGATGGTAGTCAACAATACCTCTATGTCGACAAGAGGCCATTATCAACGGCTCACTGAGTTCGTATAATAAGGCTACGAAGGAGCTGGACGTCCCTTCTGTCATACTGCAGAAAGAGTTGGCAGGAATGTAGCCACTGTACATGTTCACTGGCAGCTGTGGTCACGAGAATGTACGTTCGCAAGAAGACCGGGTTCCGGACGGCCACGTATGTGGCAATACCGAGAGGGGAGACAATGGTCTTCAGCGTATTGCAGGGCAGGGTGGAGATCTGTTGTGGTTTGCGATGAAAGCTGGTTTTGCCTCGGTGCTAATGACCGCCGTGTGTTGGTTAGGAGGTAAGTTGAGTGCGAGCGACGAATCCTTCTAGCGTGTCAGACACGCTCGTCCTACACCTGCAATTATGGCCTGGGTTGCGATTTCGTAGGCAGCTGGAGCGCTCTCGCGGTTATCCCACACACCCTGACTGCAAATCTGTATATTAGTGTGCTGATTTAACATGTTGTGGATTAGTGTGCTGATTTAACATGTTGTTCTGCCATTCACGAACAGCATTCCAGGGGGTGTTTTCCAACAGGATAACGCTCGTCCAGATACGGACGTGCTCCACAGAGTACCTACATGTTGCCACGGCCTGCTCGATCAACAGATCTGTCTCTAATCGAGCACATATTGGACATCATCGGACGGCAATTCCAGCGTCATTCAGAAACACCATGAACCATCCCTGTACTGACCGACCAAGTGCAACAGGCATCGACCTCCGTTCAACAAACTAACATGCGGCATCTGTACAAAACAATGCATGCACGTTTCCATGCTTGCATTCAACGTTCTGAGGTTACTACATCTATATCTACATTTATACTCCGAAAGCCACCCAACGGTGTGTGGCGGAGGGCACTTTACGTGCCACTGTCATTACCTCCCTTTCCTGTTCCAGTCGCGTATGGTTCGCGGGAAAAACGACTGCTGGAAAGCCTCCGCGCGCTCTAATTTTACATTCGTGATCTCCTCGGGAGGTATAAGTAGGGGGAAGCAATATATTCGATACCTCATCCAGAAACGCACCCTCTCGAAACCTGGACAGGAAGCTACACCGCGATACAGACCACCTCTCTTGCAGAGTCTGCCACTTGAGTTTTCTAAACATCTCCGTAACGCTATCACGCTTATCAAATAACCCTGTGACAAAACGTGCCGCTCTTCTTTGGATCTTCTCTATCTCCTCTGTCAACCCGACCTGGTACAGATCCCACGCTGATGAGCAATACTCAAGTATAGGTCGAACGAGTGTTTTGTAAGTCATCTCCTTTGTTTATGGATTACATTTTCTAAGGACTCTCCCAATGAATCTCAACCTGGCACCCAACTTACCAACAATTAATTTTATATGATCATTCCACTTCAAATCGTTCCGTACGCATACTCCCAGATATTTTACAGAAGTAACTGCTACCAGTGTTTGTTCCGCTATCATATAATCATACAATAAAGGATCCTTCTTTCTATGTACTCGCAATACATTAAATTTGTCTATGTTGAGGGTCAGTTGCCACTCCCTGTACCAAGTGCCTATCCGCTGCAGATCTTCCTGAATTTCGCTGCAATTTTCTAATGCTGCAAATTTTCTGTATACTACAGCATCATCCGCGAAAAGCCGCATGGAACTTCCGACACTATCTACTAGGTCATTTATATATATTGTGAAAAGCAATGGTCCCATAACACTCCCCTGTGGCACGCCAGAGGTTACTTTAACGTCTGTAGACGTCTCTCCATTGAGAACAACATGCTGTGTTCTGTTTGCTAAAAGCTCTTCAATCCAGCCACACAGCTGGTCTGATATTCCGTAGGCTCTTACTTTGTTTATCAGGCGACAGTGCGGAACTGTATCGAACGCCTTCCGGAAGTCAAGGAAAATGGCATCTACCTGGGAGCCTGTACATAATATTTTCTGGGTCTCATGAACAAATAAAGCGAGTTATTAATGTACCAGCATTTCACATTTGCAATGACTTATCTCGCGCTTCCGGTAACCTGTGATCTTGCAGTCTTAATTACTTAAATATGCTACCTAGACAAATGTATTCCTGCAATTTTATTAACCTACATCAATTATTTTTTGGTGTTGCTTTTTTTTTCGCCAGTGTACTTCAATCGCTTAACAGTTATTAGCACGCGGAAAGCAACGTTGTGCTATTTTCAGCAGTCTCATGTTATTATGTAGCGCTTTCTGCTTGACTAATTACAACAGTAGTTGGTTTAACATGAAGCAGATCTAGAAAGTATAGTTGTTCATGAAGTGTACGAGAAATGAAGCATTAACAATATCACAGTTACTGCTCATCGAAGATTGTTGAGAAGAACGCAGAGCCGGAAACGAAACCGGCTGTGATTGGCTGAGGCAATGACGTCACTGTAGGAGCAAAATTAGACAACGGCTGACGCAACGAGCAAACCGGTTTGTTTTGAACCAATGCTGCTGCGACATAGACGTCTCGCTTACGTGGGCGAGGGGGCCCGCTGTGTTAAACGACAGTCGGCACTCAACGTCAGCTGCAGCGGCGCCATGCAGTATGCATCGGCTGGGGCCGGTACTTCCCCTGCCTCTGTGTGTGTGTGGGGGGGGGAGGGGTTTGCGAGGGGGGGGGGGGTAGCGGGGGGTTTCCCCTCTCTCTGCCCGGTCTGTGACAGCCGACGCGCTGCGAAATTCATGTCCTCGCCACCCACGCCCACTATTCTCGTACTAGCGTAACCGGCGAGCCATGGCACATCAGCTATTTGGCACTTCAGTACAGAACGAAAGAAGCAGTAATATGCTGGCTTAGGCGCCAAACAGTCTTACACTAAGGGCCAAGTGGCCATTAAAATTGCTACACCACGAAGATGATGTGCTGCAGACGCGAAATTTAACCGACAGGAAGAAGATGCTGTGATATGAAAATGATTAGCTTTTTAGAGCATTCACACAAGGTTGGTGCCGGTGGCGACACCTACAACGTGCTGACACGAGGAAAGTTTCCAACCGATTTCTCATACACAAACAGCAGTTGACCGGCATTGCCTGGTAAAACGTTGTTGTGATGCCTCGTGTAAGGAGCAGAAATGCGTTCCATCGCGTTTCCGACTTCGATAAAGGTCGGATTGTAGTCTATCGCGATTGCGGTTTATCGTATCGCGACACTGCTGCTCGCGTTGGTCGAGATCCAATTACTGTTAGCAGAATATGGAATCGGTGAATTCAGGAGGGTAATACGGAACGCCGTGCTGGATCCCAACGGCCTCGTATCACTAGCGGTCGAGATGACAGGCATCTTATCTGCATGGCTGTTACGGATCGTGTAGCCACGTCTCGATCCCTGAGTCAACAGATGCGGACGTTTGCAAGACAACAACCATCTGCACGAACAGTTCGACGACGTTTGCAGCAGCATGGACCATGACTACGATTACCCTTGACGCTGCATCACAGACAAGAGCGCCTGCGATGGTGTACTGAACGACGAACCTGCGTGCACGAACGCCAAAACCTCATTTTTTCGGATGAATCCAGTTTCTGTTTACTGCATCATGATGGTCGCATCCGTGTTTGGCGACATCTCGGTGAACGCACAATGGAAGCGTTTATTCGTCATCGCCATACTGGCGTATCACCCGGCGTGATCGTATGGGGTGCGATTGGTTACACGTCTCGGTCACCTCTTGTTCGTATTGACGGCACTTTGAACAGTGGACGTTACATTTCAGATGTGTTACAACCCGTGGCTCTACCCTTCATTCGATCCCTGCGAAACCCTACATTTCAGCAGGATAATGCACGACGACATGTTGCAGATCCTGTACGGGCCTTTCTGGATGCAGGAAATGTTCGACTGCTGCCCTGGCCAGCACATTCTCCATATCTCTCACCAATTGAAAACGTCTGGCCAATGGTGGCCGAGCAACTGGCTCGTCACAATACGCCAGACAGTACTCTTGATGAACTGTGGTATCGTGTTGAAGCTGCATGGGCAGCTGTACCTGCACACGCCATCGAAGCTCTGTTTGACTCAATGCCCAGGCGTATCAAGGCCGTTATTACGGCCAGAAGTGGTTGTTCTGGGTAGTGATTTCTCAGGATCTATTCACCCAAATTGCGTGAAAATGTAATCACATGTCAGTTCTAGTATAATATATTTGTCCAATGAATACCCGTTTATCAGTAGTGTATATTAAACTAGCGAACCCGGAATCATTTCCAAATGATAAAAAAATGGTTCAAATGGCTCTGAGCACTATGGGACTCAACTGCTGTGGTCATAAGTCCCCTAGAACTTAGAACTACTTAAACCTAACTAACCTAAGGACATCACACACATCCATGCCCGAGGCAGGATTCGAACCTGCGACCGTAGTGGTCGTGCGGTTCCAGACTGTAGCGCCTTTAACCGCTCGGTCACTCCGGCCGGCTTTCCAAATGATAAATGTGTATTGGATTTGCATATACATCCCTAATTACTTGCCCCCCCCCCCTGCCCATCTTCACATCCCCCCCCCCCCTCCTCTCTTCACCATCTGCATAACCTCTTCTCCCCTCTTCCTGTTCATCTCCTCCTGCCCTTCTCTGTCTGTTTCTGTCTGAATGTTCTGTAGAGAATCGTGTAAAAATTTGAAGTAAATCCATGAAGATCTTTTCGAGGTTTCTTGTACCAACGTTTCCCACTGTATATACTTTTTTTTTTTTTTGCTATGAAAACATGTGACAAAAGAACTGTGAAACTGAACGCGATTTTTTTTCATTTTCTTTTTCATACCAAAAGATTTTAATTTTCGACTTGGATTTTCCAAAAAAATTTTTTTGACAGAAACTGTTTCAAATGATGATCTTTGATAAATGCGCAATTGGTTTTTGTTTACATAGGTACAACAGCCAACCAATTCTGTAGAGCTTTTCTTAACTGATGATATTTCATACATGTGGCAGTTGATGTTAATTTCCGACGTTTGAGTTGGATTTTCCAAAAATTTTCTTTCATACAAACCTGGTTCTCGAAATAACGAACGCAACAGCAGCAGCAGCAGCAGCAGCAACAACAACAACAACAAATCAACCAATTGGATCAAGCGTTCTCAGGTGAAGATTTTTCATACATTTGGAAACTGATTTTTATTAATGTAGGTTGATAAAAATGAATTAATTTTTTTTTCAGTTTGGTTGAAATACAGTGTTATCTTGTGCATACACTCGGTAGTGGCGGTGGCTCAAATTCAAATTTCCCGCCATTTCATGCACGCACTTACCACTTTACCGAGTGTGCAGTACTGCTCATAAAAATAAGGAACACTTGTAACTGGGACTGTAATTGAGTTACGCCTTATTGATATTCATCACACGCACGCACGCTCTAAAAACGCATACGAAAATCTGGATTGTATATATACTAAGATGGTATCTGTTCTTTCGGACATGTCCGAAAGAACAGATACCATCTTAGTATATATATAGTTAAGGTTTACCGGCCACTTGACCATCTTCTTCTTCTGTGCGAATGCACAAACAATGCCCCAACTCTTACGGGAATCGGCAACGCGCCGCGAGTACGAATGTAGTGCGGGACAATACGTGGAGAATGTGGGTTTCGCGGGAGGCGTGCCAGAGATAAATCCCTGCAGTCTCGCTATCCTCTGTGTCCTCGGTGGCCCAGATGGACAGAGCGTCTGCCATGTACGTAGGAGATCCCGGGTTCGAGTCCCGGCCGGCACACATTTTCATCTGTCCCCCATTGACGTATATCAACGCCTGTAAGCCACTAAGGGTGTTCATTTCATTGTAATTTCAATCTGGATTTTGTCATTTTTCGGATTTCAGATGTGAAAAGGCACTTGAAATCGTGAGGTTGTCTCAAGGGCGGAACTTTCCACTTTACCACTTATTATGGTTTCTTGCTGTTCCATTCAGGTATGAAGCACGAGAAAAATGATAGCTGAAAACCTCTGTGCGCACCGTAATCAGTCTGAGCTGCTCTTTGCTATCCCTACAATAGGGATAAGTAGGGAGGTGCAGTATATTCCTTGATTCATCACTTAAAAGTGGCTGTTTGAAGATTGTAAGCAGGCTTCCACGGGAGATTCTGCGTCTATTTCTGGCGTCTGTCAGTTCAGTTTTTCCAGCACCTCCATGACACCCTGCTAAGAATCAAACCTGTCGCCATTCGTGCCTCCCTTCTTTGTATACTTCCAACATTCCCCGTGCGTCCGTTTTGTTATCAGTTCCATATACTCGATCAACAGTCTAGGCTGGGTCGCACGAGTGCTTTTGAGGCAGTCTCGTTTGCAAACTGATTGCATTTTCCAAGTATCCAAGCAATGAATGAAGTGCGCCACCCACTTTACCTGCAGGTGAACCTATGTGATCGTCCCTACAAGTTATTACGCTCAGTTTGGGCCAACGGCCTTGCCGTAGTGCCGGCCACGGTGGCCGAGCGGTTCTAGGCGCTTGAGTCCGGAGCCGCGCGACTGCTACGGTCGCAGGTTCGAATCCTGCCTCTGGCATGGATGTGTGTGATGTCCTCAGGTTAGTTAGGTTTAAGTAGTTCTAAGTTCTAGGGGACTGATGACCTCAGACGTTAAGTCCCAAAGTGCTCCGAGCCATTTGAACCATCTGAACCTTGCCGCAGTGCTAATATCGGTTCCCACCAGATCATCGAAATTAAGCGTTGTCGGACTTGGCAAGCACTTGGATGGGTGACCGTCCGGTCTGCCGCACGCTGTTGGCAAGCGGGGTTTACTCTGCCCTTGTGAGGCCAATTGAAGAGCTACATGTCCGTAGTGCCACCGGTCACGAAAACTGACAACGGCAGGGAGAACGGGGTCCTGGCCACATGCCCCTCCACATCCGCATCCAGTGACGCCTGTGGGCTGAGGATGACACGGCGGTCGGTCGGTACCATTGGGTCTTCAAGGCCTGTTCGGACTGAGTTCATGTTTTAGTATTTGTATGAGCTGGTCGTCCTAGCTGCGACTCATTCACACATCGTACGAATGTCGAAATGGGAGATATTGAGATAACTGTCTAACATTCTGCGTGGTGTCTGTTTGTTCTAAGTCGTGTCTCCCTACCACTTTCGTGCAACGACGCTCTGAGCGTGTTTTTTAGGGAATTGACTAGTTTGAACCTGGGACCTGTTGCTGGTAAGGAGACGCCAGACCACACATGGCACGTAGAGTTCAGAAGAGTTCAGTGAGATTAGCGATGATATAATCAAATACTTAATGATTTCAGCGTCAGTTCCACTGCACACCTTGTCAAAGAATCTTAATACTAAATAAATTTAGTGGAAGGGGTACAAGGCTTTCCTATTTTTAATTAGCTGGTAAAATAACGTCGAAAAAGCCGTTATGTTTACCATTGGAATTTTTATTCTACTCACAAAACATTGTTTATAAATTGTACTATTGATAAAAGGAAATATTTTAATACAGGATGATAAAAACCAACTGCGTTCAACAAAAATATGAACGAATATTCCCTGAATGGGTTTCCAAGTTCTATAATGGATCGAAGGATGACCTATGCCATATCACATCTATATATACATATATCTAGGTTTAAATTAAGGTTCATAAAAGAGAAAACTATCGAAAATGGTCTACAGTGACCCTCAATTATCTTTAATTACTTATTTAACTTGTCGTAAATTACAGTGGCTGATGTGGCTTCTCAATAATTATATAACAGAAAAATCATCGCGTTTCAGATTTTAACTTCAAGTAACAAATGTGAATACCACGAAGTTTAGTTGACGATCGACACTAGTATTACGTAAAAAGGGGATGTAACAGATGAGACTTCTGCAGTTTTGAGTGAATCTTTATGTGCTCTTATGCAGCACCGCGTGCGTTCATTACCTTGTCGGTGGTTAGGCAGCGTCAGAGGCGGCGGGCGGTGCAGCTCCACACACCTCGCTATCTCGGTAGCAACTCTCTCGAACTTATCCTTATTACTGTTTACCGAAGTTGGTTTAAGAAAAAGGTATCTGGCTGTGTTTTCAACTGACCAATCAGCATCTCAATGTTAACCTTAAGCTCCACCTACAAACATTCTGTCTATCCATTGAGAAACGTTATACTTTTCGTGGTGGGGCAATGTTTTTAATGTTTGTATCGTAAGATCTATACTGTTCTTCTGGAGGGCTCTATCTTTTAACATGGGCTGGGGGGTGGACGTCCCGGCGGTCGGCCGGCGATGCGGGTGTCCCATTGTCCCGCTTCTAGCCTACACGGCTCTGCTCTCGGCTTCTGTCCTCGTTCCTCCCCTCGGAACTGCGTCTGTTTCACGGTGGGAAGGTATGACGTGCATTTAGGCTTTTTTGTGTTAGTCTGTGGTATTCCATTTGCTCACTCGTTGATCGTATTACTTTGGTTAATTTAATGTCAGGATTTATTCGGAGCTATTTGACATATTGCCGGATTTGTTATGTCACGTGTTTTCATGAAAGGTGTTGGATTTGCCTGACACCTTACAACTGATGGCGCAACAGAATAGCAAGTACACTCGCTTAGTAGTGGAAAGGCATCAGGACCGAATGATATTCCATAAGATTCTGCAAAGAAGAACTTACTCCCCATTTAGAAACAGTATCTCGTACATCGCTGGAGCAACGAAGGGTACCTGGAGAGATTGGAAAAGAGCGCGGGGCGTTCCCGTTTTCAAGAAGAGCTGTAGGATAGATTCTCATAATTATAGACCTATAACGTTGGTTTAAGAATCGTGATAGAAGGTTGTATACATGGAAGAACCCTGGAGATACTAAAAGGTATCAGATAGATTATATAATGGTAAGACAGAGATTTAGGAACCAGGTTTTAAATTGTAAGACATTTCCAGGGGCAGAAGTGGACTCTGACCACAATCTATTGGTTATAACCTGTAGATTAAAACTGAAGAAACTGCAAAAAGGTGGGAATTTAAGGAGATGGGACCTGGATAAACTGAAAGAACCAGAGGTTGTACAGAGTTTCAGGGAGAGCATAAGGGAACAATTGACAGGAATGGGGGAAAGAAATACAGTAGAAGAAGAATGGGTAGCTTTGAGGGATGAAGTAGTGAAGGCAGCAGAGGATCAAGTAGGTAAAAAGACGAGGGTTGTAGAAATCCTTGGGTAACAGAAGAAATATTGAATTTAATTGATGAAAGGAGAAAATATAAAAATGCAGTAAATGAAGCAGGCAAAAAGGAATACAAAAGTCTCAAAAATGAGATTGACAGGAAGTGCAAAATGGCTAAGCAGGGATGGGTAGAGGACAAATGTAAGGATGTAGAGGCTTGTCTCACTAGGGGTAAGATAGATACTGCCTACAGGAAAATTAAAGAGACCTTTGAAGATAAGAGAACCACTTGTATGAATATCAAGAGCTCAGATGGAAACCCAGTTCTAAGCAAAGAAGGGAAAGCAGAAAGGTGGAAGGAGTATATAGAGGGTCTATACAAGGGCGATGTACTTGAGGACAATATTATGGAAATGGAAGAGGATGTAGATGAAGATGAAATGGGAGATACGATACTGCGTGAAGAGTTTGACAGAGCACTGAAAGATCTGAGTCGAAACAAGGCCCCCGGAGTAGACAACATTCCATTGGAACTACTGACGGCCTTGGGAGAGCCAGCCCTGACAAAACTCTACCATCTGGTGAGCAAGATGTATGAAACAGGCGAAATACCCTCAGACTTCAAGAAGAATATAATAATTGCAATCCCAAAGAAAGCAGGTGTTGACAGATGTGAAAATTACCGAACAATCAGTTTAATAAGCCACAGCTGCAAAATACTAACACGAATTCTTTACAGACCAATGGAAAAACTAGTAGAAGCCGACCTCGGGGAAGATCAGTTTGGATTCCGTAGAAATACTGGAACACGTGAGACAATACTGACCTTACGACTTATCTTAGAAGAAAGATTAAGAAAAGGCAAACCTACGTTTCTAGCATTTGTAGACTTAGAGAAAGCTTTTGACAATGTTGACTGGAATAGTCTCTTTCAAATTCTTAAGGTGGCAGGGGTAAAATACAGGAAGCGAAAGGCTATTTACAATTTGTACAGAAAGCAGATGGCAGTTATAAGAGTCGACGGACATGAAAGGGAAGAAGTGGTTGGGAAGGGAGTAAGACGGGGTTGTAGCCTCTCCCCGATGTTATTCAATCTGTATATTGAGCAAGCAATAAAGGAAACAAAAGAAAATTTCGGATCAGGTATTAAAATCCATGGAGAAGAAATAAAAACTGTGAGGTTCGCCGATGACATTGTAATTCTGTCAGAGACAGCAAAGGACTTGGAAGAGCAGTTGAACGGAATGGATGGTGTCTTGAAAGGAGGGTATAAGATGAACATCAATAAGAGCAAAACGAGGATAATGGAATGTAGTCGAATTAAGTCGGGTGATGTTGAGTGTATTAGATTAGGAAATGAGAGACTTGAAGTAGTAAAGGAGTTTTGCTATTTGTGGAGCAAAATAACTGATGATGGTCGAAGTAGAAAGGATATAAAATGTAGACTGGCAATGGCAAGGAAAGCGTTTCTGAAGAAGAGAAATTTGTTAACATCGAGTATAGATTTAAGTGTCAGGAAGTCATTTCTGAAAGTATTTGTATGGAGTGTAGCCATGTATGGATGTGAAACATGGACGGTAAATAGTTTGGACAAGAAGAGAATAGAAGCTTTCGAAATGTGGTGGTACAGAAGAATGCTGAAGATTAGATGGGTAATCACTAATGAGGAGGTATTGAATAGGACTGGGGAGAAGAGAAGTTTGTGGCACAACTTGACTAGAAGAAGGGATCGGTTGGTAGGACATGTTCTGAGGCATCAAGGGATCACCAATTTAGTATTGGAGGTCAGCGTGGAAGGTAAAAATCGTAGAGGGAGACCAAGAGATGAATACGTTAAGCAGATTCAGAAGGATGTAGGTTGCAGTAGGTACTGAGAGATGAAGAAGCTTGGACATGATAGAGTAGCATGGAGAGCTCCATCAAACCAGTATCAGGACTGAAGACCACAACAACAACAACAACGCTGACGTCAATTTGTTGCAGAACTATGGAGCATGTTTTATGCTGAAGAATAACGACGTTTTTGGACAACAAAAATTTCCTCTATACAAATCAAAATGGATTCCACTTATAGAGATGTTGTGAAGTTCAGCTCGCTCTATTCCTCCATGAGATACACAGCGCTGTAGACACCGGCGCTCAGTTTGAAGTCGTGTTCCTTGACTTCGGGTGGGCATTTGACACCGTTCAGCATTGCCTTGTGGTGGAAAAAAAAAAATAAATAAACGAGTTTACCGAGCATCGAACTGGATTTGAGACTGGATTCAAGACTTTCTCGCAGAAAAATCTCAACATATTGCTCTTAACGGAAGAAAACCGACAGATGTGAAGGTAATTTCGGGAGTACTCCATGGAAGTTCGATAGGACCGTTACTGTTTACAATCTACGTAAATGATGTGTTAGACCGCGTGGAACCTCAAATCAAATGGCTCTGGGCACTATGGGACTATAGACTTAGAACTACTTAAACCTAATTAACCTAAGGACATCATACACATCCATGCGTGAGGCAGGATTCGAACCTGCGACCATAGCAGCCGCGTGGTTCCGGACTGAAGAGCCTAGAACCGCTCGACCACAGCGGTGCATGGCCGCTTTTTAAGTCTCCTCACAGATAATGCGGTTGTCTATAAGAAGGTAGCAACGCTAGAAGACAATCAATTTGCAGAATCACTTACAAAGAATTGATGAATCGTGCAGGATCTGGCAGCTTACGCTGAACGTAAGTAAATGTAACTAACTGCGCATACATAAGAAAAGAAATCCACTACCGTGCAACTACTCTGTTCACGACAAATTGCTGGAAACAGTATTTATCGTAAAATATCCTGGAGTAGCTATCCAGGGCAGCCTCTAGTGGAATGACCAGATTTAACAAATAGAGGGTAAACCCAATGCCAGACTGAGTTTCATAGGAACAACATCAAGGAAATGTAGCTCATCCACGAAGGAAGTTTGCTTATAAGGTGCTCATTTGAGTATTGTTCATCAGTATCGGATGCTTACCAGGTATGACTGACAGCTGAGAGAGAAAATCCAAAGAAGAGCGGCGCGTTTCGTCGCGGGACCGTTTAGTCGGCGCGAGATCGTTGCAGACATGCTCAGCAGTCTCCACTGGCAGACGTTACAAGACAGGTGTTGAACATCACGGAGAGGTTTACTCTTCGCGAGAGCCCTTTCCGGGAAGAGTCTGACGAAATATTTTTCTTCCCACATGGACGCGTAGAGATATGGATACAACCTCATGAATCCATGGACCCTGCATGTCAGCAGGGGACCGTTCAAGCTGGTGGACGCTCTGTAATGGTGTGGAGCGTGTGCAGTTGGAATGATATAGGACCCCTGATACATATAGATACGATTGTGACAGGTGACACGGACCTAAGCATCTTATCTGATCACCTGCATCCACTCCTGTCCATTCTACATTCCGACGACTTTGGCAATTCCAGCAGAACAATGCGACACCCCACACGTCCAGAATTTCTACAGGACCACTCTTCTGAGCTTAAACACTTCCGCTGACCACCAAACTAGTCATAGATAGTGTCGGAAGTTCCATGCGGCTTTTCGCGGATGATGCTGTAGTATACAGAGATGTTGCAGCATTAGAAAATTGTAGCGAAATGCAGGAAGATCTGCAGCGGATAGGCACTTGGTGCAGGGAGTGGCAACTGTCCCTTAACATAGACAAATGTAATGTATTGCGAATACATAGAAAGAAGGATCCTTTATTGTATGATTATATGATAGCGGAACAAACACTGGTAGCAGTTACTTCTGTAAAATATCTGGGAGTATGCGTGCGGAACGATTTGAAGTGGAATGATCATATAAAATTAATTGTTGGTAAGGCGGGTACCAGGTTGAGATTCATTGGGAGAGTGTTTAGAAAATGTAGTCCAGCAACAAAGGAGGTGGCTTACAAAACACTCGTTCGACCTATACTTGAGTATTGCTCATCAGTGTGGGATCCGTACCAGATCGGGTTGACGGAGGAGATAGAGAAGATCAAAGAAGAGCGGCGCGTTTCGTCACAGGGTTATTTGGTAACCGTGATAGCGTTACGGAGGTGTTTAGCAAACTCAAGTGGCAGACTCTGCAAGAGAGGCGCTCTGCATCGCGGTGTAGCTCGCTCGCCAGGTTTCGAGAGGATGCGTTTCTGGATGAGGTATCGAGTATATTGCTTCCCCCTACTTATACCTCCCGAGGAGATCACGAATGTAAAATTAGAGAGATTAGAGCGCGCACGGAGGCTTTCAGACAGTCGTTCTTCCCGCGAACCATACGCGACTGGAACACGAAAGGGAGGTAATGACAGTGGCACGTAAAGTGCCCTCCGCCACACACCGTTGGGTGGCTTGCGGAGTATGAATGTAGACATGAACATTATTGAGCGTGTCTGGGATGCCTTACAACGTGCTGTTCAGGGGAGATCTCAACCCCCTTGCACTCTTACGGATCTGTGGACAGCCCTGCAGGATTCACTGTGTCAATTCCCTCCAACACTACTTCAGATGTAAGTCGAGTCCATGCCACGTCGTGTTGCGGCACTTCCGCGTGCTCGCGGAGGACCTACACGATACTAGGCAGGTGTACTAGTTTCTTTGGCTCTTCAGTGAAAATTGCAGTGGAAATATCGTGGCATAAAGTTGACGTAATTCATATGCAACGCCGAAACTTCGTGGAAAACTCAGTTGCAAAACACACCCAAGGATCGATGTTTTTTTATTATTAGCAGTCACAGTAATGTAGAACTGCTAACTGATACTTTCAATTCGTACTCTAATAAACCATGAAAATGGAATTAAGGTGACGATTTCGAAAAGACGACAGTGGTATGTGATGTGTCGGCAGCTGGGCCAACACTTTGTAGATAGAGGTGGCTTAAAAAGGCACGCGAGACTAATGCAGACGGGCGTGAAGTACTGGAACAGGATACGTAATTAATGCTATGAAGAAAAGTACGTAGCTGGTATAATACTTATCTTTAATAACTCATTGTGGTACATCGCACAAAGGAGACTTTAATTACAATCACTGTAAGGCTAATGGCGCCTTGCTAGTTCGTGGCCATTAACTTAGCTGAAGGCTATTCTGTCTCTCGGCTAATGAGAGAGAAAGGCTTCGTACGTCTAGTCGCTAGCTCTGTCGTCCGTACAACTGGGCTGAGTTCGAGTCAGTCTCTCGAGACCTGCCTTGTGGTGGCGCTAGGTTTGCGATCACACAGTGGCGACACGCGGGTCCGACATGTACTACAGGACCGTGGCCGATTTAAGCTACCACCTAGCACGTGTGGTGTCTGGCTGTGACACCACAGTATGTTACCTGTTAACAGCACACTCAATACGAGTTTTCACAGAGGAAATTCTAATTTGCTAACAATGTACTAGCGATATAACATGTCTGGCAGTGCAAAATCACTTGATGGTCGTTACAAAGTTGAAATTGCGACAGTGTATGAAGAAAGAAACAAAAAACAGTCAAATGGTGGAAGCATTATTATGTAGACAAAACGCTTGGGGTGCCTGGTGGTCAGCCAAATATCGTGTCAAAGAGACGAAGTTATCCAGATGCATCTCGAAACTTCATGGAATACTCGTTATGCTGGAAAAAAATCAAGGTGCACAATCAACAGCTAGCTTTTCTTTTTTCGGTTTTGTGCGCCCCGTTAGCTGAGTGGTCAGCGTGACGGATTGCCGCCCTGCGGGCCCGGGTTCGATTCCCGGCTGGGTTGGGGATTTTCTCCGTTCAGACACTGGGTGTTGTGTTGTCTTCATCATCATTTCATCCCCATCCGGCGCGTAGGTCGCTAAATGTGGCGTCGAATGTAATAAGAGCTGCACCAAGGCGGCCGTAAGGGGCCTCCCGGCCAATGACGCCAAATGCCCCTTTCCATTTTTATATTTCTGAAATCTTGAATCGAATTCAATAAAACGGCTACTTTTATGTTACTACCAAGTCTGTCGTATCAGTGACGTGAGAGTAGCAGTTTCCAGTACTTTAAGGGTATTCGGTTTCGGGCATATAATCTTAATCAAATCAAATTCCAGCTGCTGTGGAATACTATAACGCTTCCGCTACTTGCCTGAGATACTCGTTTCATGTGATAGCAATTTCCGCCACTCTGATAAAAACAGTGAATATGGAACGCAAAAGTAACAGAAATAATATTGCAGGTGGCCAGTAGATTGCACCCTAATACATCCCACCTTTCGCTCGCAATTTAGATATTCTTTCCCATACAAGCAATAGGCGATTTTTAAACCACACATATTATAAAGATGGATGTACATATGTTTGTATGCATGTTCCACATCTTCTCCTAAACCACTGGACCGATTTCAACCAAAATTGATGCACATAAGTTACTGTCTGGAAAGAATCACTGTGTGACAAAAACCACCTACCTATCAAAGAAGTGGGTGTGGGAGAGAAAAATAGCGTAGCCGATGAGTCACAAATACCCATAATTTAGCCATCCAGTACTTCAGAATGAGAGCACTTAGTAACTTCCAACAAGCTTAACACATAATTTCAAATCCTTAAGAAATTTTTTCTCGCTGACATCATCATCATCATCGCCATCATCATCATCATCATCAGGATTTCCTTCCAGCGACCGGGTGGGAACTTGATGAACGATATGCTTCCATTGGTTTCTGTTCTGGTATAGTTTTTCCCTATCCATTACATCCCATGTGAGTCCTCTCCTCTTGAGATCTTCCTTAACCTGCTCTGTCCATCTCTTTCTAGGCCACCCAATTGGTCTTCTTCGTGGTACCTCTATCGCCAAACATTGGCGTGGAGTTCGAGTCGGGTGCTTTCGCTTCACGTGCCCAAACCACTTAAATCTCAAAGCTCTCATTCTCTCCTCTGTAGACAATGTCACCCGCAGGTCTCTCCTTACATGATCATTCCTGACTCCGTCTCTCCTAGTTTTTTGTAGAGCTGACCTAAGGAACTTCATTTCACAAGCTTGTATTTTACTCTCTACTCTGTTATTTATGACACAGGCATCATGATTGGCAGGAGATACGTTTTATGCATGCTCTGTTTGTCTCTTTGATGGACTTTCTTGTCCCAGATTAGATTTCGTACTTGGTGGAAGAAGCTAGATCCTTTTGTTATTCTGTTTAAGACTTCTAGTTTGGAACTTCCACCGCGTGATATGATAGTACCCATATAATTGAAGCTTTTCATACATTCAACCTTCTCCCCCTCCTGTATGGTGTGACAATGTGTGGGTGTCCTGCTCATTTTCATTGCCACTGTCTTGTTTCTACTCACATTTAACTTGTATTTTTTAAATTTTGTGTTCCAGCAATGTAGTCTCCTCTGAACCTGCATTTCCATCTCTTCCCAAATGGCGATGTCATCAGCAAAAACAAAAGCACTGAGAGCTTCATTTCCTTCTTCCTTGATTTCTTTCATGATTGTGCCCATAAGTGTAATGAAGTGTAAAGGGGAGAGCGAACTGCTTTGATGAACACCTCTCTTTGTCTTAAACCATTTTGATCTTCCACCTCCTACTTGCACACTGCTCTCGCAACCATCATACAGCATCTGGACTTTTTTAATTAATGAATCAGGAACATTACGTTTTCTCAAGCATTCCCATATTTTATCCCTTGGTACACTGTCATATGCTTTTTCCAAATCCACGAATGCTACTATGAAGTCATTTCCTTTCTCCCAATACTTCTCCATTAACTAACGGAGGGAGAAAATGAGATCTATTGTTCCCCTATTACTACTGAACCCATGCTGTTGTTCCTCTAATTGCCGTTCTAGAATTTTCCGCAGTCTTTTTTCTATGACCTTTTCCATTATCTTAAGGCAGTGTGATGACACTGTGATTCGTCGGTAGTTGGTGCATTTCTTTCTACTACATTTCTTGAACAATGGTATTATAATTCGTTTTTTCCATTAATCCGGCACTTTGTTTTCTTTCCATATTACCCCCAGCACCTGGTGTAACCTTTCCACGGATTCCTTGCGGCTTTAATCATACCCGCTGTCAGCTGATCTACTCCAGCCGCCTTCTCACTTTTCATCTGTTTCAGGTTTCAGGGAACTCTCAGTTTCTAACCACGAGATTGGATCCTGCTCCTCCTCTACTTCAATGACTTCGGTGTCACTTTCTTGTGCACTTTCCTCGTTCAGTAAGATTTCAAAATTGTTCTTCATCTCTAACTTCCACGTCCCTGATAATATCCCCATCCTCTGTTTCAATCGCTTTTAAGTCTTCGCTCTCAGATCTTTTATTTTTCAATAACCCATATAGCAGTTTTTGCTTCTCTTCGCTACCCTGCTCTAGTTTCTGGGTGAATATTTCCCAACTCTCCTCTTTTTCTTCTTTCACAATTCTCTTTGCTTAGAGTTTCTTTTGTTGGTATTCCTTCTCCAGTGTTGTCACCTTGTGTTCATCTTTTGGTACCAGCGCCAGGTTATGATTTCTTTTTTCAAACTCCATGTTTTTCTTTGCCATATTACGTTTTTTAATTGCGTCTTTTACTTTATAGTTCCACTAACTGGTATCATTGTCTTTCACTTTACCCTTCGGTTTGCCGCATATCTGCACAGCACTGTTAACTATTGATGTTTTAATCGCTGACAATCCCCATAAAATTCCTTCTGCAATATTGCAGAAAGACTTGGCACAAATGCAACTACTGGATGCGGTGCTCACGGAAATGTACAGTCGCAAGAACGGGCTGCGGGCGACCACGTGGCAATATACGGAAAGGGAAGACCACTGAGTTCGGCGCATGGTTCTGGCGCACCTGCAGCAGCAGCAGTCTGAGCCAGACGCCCTGCAGCGTGCATCCCACAGACCCCAAACCACAGCCATCTGCAACCACAGCGACATCGAGCAAGAGCTCATTGGTGGGCAGAGGGGGAGGTCTGCTGTGTTTTCTAATAAAAGCCGTTCCTGCCTCGGCGCCGGTGGCGGCTGTGTTGGTTAGCCGAAGGTCGGTTGGTGGCCTCCAGCCAACCTGTCTGCGTGCCAAACACACTGGCCCTACACCTGGATTTGTAGTCCGGGGTGCAATTTCATAGGACAGCAGGAACGCTCTCCTGGTTACCCCACGCATCCGCACTACAAATTTCTACGTCAGTCTGGCGATTTGACCTGTTGTGCTGCCATTCATGAACAGCATTCCAGGGGCTGTTTTACACGAGGACTCCCTCACATACCGCTGTTGCAACCCTACATGCTCTACAGAGAGTCGTGTTGACCAAATCTGTCTCCATTCGAGCTCATATGAGACAAGTTTAGAGGGTTTATACAAGGGCGATGTACTTGAGGGCAATATTATTGAAATGGAAGGGGATGTAGTTGAAGATGAAATGGGAGATAAGATACTGCGTGAAGAGTTTGACAGAGCACTGAAAGACCTGAGTCGAAACAAGGCCCCGGGAATAGACAACATTCCATTAGAACTACTGATGGCCTTGGGAGAGCCAGTCATGACAAAACTGTACCATCTGGTGAGCAAGATGTATGATACAGGCGAAATACCCTCACACTTCAAGAAGAATATAATAATTCCAATCCATAAGAAAGCAGGTGTTGACAGATGTGAAAATTACCGAACTATCAGCTTAATAAGTCACAGCTGCAAAATACTAACGCGAATTCTTTACAGACGAATGGAAAAACTGGTAGAAGCGGACCTTGGGGAAGATCAGTTTGGATTCCGTAGAAATGTTGGAACACGTGAGGCAATACTAACCTTACGACTTATCTTAGAAGAAAGACTAAGAAAAGGCAAACCTACGTTTCTGGCATTGGTAGACTTAGAGAAAGCTTTTGACAATGTTGACTGGAATAGTCTCTTTCAAATTCTAAATGTGGCAGGGGTAAAATACAGGAAGCGAAAGGCTATTTACAATTTGTACAGAAAGCAGATGGCAGTTATAAGAGTCGAGGGACAAGAAAGGGATGCAGTGGTTGGGAAAGGAGTGAGACAGGGTTGTAGCCTCTCCCCCATGTTATTCAATCTGTATATTGAGCAAGCACTACAGGAAACAAAAGAAAAATTCGGAGTAGGTATTAAAATTCATGGGGAAGAAGTAAAAACTTTGAGGTTCGCCGATGACATTGTAATTCTGTCAGAGACAGCAAAGGACTTGGAAGAGCAGTTGAACGAAATGGACAATGTCTTGAAAGGAGGATATAAGATGAACATCAACAAAAGCAAAACGAGGATAATGGAATGTAGTCAAATTAAATCGGGTGATGCTGAGGGAATTAGAGTAGGAAATGAGACACTTAAAGTAGTAAAGAGTTTTGCTATTTAGGGAGTAAAATAACTGACGATGGTCGAAGTAGAGAGGATATAAAATGTAGACTGGCAATGGCAAGGAAATCGTTTCTGAAGAAGAGAAATTTGTTAACGTCGAGTATAGATTTAAGTGTCAGGAAGTCGTTTCTGAAAGTATTTGTATGGAGTAGCCATGTATGGAAGTGAAACATGGACGATAAATAGTTTGGACAAGAAGAGAATAGAAGCTTTCCAAATGTGGTGCTACAGAAGAATGCTGAAGATAAGGTGGGTAGATCATGTAAATAATGAGGAGTGTATTGAATAGTATTGGGGAAAAGAGAAGTTTGTGGCACAACTTGACTAGAAGAAGGTATCGGTTGGTAGGACATGTTTTGAGGCATCAAGGGATCACAAATTTAGCATTGGAGGGCAGCGTGGAGGGTAAAAATCGTAGAGGGAGACCAAGAGATGAATACACTAAGCAGATTCAGAAGGATGTAGGTTGCAGTAGGTACTGGGAGATGAAGAAGCTTGCACAGGATAGAGTAGCATGGAGAGCTGCATCAGACCAGTCTCAGGACTGAAGACCACAACAACAACAACATGAGACAAGTTCAGCGTCGTACGCAAACAGCATTAACCGTCCCCGTATTGTCCGACCAAGTGCAACAGGCATGGAAGTCCAGTCCAAAAACTGACATCCGGCACCATGCATGCACGTTTGCATTCAACATTCTTGCGTCTAATTGGTTATTAATGTATCGGCATTTCGCATTTGTTATGGCTTATCTCGCACTTACGTTAACCTGTGGTCTTGCAATGTTAATCGTTTCAAATGGTTCAAATGGCTCTGAGCACTATGGGACTTAACATCTGAGGTCATCTGTCCCTTAGAACTTAGAACTACTTAAATCTAACCAACCTAAGGACATCACACACATTCATGTCCGAGGCAGGTTTCGAACCTACGACCGTAGCAGCACCGCGGTTCCGGACTGAAGCGCCTACAACCGCTCGGTCACAGAGGCCGCCTGTTAATCACTAAAATGTGTTAGCTAGACAAATGTTTTCCCAAAATTTCCTTCTTGTTGTTGTGGTCTTCAATCCAGAGACTGGTTTGATGCAGTTCACCATGCTACTTTATCCTGTGCAAGCTACTTCATCTCCAAGCACCTAGTGCAACAGACCCTGTACGATTTTTATCCTCCAGGCTGCCCTCCAATACTAAATTGGTGATCCCTTGATGCTTCAGAACTTGTCCTACCAATCGGTCCCTTCTTCTAGACACATTGTACCACAAATTCATCTTCCCCCAATTCTATTCAGTACCTCCTCATTAATTACGTGATCTACCCATCTAATCTTCAGCATTCTTCTTAAGGAACACACTTCAAAACCTTCTATTCTCTTCTTGTCTAAACTATTTATCCTCCATGTTACACTTCCATACTTGGCTACAGACCATACAAATATTTTTTGAGACGATTTTGACACTTCAATCTATACTCAATGTTAACAAATTTCTCTTCTTCAGAAACGCTTTCCTTGCCATTGCCAGTCTACATTTTATATCCTCTCTACTTCGACCATCATCGGTTGTTTTGCTTCCCAGATAGATAAAGTATTCTACTACTTTAAGTGTCTCTTTTCCTAACCTAATTCACTGAGCATCACCTGATTTAATTCGATAACATTCCATTATCCTCCTTTTGCTTTTGTTGAAATGTTCATCTTATCTCCTCCTTTCCATTCCCTTCAACTGCTCTTCCAGGTCCTTTGCTGTCTCTGACAGAATTACAATGTCATCCGCAAACTTCAAAGTTTTTGTTTCTGCTCCATGGATATTATTTCCTACTCCAAATTTTTCTTTTGTTTCCTATACTGCTTGCTTAATATAAATATTGAATAACATCGGGGAAAGGCTACAGCCCTGTCTCACTCCCTTCCCAACCACTGCTTCCCTTTCGTGCCCCTCGACTCTTATAACTGCCACCTGGTTTCTGTACAAATTGTAAATAGCCTTTCGATCCCTTTATTTTACCCTTGCCACTTTCAGAGTTTGAAAGACAGTATTCCAGTCAACATTATCAAAAACTTTCTCTAACTCTACAAATGCCAGAAACGTAGGTTTACCTTTCCTTAATCTATTGTTATGATAAGTTGTAGGTCCGTATTGCCTCACGTGTTCCATTTCTACGGAATCCAAACTGATCTTCTCCGAGGTCGGCTTCGAACAGCTTTTCCATTTGTCTGTAAAGAATTCGAGTTAGTATTTTGAAGCCGTGACTTATTAGACTGACAGTTCGGTAATTTCACATCTGTCAATACTTGCTTCCTTTGGGACTGGAATTATTATATTCTTCAAAAATGGTTCAAATGGCTCTGAGCACTATGGGACTCAACTGCTGTGGTCATTAGTCCCCTAGAACTTAGAACTACTTAAACCTAACTAACCTAAGGACATCACACACACCCATGCCCGAGGCAGGATTCGAACCTGCGACCGTAGCAGTCGCACAGTTCCGGACTGCACGCCTAGAACCGCGAGACCACCGCGGCCGGCTTATATTCTTCCTTAGTCTGAGTGTATTTCGCCTGTCTCATGCATCTTGCTCACCAGATGGTAGAGTTTTGTCAGGGCTGGCTCTCCCAAGACTACAGCAGTTCTAATGAAACGTTGTCTACTCCCGGGGCCATGTTTCGACTTAGGTCTTTCAGTGCTCAGTCAAACGCTTCACGCTGTGTCACATCTCCCATTTCATCATCTACGTCCTCTCCCATTTCCATAACACTGCCCTCAAGTACATCGCCCTCGTATAAACCCTCTATATACTTTTCTCCTTCCACCTTTCTGCCATCCCTACTTTGGTTAGAACTAGTTTTACATCTGAGATCTTGATATTCGTACAAATGGTCCTCTTTTCTCCAATGGTCTCTTCAGTTTTCTTGTAGGATGTATCTATCTTACCCCTAGTGATATATGCCTCTACATCCTTACATATGTCCTCTAACCATACCTGCTTAGCCATTTTGCACTTCCTGTCGATCTCATTTTTGAGACGTTTGTAATCCTTTTTGAGTGTTTCATTTACTGCAGTTTTATATTTTCTCCTTTCATCAATTAAATTCAATATTTCTTCAGTTACCCAAGGATTTTTACTAGCCCTCGTCTTTTTACATACTTGATCCTCTACTGCCTTCACTACTTCATATCTCAAAGCTACCCATTCTTCTTCTACTGTATTTCTTTCCCCCATTACTGTCAATTGTTCCCTTATGCCCTCCTTGAAACTCTGTACAACCTCTGGTTCTTTCAGTTTATCCAGGTCCCATCTCCTCAAATTCCCACCGTTTTGCAGCTTCTTCAGTTTTAATCTACAGGTCATAACCAATAGATTGTGGTCAGAGTCCACATCTGCCCCTGGAAATATCTTACAATTTAAAACCTGGTTCCTAAATCTCTGTCTTACCATTATATAATCTATCTGATACCTTCCACTGTCTCCAGGTCTCTTCCACGTATACAACCTTCTTTCATGATTCTTAAACCAAGTGTTAGCTATGATTAAGTCATGCTCTGTGCAAAACACGCCATACCAGGCGGCTCTCTCTTTGATTCCTTACCCCCATTCCATATTAAAAATGGTTCAGATGGCTCTAAGCACTATGGGACTTAACATCTGAGGTCATCAGTCCCCTAGAACTACTTAAACCTAACTAACCTAAGGACATCACACACATCAACGCCCGAGGCAGGATTCGACCTGCGACGGTAGCAGCCGAGTGGTTCCGGACTGAACCGCTTAGAACTGCTCGCCTACAGCGGCCGGATTTCCATATTCACCTACTACTTTTCCTTCTCTTCCTTTTCCTAGTATCGAATTCCAGTCCACCATGACTATTAAATTTTCGTCTCTCTTCACTATCTTAATAATTTCTTTTATCTCATCATACATTTCTTCAATCTCTTCGTCATCTGCGGAGCTAGTTGGCATATACATTTATAATACTGTAGTAGGCGTTGGCTTCGTGCTTATCTTGGCTACAATGATGCGCTCACTATGCTGTTCGTAGTAGCTTACCCTCGCTTCTATTTTTTATTCATTATTAAGCCTACACCTGCATTACCCCTATTTGATTTTGTATGCATAACCCTGTATTCACCTGACCACCGCCGGCCGGGGTGGCCGAGCGGTTCTAGGCGCTACAGTCTAGAACCACGCGACCGCTATGGTCGCAGGTTCGAATCCTACCTCGGGCATGGATGTGTGTGATGTCCTTAGGTTAGTTAGGTTTAAGTAGTTCTAAGTTCTAGGGGACTGATGACTTTAGAAGTTAAGTCCCATAGTGCTCAGAGCCATTTGAACCATTTGAACCTCCTGCCACCGAACTTCACTAATTCGCACTATATCTAACTTTAATCTATCCACTTCCCTTTTTAAATTTTCTAACCTACCTGCCCGATTAAGGGATCTGACATTCCACGGTCCGATCCGTAGAACGCCAGTTTTCTTTCTCCTGATAACGACGTCCTCTTGAGTAGCCCCCGCCCGGAGATCCGAATGGACTATTTTACCTCCGAAATATTTTACCCAAGAGGACGCCATCATCATTTAATCGTACAGTAAAGCTGCATGCCCTCGGGAAAAATTACGACTGATGTTTCCCTTACTCTACATTAATTATTTTTTGGTGTTGCGACTTTTTTTCTGTCAATGTAGAATCAGCTGTAAGCTTTGTAGAGTTCTGGTTGAAGGTCACAATTAGAGAGCAACTCAGACAGTTTTAGAGGTGCGTATGCTCTTGTAATGCCTCGTTGTCTTCCCGCTTGCAGCGCCACGTACGCCACAAAGAAAAGGGTTCAAATGGCTCTGAGCATTATGGGACTTAACTTCTGAGGTCATCAGTCCCCTAGAACTTAGAACTACTTAAACCTAACTAACCTAAGGACAACACAAACATCCATGCCCGAGGCGGGATTCGAACCTGCGACCGTAGCGGTCGCGAGGTTGCAGACTGTAGCGCCTAGAACCGCTCGGCCACCCCGGCCGGCGTACGCCACACACGAAAATGATGACCCCTGAGCGTACAGCGGTTTTTGTTCTGGAGTTTGCTAAAAGTGAATCTGTATAGCTAGATCAACGTGCGTTTCATTTAAAGTTTAATTGTGATCCCCATGTGTGAAAAACCTCCGTCTTTGAGACAGTCAATCTGAGAAAAAAAAAGCATAGGACGACCAAAACTGAAGAGGCTGTTGATCTTGTCTGAGCATCTTGCCTTTGTCGTTCTTAGAAGCCTGTTTGGAAAGCAAGTCTTGTGCTTGTGGAAGGTTTTAAGAAAACATTTACACATGCGTCCATACTGGTTATAGTTGGTACATATTTTGAAACCAAATCACTATGGTGTACGTTAGAACTTTGCAACTGAAGTATTGCAGCGGGAAGATGACTTTCTTGATCATGTGGTATTCAATGATGAGGCAGCTTTTCATGTAACTGGGAAGGTAAACACCCACGATGCTCGTATCTCGGGTTAGAGCACCCTCACGAACTCCTACAATATCAAAGATATTCCCCAAAATTGCACGTTGTCTGCAGTGCTGACTTCCTGGAAAGAAATTAACTGGTATTCTGAGTGACACGTTGTTAATGTCTAACGTTTGCAAATTATTGCTGTACGAAAATATACTTGTAACGCCCACTTTAAAGTAAGCAAATAATTCAGATTTACATATAACACCCAGAATTATGGTTGAAAGAGGTATCTCGCAGATGAAACTGGCGGTATAAAGCAGCTTACGAAACGGCATCTTTGTGTTTTAAGATTTTCTTTCGGAGAGATGTCATCTATTCTGTTTTGCCTTTTCCAAAGCAAGAAACAGAAATTGTTGACCACTGTTGAGAAATATTCAATCCGTGCTTACTTCATTCTGGTCCAACTTCCCATCTCTCTTACAACTTTTGCACCTCAGCTTTTTCATTGCAATTGACACTGTTTGCAGAAGTAGGCCCGCACGTGAGTGACACATTTTCAGCACCCGCTATTTCAACTCTTTTCTTTTTTTTACTTTCATCATTTCTGCCATTTCCGTCGTCACCCTCAAGCAATCTTTTTACTCACAGGAGATGAAAAATACTGCGTAATCTTACGATTCATATCGATTCTGAAACTCTAATAAAATTCAACACTGAATATGGAAGGGAACAAACAATATAACATCAGTGGATAACAGCGAAAGCAGCGCCTTTCTAAATGTGTATTAAAATGTGACCACCTAAGATTATTATTTATTTCCCTGACTCTTTAACGTTCACATGTGGAACGATTTCAGTAATACTGTGCAGATAGATATTCTTGTCATGT
Source organism: Schistocerca nitens (assembly GCF_023898315.1). Classification (NCBI taxonomy): domain Eukaryota; kingdom Metazoa; phylum Arthropoda; class Insecta; order Orthoptera; family Acrididae; genus Schistocerca; species Schistocerca nitens. The sequence continues at coordinate 187,770,961 of NC_064623.1, forward strand.
TTCGAAAAGGCTGTGAGATTGGCTTCCATGACATCTAAAAGAAGAACCAAGATACCATTTATAAATGGCCCAAATAAAGACAAAATCTGTCACTACCTGCTTTTGCTAATAATGTCATTAGCGTATGATTTTTCCGCCTTTTAATATAAATAAAATGTAGCTTTTTTCCCCCTCTGAGGATTCAAAAAGTTAAAGGGGACCCATTCCCTAGTGTACCCTGGAAACCCAGCAGGGGTTTGCACAGTGTCTGTCGTCAAGTGTACGAACCATTTTTCTCTCGCTGAAACTACCGTAATGGGGGTGACGTATCTGAATATGTTTTTTTGGCAACAAAATGAAGCCCTTCACCCGTAGTATCCCTTTGCTGGAGAGTGGTTGAATGCTGACGTCCCTGACCATTGGATTGGTCGTAAAGGTTAATATGACATAGCTCTTTTCCGCTGGCTTCCACATTCACCTGATCTCACGCGATGCGATTTTTTATTCCTTTGGGGCTTTATAACGTACGTGTATACTTTCCGCGACTGCCTAATGATTTACCGGAGTTGAGACACCTACTGGCAAAAAATAGGCCAACATCAGTGTCATAAGAGAAACAACGATTTAATTGAGAGGTATCTAGGGTTTAGGATCTTTCACCATGATATTTAGTGCAGCTGAGAAAGAAAAAGGGGGTAGCTTTAATAGCTCATCAGAAATGGAAGGAGAAAATAGACTATTGCGCGATATTAATGAGAGGATAATACTATACTGTTTTAAGTTTGATAGGGGACATCTGTGCGTGATAGGCGGTTAGGCTTCAGAGAAGGGTAGAGATGAAGAAATGGATATCTTCTACAAACAATTACAACAACTTGTCAATCAGCACGACAAACGAGACTAGCTTTTAGGGGAACTCGGGGCGGAACGGGATACTTGATGTTTAACAATTTCTATAAAATAAGGGAACACAAGGAAGCACTTCTTAAAGTGATAAAAAAACACCTTGTAGTGTAACCTAATGTACCTTATTTTACAATCACTTAAAACAATACATTTCAAAGAAAGTCTTGCCTATTTCCCGTTCCGCCCCACCCACGGGGGCAAAATAAGAAGATATTTTAATGTCATTCTGAAAAATGGACAATGCTTAATAACCACCAAACCACTAACTACTAGCCCGTTCGACAATAGTCACAAATCAGTATTTCCTCTTCATCTTCACTGTCTGTGCCAGCACATGAACTGTGTGCCCACTCTGGCATGCCCCCCAGCCCTCATTAGAAACGCAGTAGAAGTCCCCACAGTAGAGAAACTCAGCATCCTCTCTCTCTGATTCTCTCTTGTCCATCAACTTCTTCCTTTTATTTTGTTTAAGGTCTTTGATGTCCTCTGTTTTGGTTTTTTTGGGTGCACAGTTTGATATTTTTGCCTTAAGTTGCATTGCACCTGACGTCTCTGTCCTGACATTGTTTATATTTGTGCACCCTCCTCCTTTCTATAGGCCTGCTTTACGCGCGACAGCATTCTGCAGTTCCTTCTTATAAAGAAAGTCTGTTAATACGACGGTTTTTCCTTTTCGTCTTGTAGTCAGCCGAGTATTTTGACAGATTAGAGGGATTGGAATGACAGCCGCGGGCGATATCTGGAAAGCTGAGTTGTTCGGCGAACATAGCTGGTTGGGAGAGTCTGGCATCCATGAACATCCAGGCTGGGTTTGCTTTCTACTTGCATCAAAATATGACGGGGCAGAACGGGACACTATGCCATTCTGGCCCATCCCGTTCAGTCCCAAGAGCACCTTTGAGGTTAACAACTTTTATGGAGTGTAATAACTGACGTATTTAAACGCATTAAATAACTAAAGTATAGCAAATGTCATGCACTTTAAGGGAATGTGTCATTTTAGGGTGTACAATTAACAATTAACAGCTTACCTCGCGTTGAAATTCACCAAACTTTAGAACAACGCAAGCGGTAACGTGACGGACAACAACTCACTTAGATCTCGCACTTCAAACAAAATCAGAATGGCTGGCCTCACTTCCGTTCCATTCGGAGAAATAGTTGCATGCCCATACAACAGGTTGCAACACTGTCCAGTCTAGAAAAGAGCAATTTCCCATTGTCATTGTCCCCCGTTATCCCGTTCTGCCCCGAGTTCCCCTAATAATCGCATATATGTATTCTGCAGTTGAGAAAACACCAAACAAATAGATAGTGGAAATATGCAAAGAAAAATTCTCGGAAACAGCCAAAAGGATAGAGATTTCTCCGCTTTTAATTCCTTGAAGACAACCAACACTCTCTTTCGAAAGTAAAAAAAGTTAATAAAAATGCATTGAGTGCTAATGAATTGCCTCAGATCCCTTTACGGTATCCTCTAATTACACTGTTCTAAAAAAAAAAACTTTTTTTCTATTTCTGATAAAAATATTGTGATCCTAGTTGTATTTTGAGTGCTGAATTGAAAACTGTTTTTGGTTTTTTTCTGTCAGGGATAGTTTATGAGTAATCGCAATTTTATTTCTCTTTTCAGTTCCTGATATAGTGCAGCAAACGTGAGGTGAAATTCGACAAACAAATGCACATTTTTATGATGTTATAAGTTCATCACATTAATGGAGGGTGGGCTCTAGCATATAACACAGTAACCTTTGTGTATACACATTAAAGCATTTATTTGACATGAGAAATTACAGAAAATTGACAAACAATGAGCCACTGCATTGTAATGCACATCACTTTTTTCTCTTGTATTGTGAATCTTTCTTCTCTCGAATGATATTCCAGCAATAATCTGCTAACATAGAAGGTACCCACTTCCCTTCATAGCGCCTTTCTATGGTAGAAATGTCTTTATGGAATCTTTCCCCATGTTCATCCGATACGTCACTACAACTCTCTGTGAAGTAGTACAGATGAGAGTCCATCATATGTACCTTCAAAGACATATTGCACCCCAAATCCTGATATGCTTTGATCATATTCTTCACCATTGCTTTGTAGTTAGTAGCTCTTCTTCTTCCAAGGAAGTTTTCCGACACCATCTTGAAACAGTCCCATACGGTGTTTTCTTTATCAGTTAAACATGCTTCAAAATTTGCATCTTTCTGCAGCTCCCTGATTTGTGGGCCCACAAATACACCTTCCTTTATTTTTGTAGCTGAAAGATGGGGGAATTTGGTAGCTAGATATGCAAACCCACAGCCTGTTGGATCCATGGCCTTCACGAATTGTTTCATCAGGCGAAGTTTGATGTGAAGTGGTGGAAGTAGTATATATTCAGGAGCTACCAGACTTTCACGTTGTACATTCTTTTCGCCAACTTTCCATCTTCGCCTAGGCCATTTCGTTTTCACGTAGTCAGAATTTCGGTCTCGACTATCTCACTCGCAAAGAAAACAGGCATACTTTGTGTAGCCTTGTTGAATTCCCAGTACCACAGCAATTACCTTGAAATCTGCACATATTTTCCATTTGTGTTCATTGTCTTTTAATGAATTTAGCTCCTTTGTACGAATTCGTAATTCTCTTTTGTCAAACTAGCGTAAGCTACTGGAACAGAGGGTATTTTATTTCCGTTGCGGAGCAAAACACCCTTCAGACTTGTTTTCGGTGCATCTATGAAAAGTCTCCACTCCTGTGAAATATAAGTGAAGTTCAGCACTTTCATCAGGCCAGCAACGTCTTTGCAAAATGTCAGTGCTTCGTCAGTTGAAAAATAAGAAATAAAGGCATGTTCTCTGTGCCTGAACACACTGATTTTGGTACTTTGGTGCAGTAGATTATACTCTTGTAATCTTGAACCAAGCAGCTGCGCCTTTTGTTTACTTAGTCCTAGATCACGTACTAAATCATTTAAATCTGCCTGTGTTAACAAATGTGGCGATGACTCACTTGTGCAGTGATATAAAGAATCATCATCTGTGATTTCTTCAGTACTACTTATTTAACTGTCACTCGGAATTTGACCTCGGGCTCTTGAAGGTACTGGAAGCTTGTCGGAATGCTGCACTGGCATTCTCGCTGAAGGCAGATCTGGGTAAACAATGTGCCTCTTCGACTTTTTGTTTGTAAAACCCTGAATTTTTGTTAGACAGAATTAACAATCAGTAACATGGTCCTTAGGCTCCCTCCACACCTTGGGAACAGCAAACAACGCCACATTCTCTTTACCTTTCCACCACTGAATTAGTTTGCAGTAACATGTAGCACAACAGAAATGTGGTGCCCATTCTTTATCTTGGTCTCCTACCTCTACTCCAAAGTAATGTTTGTATGCTTTCTTTATGACTGAAGAAATTTTCTTCCTATTTCAGGCAAAAGTGAACTTCCCACAGATGTAGCAGAAGTTGTCCGGCTTATATCAACATCCACGACGACGTGGCATTTGTGCAAATTTAAAAATACCACTCTGGTAATACACCTGTATTAAATTAGTAGTAGGGAACTAGAGGAACGCTGATGTGTAAAAACAAGCAGTCGTTTTACCTTCAGCACCAGGCTCAATCAGTTTACACACAGGAACTAAAAGATTCAACAGTGCTCGGAAATATGACACACAGTTACTTGTCAGCCAAAACACCCACTCGTTAAGACTGACACAAATTGCGGCTAACACCACTGTTGTAAACTCGATGCACCTGCCCCTAGGAGGCGTGAAGCTTTACTGCCGAGGCAGCGACCGGCTGTCGCCGTTCGAGTTAATGAGATGTTTCAGGTGGTCTTAATGACATAGGTGTGGCGGGGGATAACCTAATGATGTCTGAATCTTCCCACCTGCTGTTGCACAAGAAATTATCACGTTCTATCACTATTGGATACGGCAACATACCCGTATTTCTCTACGTCTCTGTGTATGCCTTAAATTGCGAATATACATATATATATATACATATTACATAAAAAGTATCCCTGACAACGATATTTTGTTTACATATTTGAATTTCCCATGGTAAAATGGTCTAGAAGCACAAACTTTAATATCAGAAATAGAACCCATGTCGAACAGTGTTATCAAATTTGGTCAAGATGTAGAAAAATTTAGGATACAGCTCCGGCAAAGTGGAAAGTATTAAATATCTCTATTAGACAATAATAGCAGATAAATTAATTACTGTTGATTGGTTGATTTGCGGGAAGGAACCAAACAGCGATTAGGGAAGGATGCGGAGGGAAGTCGGCCATGCCCTTTCAAAGGAACCACTCCGCCGTTTGCCTTGCAGGAGATAATCCGAGCGAGGTGGCGCAGTGGTTAGCTGACTAGACTCGTTCGAGAGAACGACGATTCAAACCCGCAGCCGTCCATCCAGTTTAGGTTTTCTGTGATTTCCCTAAATCACTCCAGGCAGGTGACCAGAAAAGAGACGGCTCGACCTTCTTGACCGGACATGCGAAATGTTCTGATTCATAGAGGCAAGAGGAGATATTTATCTCAATGTGTACTATCGATTTCGATACAATATTGCCTCCTCTTCAGCAACCCGTTGGACATGCTTTATAAATCGACTACCGTAAGCACTGTGACTGTCCTTCTATCAAGGGAGACGCAAATAAAGCTTCTGGCGTATAGCTGGATCATTTGCGAGGATCGGCGTCTACACACCGCTTCCAAACGAAACGTTTCTGTGATGTAGAACACTTATAAAATAGTTCTCCTTCTGGAGAACTGTTTTGCTCCACAGACTATCTGTAAACAATTTTGCAAGTTTTGTTTTCATTCCATTTACTTTAGCTTTAATAATTTCTATTGAAATCCCAACATCTCCTGGCATATTTCCTCTCTTCATATCTTGAATAACTTATACAGTTATCTGACGTTAATTACAGAATGCTGTTATTTTTATTATTAACTAATCTGTGTTTCTTGTTCATATCTTGAACAACACAAACAGTTAAAGAAACCGTGAAACGTCTGAACTATTCTCTATATACCATTAGCTACCGTCCTGTCCCATCCATCGTGCAATATGAAATACAGTGTCCACTCAAAACAGGTCACTGTTTTGTTTTATTCTTCATAGTTCTGCTGTCATTTGCTTATCTTACTACATTTTTGTTGTTTACACTGTCTGTGTAGTACATTTCATTATTTCAACTGATCCAGCTTTTGATTTCAAGCCAAATATTTGCGTATTACTACCATATTCACATTGTTGATGTTACACTTCTCCTTGATTCTTCAAACTAAAAACTGACTTTGTCGATAATCTATCTGATTTCACTACCTCCATTTTATTTTTATTTTTACACAAAGCAAATGATGTTTCTGTTCTACAGCAATTACATATTATTTTCGTTAATACAACAAGATTAGAATGAAGTATTTTATTGAGGGTAGATAAAACACCAAAGACATTCCACCTTTTTTGTAAATGAGAATAACGGGATTTTACATCGTATACATACTTAGGCTTCCAGTTGATTTACCAAATTATCTTCTGAGATAATGCAGCTAAAAAATCAATAAAAGATTTATTCAGTAGAAACTAATAATCAGACTGCTGTATAAAGTACATAATTACACAATGTGCTTATGTAACGAAATTTGTGGCTATTAGTAAGCTTATTATGGAATGTACTATGATGTACACAATTACAGTAATAGACAGAAAAATAAATTCCATGTAGAACTTGCCGGCCGCGGTGGTCTCGCGGTTCTAGGCGCGCAGTCCGGAACCGTGCGACTGCTACGGTCGCAGGTTCGAATCCTGCCTCAGGCATGGATGTTTGTGATGTCCTTAGGTTAGTTAGGTTTAAGTAGTTCTAAGTTCTAGGGGACTAATGACCACACCAGTTGAGTCCCATAGTGCTCAGAGCCATTTGAACCATGTAGAACTTTTTTCCTTGTTTCGGATTTGAATTAAGATAGCATTTTTGATGGAAAAAACTGTAACAAGCTGTGTTAAGGCATAAGGTACACAACTGGGTGACTGCAAATTCGAAAAAAATTTAAAAATGTATTTCATTAGGTACTCCTTTTACATACACTCCTGGAAATGGAAAAAAGAACACATTGACACCGGTGTGTCAGACCCACCATACTTGCTCCGGACACTGCGAGAGGGCTGTACAAGCAATGATCACACGCACGGCACAGCGGACACACCAGGAACCGCGGTGTTGGCCGTCGAATGGCGCTAGCTGCGCAGCATTTGTGCACCGCCGCCGTCAGTGTCAGCCAGTTTGCCGTGGCATACGGAGCTCCATCGCAGTCTTTAACACTGGTAGCATGCCGCGACAGCGTGGACGTGAACCGTATGTGCAGTTGACGGACTTTGAGCGAGGGCGTATAGTGGGCATGCGGGAGGCCGGGTGGACGTACCGCCGAATTGCTCAACACGTGGGGCGTGAGGTCTCCACAGTACATCGATGTTGTCGCCAGTGGTCGGCGGAAGGTGCACGTGCCCGTCGACCTGGGACCGGACCGCAGCGACGCACGGATGCACGCCAAGACCGTAGGATCCTACGCAGTGCCGTAGGGGACCGCACCGCCACTTCCCAGCAAATTAGGGACACTGTTGCTCCTGGGGTATCGGCGAGGACCATTCGCAACCGTCTCCATGAAGCTGGGCTACGGTCCCGCACACCGTTAGGCCGTCTTCCGCTCACGCCCCAACATCGTGCAGCCCGCCTCCAGTGGTGTCGCGACAGGCGTGAATGGAGGGACGAATGGAGACGTGTCGTCTTCAGCGATGAGAGTCGCTTCTGCCTTGGTGCCAATGATGGTCGTATGCGTGTTTGGCGCCGTGCAGGTGAGCGCCACAATCAGGACTGCATACGACCGAGGCACACAGGGCCAACACCCGGCATCATGGTGTGGGGAGCGATCTCCTACACTGGCCGTACACCACTGGTGATCGTCGAGGGGACACTGAATAGTGCACGGTACATCCAAACCGTCATCGAACCCATCGTTCTACCATTCCTAGACCGGCAAGGGAACTTGCT